>NC_085999.1:22990725-23299752 GCF_030014385.1 Trichomycterus rosablanca
TGGATATGACGCTGAACACGTGGACTCGACTTCTTTGGTCGACCCTGGCGAAGCCTGTTCCGAGTGGAACCTGTCCTGGAAAACCGCTGTATGACCTTGGCCACCATGCTGTAGCTCAGTTTCAGGGTGTTAGCAATCTTCTTATAGCCCAGGCCATCTTTGTGGAGAGCAACAATTCTATTTCTCACATCCTCAGAGAGTTCTTTGCCATGAGGTGCCATGTTGAATATCCAGTGGCCAGTATGAGAGAATTGTACCCAAAACACCAAATTTACCAGCCCTGCTCCCCATTTACACCTGGGACCTTGACACATGACACCAGGGAGGGACAACGACACATTTGGGCACAATTTGGACATGTTCACTGTGGGGTGTACTCACTTATGTTGCCAGCCATTTAGACATTAATGGCTGTGTGTTGAGTTATTTTCAGAAGACAGTAAATCTACACTGCTATACAAGCTGTACACTGACTACTCTAAGTTATATCCAAGTTTCATGTCTATAGTGTTGTCCCATGAAAAGATATAATGAAATATTTGCAGAAATGTGAGGGGTGTACTCACTTTTGTGACACACTGTATATCAGAGCTAGGCCGATCGGCGCTCCTTTTCTCCTGCAGTCTAGACACACAACCACGTAAGAAAGAGACCGAGCCTCTCTCCCCGCCGGTTTTTAAACTCAGCTAGGCTCCTCCTCCTTTACTGCTGGTGGAGCCAATGAAGTGTGCTAACAAGCCCCGGGCTCTGCCTCCCCCCCCTCGGTAGGAGTCAGGGAGGGAGCCTAGCCGGCGCCATGTTGGACAAAAGACCATGCGGCCTGGATGTCGTAAAGCTTGGAAAATGCCGTAAAACTTCCCATATTAAATGTACGTTTTTATGTTCCGAAAAACCTAACAACCCCCCTTGAAAGCATCTTAATGCTTTCACAATAACTTTTAACTATAGGTTAGGTGTTTCTAGATCCCAGGAGATAAGGATAGCTGTCAGCAACCCCCCAATTTAACCCCTTCTGACTTACATGGCCACTGGGCTGAATTTTTACAATAAAAGGTATCTAAAAAATAAAAGGCTACCAGTTAACCTAAAGGAACCGTACCTATCGCAACAGCTCCTACCCTGAAACCAAACAAACAAAAAATAGAAAATTAAATAAGAATAGGAAAACAAAATAAAGCAATTTAAAAATAGGAAATCAAAAACGAGAAAAATAAAATAAAAACAATGGGTGCGTGGCTTCTACAGGAAGTCCGTTCAGGTTGTCCTCCACCAGACGGAGCTGCAGATATTCAGAAGGGGCCCATAGCTCCTGTGTCTCTGCATGACTCCTAATGTCTTATGGATTCTCCCCTGTCGGTCTTACCTGTTTCCACAGCAGCACAAACATTTAAACGATGAAACACAGAGTATCAAACATATATACATTGTAAACAATCCTGAACTAACCCCTTGCGTTTTGTAGTTAAACTATGTGTGTTGCACTTAACTAGTGTTTTCAAAGATGGTCTATGTGTCTGCGAACTATATGTTTATGTTTTTCTCTCCTAGTCTAACTAAATTCTCCCCCCTCGTCTTGTTCCGCTCCGTTGATTCCGCTGGACTCTTCTTCCACATAGTTGGTTTTGTCGGGCTTTCTGCTGTGGTTTGTTCCCTGTAGGCAGGTCCAGTTAGTGGCACTTCTGTCTCTTGGAGTGGGTCTTCCAGTCCCCTCAGTGTCTGCCTCTGCCAGTCCTTCCAAGTCTCCTTCCTTCATCACGGTGTGTGATTAGTAGTGCTGGTCCTCTCTCCTCGTCTTGTCTGGTCGGTTTTACCTTTAATTAAGCAGAGTTAGTAGCACTTATACTGCTCGAAGTGGGTCTTCCGGCCCACCTTCAAGGGTATCCTCCTCATCATCATCTACATGATATCTCGACAAATCAGCCAACACCATCTGGATAACTGGTGGATCCTGCCCCCCTCTGCTTCCTCTACTCACTACTTCTATCACAAATTTTTCTATTAATACCCTGATGCACGGGATACCACAACAACAACATATCACTAAAATTACCAATCCTACACATACTGACATCACCAAACTCGTAATAACTTCCTTCCATGGCCCAAACATCCCTTCTAGCCACTTAACCCATTCATACACACATACAATCATACAACAGACAAACATATAAGCTACTTACCCAGCCCTCACCGCAGCCACCCCACTCCCAACAACGGGATACACGGCCACGGTGAGCTTAGACACCACTGCCGCAAGGCTTTCTGGGTAAAGCCCGTGCCAGACCCAGTGGCGACGCTACACTGCCCCCTCCCTAATGGTCAACCGTCCCGGTGACCCACTCACCAGCGTCCACTGGGTGGCTCCATGTCCGGACCGCACCCCATTACACTGCCGAGTCGCTCTTCCACCCACTGCTGGACCGGGCACCCTGCCCCTGCAGCCACCTGGGCTAGCGCACTCGGACAGACCGGGCATATTGGCTCACCAAACCATCAGAGCCACCCAAACACCACGATCCCACTTCTGACACCAATGTGGTGCCGGCGAGTAAGGAAGGTTAGCGTCAGGGCCGCAAGTGAGCTGCCTTTGGCAGTTCATTCAGTGGTTTAGGGACAGACACCCATTCATACACACATCCCTTCTGAAAAATGTCCCCTGTTTATCGGTTCTGGTTTGTTGCTCCTGAAACAGGTGTAATTGTCTTTATAAGCTTTGATGTTGGTTGGGGTTGGTTCCTGAGTTAGTGGGTGAGACATGGATAAATTCTCACACCCTACTGGCTTTTTGTGCATTCAGCTGGCTGCCTGTTTTCGCCTTCTCTTTGACAGAGGAGGTTTCCACCAGTCGCTTAACAACTACTTGTTTCAATTCTCTATGTGTTAAATTAGACATTTTAGACCGCTTTAAACAACCTTTCGAGCAAAATCTGTAACACGTATTAAGAAAAAGATAAACTGATAGGTTTTAACGAGACACACCCTAGAACAGAAGATTCCTGCCTAGTCGAAGAATACGAGTATTCTTTTAACATTCACTGGCACAACTCACTCGGTTGTCCAAACACAACTCAGACAAAAGAACGTAAACCTCAGTACAACAACAGTGTCTACTGGAAACAAACAATTACTTCACCGCGACCGACAATGGCCCTATGGAAACAAACATATACTTCAGGGCAATCGACAGTGATCCCCTGGAAACAAACAGTCACTTCACCGCGACCGACAATGGCCCTATGGAAACAAACATATACTTCAGGGCAATCGACAGTGATCCCCTGGAAACAAACAATCACTTCACCGCGACCGACAATGGCCCTATGGAAACAAACATATACTTCAGGGCAATCGACAGTGATCCCCTGGAAACAAACAATTACTTCACCGCGACCGACAATGGCCCTATGGAAACAAACATATACTTCAGGGCAATCGACAGTGATCCCCTGGAAACAAACAATTACTTCACAGCGACCGACAATGGTCCTATGGAAACAAACATATACTTCATTACTTGTCTCTCATACTGCATTAACCCTTCCTGCTATATAAAATTCCACTTCAAACTGATCAGAGCAGAAGGTGCATACACATTACATCTAACATTTTCTACACTTATTCTACTTCATCATCGCCACCTTCTAGAGAGCCTTCAAATTTTCTAAATCACATTTTTCCCAATACAAAATCACCAATCCACTATTTATTATTTACTCTGCCATACTTAAAATAACAACAGCTCTGCTATATCAACTTCCATCAGTCCTACAAACCCCTGACTTATATTATTTATTCATTCAGATTTTTACCCCAACTTTTGGTCACTGGTACTAACACACCTCCTGCTTCTAACAATACAGACTCCATTTCCCACAATCCAACAGTCTCTCACATGACCATCTCCTGCTCCTAGTCAGCCAATCCCTCATGCTCATCATCACCAGCGCTTTGATCCACTTTGGCTTTCTTGAATCACATTAAACTCTACTTAAACAGTTCCATTTAGTTAACTCACTGCAAAGTACTACCAACCTATACTATCTCTATTGTATTATTGTTACATCTCCCTACAAATGTCATTAACCCCACATCACTATGGTACCTGCATCCCTACTCTCACTAAAACACAAGCACTTGTAGCTCTTTCTAATTTACTCTTGTAACCAAAACTTTTTCTACACGAATTATTGTTATTCTAATACCTTACTGTAAAATACATCCAAAACCTCTATAAGATGTTACCGAACCCCTCACTTTTTATTATGGAACCCAGATCTTCAGGTGGATGTCTATTAAAACACACTACTGTCCCACACGGTCTTGAGATTTCACTGCATAACGTCTCCATCCAGTCTCACATCAGCTTTCCCTTCCTCTTGTCTGATGATGTCATTACTTTGGCATTCTGTACCTCAGCACCCCATATGCCTCTTGAACACTGCTTTACTCAAACATCAGAATGCAACAACAGCCATGACACACATCTGCAAGATCTGGTATTCATAATTTTTACATCATCTTTGGTACTGCATAAGTGTCCACCATCCTCAGCCAGTACACAGTAGATTAAATATCAGACTTCTCTTTACTCATGCAGGGCCTGCAGTTTATGGCCTCAACCCCCCGCTGGGTTGCTGTGTGTCTGTGAAACCTATGACCTGGGTCTCCAGTCACCCCCCTTCATGTACTTCTCTCCTAACAAGTTATTTTCTTCTCACTATTCCCTCAATCTTTAAATTGCACTCATCTATGATCATGCATAGTATTGCCACAAGGTTTACTGCACCACATTGAACCAATCTAACTTCTTCAATAAACTATATAATATAAAATGAGTGAGTTGACCTGATCAATTAGCTAGAAAAGATTCATCGGATACAACACAAGCATCAAATATTACCAATTGCCAATTAACAATTTCCAAAAAATATTACCAATTAAATTGAATCTTACCGGAGTCCGTGTAAGCAATTATATTTAATCTCCTGAGACCCGAGCTTTGATTTTTTCAATGCATTTTCCCTATTCCTTTTGTCTTTAACCTTATTAGTTGGGTGACACGGTGGCTCAGTGGGTAGTACCGTCGCACACTGTCACAGCAAGAAGGTCCCCCCTCCGCGGAGCCCGCATGTTGTCGTGTGGGTTTTCCCCGGGTGCTCCGGTTTCCTCCCACAGTCCAGACATGCCAGCGAGGCGAACCAGAGACACTGAACTGTCCACGACTGTGCCCGATATAACCTGAATCCCGTGCAATGAGCAACCACCGCTCCTGTCATAAATGTAACCAAAGTGCAAAACATAACGTCAAAATCTTAATAAAGAAGCAAACAAACTTTATTAGTGTTCTAGTACTTTTGCTACCACTAGCTGGCAGACAAAAGTGTCCACTAATGGGAACAATCGGTCTAGGTTTAGCAGGTCAAGGAATAAGGCATAACAAAACCAAAATGTAATGTCCTCATATGTGACCGCAGGGTCGCAAAAGGTTAATCTCACCTGAGTCCAAGCAAGCAGCAGCGCTGAGAGATACTACAGATTGCTACAACTTTCTTTTCTCTAAACAGGAGGTAAGGCTGAAGATTACCTTCACCAGGCATCCCTGAATCTGCATGCATATACATACCTGAATCTGCATGCATATCCGTAGGTCTGCCAGTCCAGCTGCCCCAGCACAATGTATCACAGGATTTAATACACAAAGCGGCATATTAAACATAAATTCTTATTCCTGCCATAATACTCCCCCCTTTTTTCAAATTTTACAATCAAATCTTGAAAATAAAATATTAAATAAACCTTCTAAATGTGTTTATCCTGTTGGAAAGCACAGAATTTTAAAGTTAGTTCAATCAAAGTCTGGTGTTAGCTGGACCTGTAAACAAATAATGTCGTTAGTGAGCAGTGGAAGGTGTGCAACAGCTTTGTCGGCAGTGTCACCTCTGGCATTGTCCTGTAAAATTGGAACAAAACTTTAGAATATGCACAATTTACAAAATGGCTCTCTGTTTGGGTAGCAGAATTGCATCCACAAGTTGTGCAACAAGGTATGGTGGGCGATTTCCAAATTTAAATTAGTCAAAACAAGACACTCTCCCACCAAATACAACCAATTGTTCGATTCCATAAGTGAAAGTTTAGTTCATAAACATGTCAGCAGTTTTGCTTTCAGCCAGCCTAGAGGCTGTTATTAAAGCATGTAGTTCAACAGTTTAAGCCAATAAATTGAATAGGAGGGACAATGACACAAAAGTATCATTTGCTAAAATTTTAACTAAGCCCACTTGTTTCCTGTCTGTTGCAGCATCTCTGGATGCAAATCCTTTCACAAACATTTCCAATTCAGGATTCCTATCAGGCCCAGAAAAAAATAGATAGAGTAATAGTCATGATGTTCACCATCTCCTGCAATTAGTAAAAAGTGGTAGGATTAAGTATATTACAGCATTTGATAATAATGTTCAATTTTAGAAGTACACTGTAGTATTTATACAATCATTAACTTGATACGTGAGATGTTTTCCTTTCAGTTATAGAACATAATTTGGCACTAACCGAGTTAGATAAGTATAACCCTCAAGATCACTTAGTATAACTACGGATATTTCTGTAGCAGACAAAGACAGAAAGAAAATTCTGCACAAATCCAGAAGGGATCAGAGTCCCTGTCTTTTACAGAAATAGTGGTACCTTCAGGCATTATTTCCAATTTAATTCAAGAGGCAAACAAATGATCACACCTCATAAGATTTATAGGGCTATGAAATCTCACTCTTTACAACTACACAATATTTTAGAAACAGTAACATGTTAGCTTTTACCTTTTACTTGTATTCAGCATTTGTATACAGAGAAAAACACGACATCACTCTCAAATAAACACAAGCTTTGACAATATATAATCCAATATATCAACACATGTCTTAATCAGAGGTGGAAAGAGTACCAAAAAGTGTATCCAAGCAAAAGCACTATTACTTTAATTAATCTTTACTTAATTACAAGTAAAGTTACTACTCTGAAAATCCACTCAAGCAAAAAGTAGAAAGTAACTCATTTAAAATGTACTCACCGAGTAAACAGCAGGGGGTCTCCTCTGTGTAATGTAAACAGGAGTGGATACAAACCTCAACAGTAGTTTTTAATTCAAATGCAATAGAAGAAACGTTGTCCTTAACTCAAATGCAATAGAAGAAACGTTGTCCTTAACTCAAATGCAATAGAAGAAACATGTTGATGCAACAATTAAAACAGTTAGGGATGTGTAATGCGTCATTTCAAATGACATAAAACTTTTTCAAACTGTATAATCACTAGCGATGCGTCGCAAAATGATTCGAATCTATGAACCGGCTCTTCTAACCGAAACAAAGGAATCGACTCTTCCGGGAGTCGCCATGTAAATACGCGGCTCTTCAAAAGGAACCGAGACAAAAGACTCGACTCACTGTCGCAAAATTCGCTGCAGCAGTTTCACAGCCGCGATTTCTTTAGCGTTTTTTTTATTTTTTATTTTTTATTTTGCTCGGTAACAGATGCTATTCAAACTAATACAAGACATACTTAAGCAAAAGCAAAATTACAGTCTGTGAAATGTGCTTTAAAAACTACTTAGTTACAGTAACCAGTGTAAACAAAGCCTTAACACTGAGCACTGGTCTCGTGCATGCGGCGCACGTCATCATGCACCGACGCATGCGCACCGATCGAACCTGCCCAAAAATCATATCATTGTTATTGAAACATTTTCCATCGCGACATACATCGACATCAAATCACTGTCCAGCACTACCCCATACATTAAACAAAGAAACAATATAGCAATCTCTCAATAATACATGTACCAATACACCCAGCAAATCTCCTATCACGACTAACAAGCGCTGTGTTACTCACATAATTTTAATCTTATTCACTATAACAACTCTGATTAAGGAGATTTTCCTTAATTATGTGTGAAAATGTCCTATGTCACACATGGATGAATTCCACTCTAAGTACCCCCTTTCCTGGTTTAAGAACCTTAAAGTTTAAGAACGCCATCTACCTTAAAACACACTTAATAAGGTACCATAAATACTTCATCTTAACTCAGTTATCTTAAGATTATAAAATTAAATTAAATTATAAAATTAACTGCAGCACTTACCCAATCCAGGCGTACAAAGACAAAGATAGCCGATGGACAAGAGATACGGCAAGCTGCTCACATAGAGCCAAAATGGCGGATAGACAGAAAACCACGCTCAGCTCTCCCAGAGCCAAAATGGTGGACAGACAGAAAACCACGCTCAGCTCTCCCAGAGCCAAAATGGTGGACAGACAGAAAACCACGCTCAGCTCTCCCAGAGCCAAAATGGTGGACAGACAGAAAACCACGCTCAGCTCTCTGGTCCAAAATGGCCGCCGAACAAAAGAAACCACGCTGCGCAACCCAGACAAAGATGGCGGACAAACAAAAGATTACATACAAATACACACAGAAACACTGACAAACAAACTCCTGATGTACTATTTTCGAACCGAATTTAGACTTTAGAATAAACAAATTACTCGAGCCCCGTTGCCAAAACAGACAGGCTAGTTAGAATTTTAGAACGACCGAATTAGGCTAATTCCGTTACCGAAACAGACGAACTAGCCGAGTCCCGTTTCCATAACAGCCAGACTCCTTTGAGATTAATAATCAAATTACCCGAATTCCGTTACCGAAACAGACGAATTCGTTAGAATTTATTACACTCGAATTAGGTTCGCTTCGTTACCAAAACAGACAAGCGTCCTTTCCCTTCAATTGTGTCCCAGGCCCGGCCTTGTCGAACACATGGCGCCTTTACCATTTATTTTTAACCGGTCTGGTTCGAACTCAGATATCAGGAAACACACATTTTTTAGCTCCAACATATATTCACAGTTTTAAACTATCTAATGATACTTTAGTAATTTAATCAGACACTTACGGATTCTGAGATTCACTTTCATACTCAGTACGCTAAATAATAAATGCAGCTAATATATATACAGAGAACGTCTGTTTACCTTAAGTAGGCGCGCGCCTTGTACTGAGTACAAAAGATTTTCAGAATTCCTGGTCTTACCTTGATCAGCTGAATCGATTCAATGCTATCTCAGGCCTCTTGAACCATCCTCTGCTACCATTTGTTAGGATAAATCTTTTGTTCAAAAGGTCCTGAAGAAAGCAGTCGGGAAGTCCAGAAAGTACTCTATAAAACACTTTATTAAGTGTAAAAATGATCTGTGAATATATATCAGAGCTAGGCCGATCGGCGCTCCTTTTCTCCTGCAGTCTAGACACACAACCACGTAAGAAAGAGACCGAGCCTCTCTCCCCGCCGGTTTTTAAACTCAGCTAGGCTCCTCCTCCTTTACTGCTGGTGGAGCCAATGAAGTGTGCTAACAAGCCCCGGGCTCTGCCTCCCCCCCCTCGGTAGGAGTCAGGGAGGGAGCCTAGCCGGCGCCATGTTGGACAAAAGACCATGCGGCCTGGATGTCGTAAAGCTTGGAAAATGCCGTAAAACTTCCCATATTAAATGTACGTTTTTATGTTCCGAAAAACCTAACAATTGCAATTGAAAAACAGTTAAAAATCTATATAAAAATACAATACATCCTTAACAAATTATCTCTTAAACGTAGAGATGCTTGATCTTGGAATAGCGTATTCCGTTTAGTAAAGGTGCATTTACATGTGCACCGCCTGTAAATGCGCCTTTACTGAACGGAATATGGTATTCCAAGATCAAGCATCTCCACGATTAAGAAGCATAAGGAAACAATAAAGAAGTAAAGTGCAGGTTTTATTGTATTTTTATAATGATTTTTATCTTTTTTTTAAAAATTGTATTTCAGTGTTTTTATATAGACTTAATGTACTAAAACGAGTGAGGAATTTCATTCGTCGAGAGAACTTATGATTCCGATTTAGCTGGTTTATTACACAAACGTGATGTAGCTTGGGAGAAAGCAAGACATACTGGATTGGAATCTGATTGGTTAAAATTTAGGCAATTACGAAATAAGTGTACAGCCGCAGTTAGGAATTCCAAAGCTAACTACTTTCTCTCTGAAATCTCGGGCAATGTAACTCTCGAAAATTTTGGAAAAGTATTAAATTATTAACTGGTACTGTAAATTCTAATAAACTTCCATCTTGTATCGTGAAAAATGGGGAAAAGATTGTGGATAAAGTGCAAATGCTAAATTCCTTCAATACGCATTTTATCACAGCAGGATCCTTATTTGATTCTTTAAATTCGAAATCATTGAAGCATGACAGTGAACATAGTGATGATGGAGCATATATGCCTTTTAACTTTAAACAACTCTTTTATTCTGAGGTGCACAAAGCTCTTACTCTTTTAGACACAAATAAATGAGCCGGACCAGATTATTTAGATCCAGTGTTTTTAAAATTGGCAGCTGATATTATTGCAGGACCTTTGACTTATATTTTTAATCTCTCGTTAGCTACAAATGAAGTTCCCCAAATATGGAGGTCTGCCTTTGTTGTGCCCCTCTTAAAAGGGGGAGATCCTACAATGCTAAATAATTATAGGCCCATCTCCAAAATTTCGATTATAGCAAAAATGTTAGAAACCTTTGTAAGTGAGCAATTAAAGGACTATTTAACAGTGAATAATATCCTAACTGAGTTTCAATCAGGTTTTAGAAAAAAAAACATAGTACAACTACAGCAGTATTAAAAGTGATAAATGATTTAATTTTATCGTTGGGTAAGGGAGATCACTGTGCGGCACTGTTTATTGATTTGTCAAAGGCATTTGACACAGTTGATCATGTAATAATGAAATGTAGATTATTGAATATCGGTGTATCTAAGGATTCCATTTTGTGGTTTGAAAACTATTTATCTGGTAGGACACAGTGTGTGCAGGTGGAGGGTTTTAAATCATCTTCATTGGTACTAGATAAAGGGTACTAGACTCAAGGGTCAGTCCTGGGGCCCCTGCTTTTTACTATTTACATAAATAGTCTCTGTGATAATGTGCCAAATGCAAGATTTCATTATTATGCTGATGATACTGTTATTTATTGTTTGGCTAAAACTCAAAATCAGGCTGTAAGTATTCTGCAAAAAATTTTTGAAGTTATACAACAAAGACTTTTTAATCTGAAACTGGTCTTAAATGCTGATAAAACAAAAGTAATGGTTTTTACAAAGTCAAATAAGATGCCATCGAATCTTCCATCAATAACCACCTTGTCGGGGAGTGTGGTTGAAACTGTATCCCCATATAAATATCTGGGTTTAATGTTAGACAGTTCCTTGACATTTAAGGCTCATATTACTCAGCTCACAAAGAAATTAAAGCTTAAATTAGGCTTTTATTTTAGAAATAAATCATGTTTATCCTTTCAAGCAAAGAAAAAGCTTGTCTGTGCTACTTTTTTTTTACCAGAAATTGATTATGGAGATGTCATTTATATGTATGCACCCATATCTTATCTACGTTCACTAGACACTGTTTATCATAGTGCACTGCGATTCATTACAAAGTGTTCGTTTTCTACGTATCATTGTGTTCTTTATGAAAAAGCAGCTCTGTCCTCATTAACCACACGAAGACTAATCCATTGGTACACTTTAATTTATAAGTCTATTCTAGGTTTATTACCTTCTTATTTATGCAATTTTATAAATCGTAAACAACCTGGAAATTACTGTCTGCACTCTCGCACCTTGTATCTTTTTTAGGTCCCCTTGGCATGCACAAAATTAGGGAAACAGGCTTTTAATTATGCTGCACCATCAGACTGGAATATACTGCAGAATGTTTTAAAATTGCAGGATTTGGTGAATTTAAGTCATTTTAAAAACATGCTTTTGAAAATGGACATAGAAAAAACGGTTTGTAATTGTTTTAAATGATCATTGTATTGTCTATATTATGTATTCATGTTTGTTGTATGTGTTTGAGTAGGTGTAACTAGGTATTATGCTGCTGCTTATCTTGGCCAGGACTCTTTTGCAAATGAGATTGTAAATCTCAGTGAGATTAATTTCCTGGTTAAATAAAATAAATAATGAGCAGTAATAATTAAGAGAAGTTTAGTGTTACTGTGTTGTTCTTTTAGTACATTAATCCACGCTAAGCTTATTTTTTTACGATAAGCATTTTAAACTCGGAAAAGTGATTCTCACAATTTCTCAGAACCCCCAGCTATAATGCAGATTTGTCTCATATAAGCACTTTGATGATGTATTACTGCACCGTAAAATTTTTTAAGGGTACAAACTTCTCCACAAAGGGCGTCGGTTTCGAGTTTAGGGGATGTCGAGTTACAAGGTACCACTGTAGTTGCTTGTCACTTTGATGATGCTTTCTTGGCCTACCTGCATTGTGAATATTATCTGCTCAGTTATTATTAACGCTTGCTTGAAATTGATGTCATGACAAACTTTGCTCTGCTAAGTCTTACTCATATATTAGCTTTTATTTCTCAGTTGCACATGTAAGTGTTGGATCAGCTTGCTCCGACCTTTTTCATGACCTATAAATTGCCTTAGAGATTTTTCCATTGTTTCATCTAATGAGATCACAGAGTACTCTACTTTATAATGTTGGTTAACCAAACTACACAAACTCAAATGTGTTACTTAAACAAGCATCTCTCTTACACAGCTGGTGGTAAATCCTTAGCACTGGTCTGTAATTTGGTAAACTGTCCCTGGACTCCATATGATCCCTGTTTGTTTATGTTTTGCTTCATGACAGTATGGTATTATTCATAGACATATACTGTTTGCCTGTGGTAGCCTTGGTGGTTTGCTTTGTTGTGGCAGCTTTAAAAGGTCTGCTAGACAACAGGGTAATGCTAATTCCCAGCAGCTTTTGATATGTGGATTGTATATAATTACAGATTATAGTAAATTATTGTTGTATGAGCAATAATTATAAATTGTGCTACAAATAAGTTACATACTTAATTGTAAAAACTGACCTTTAAATTTAATTGTATCTGGAACTGTGTTTTATAAACTAATTATTCATTGTTTTGTAACACAGCAGATATGGTCTCACTTATGGAGGTGATGCCTTACCTGTACTGTAATCCCTAATTTAGAAAAATAAAAGTCAGTATTTACTGTGGCGGATGATTAAGGATTTCAGCACACACCATGCCAGACAAGCATAAGAAAAAATGCAGACATGTTACACTTACACTGCCTCACACAACACTAAAAGTTGCACCGCCTTTGGTAAATCCTGGATTTTCCCCATAAGTACATTTGTAATATTTTAGGCAGATGGATAAAAAGAATACTTTCATTTTTTTTTTTTCAAATAACAAAATACAAAGAATTCTAAAATCGATATTTGGTATGACCACCCTTTGCCTTCAAAACAACATAATTCTTCTAGGTATGCTTGCACAAAATCAGGGATTTTGTCGGATTATAGTCAGGTGTATAATTAACCAATTACACCAAACCCACCTGGGTGAGGAACAGCCAAACTCTTCCACAAAGGTGAGGTTGTGGAAAACAGATTTTAAAGCGGACTGGGATTTCAAGATGTGCTGTCCAAGCACTTTTATCATACCATTGACATGGAAACAAGGCCAAGAGACACAACTGCATGATAACATAGGAACTGGGGTGCAGTAAAATGGCATCAAGTGCCTTGCAGGGATGAGTCAAAATTTTTACTCAACGGAGTACCGTTGCGTACCGTTGTAATTACATTATTTTACCTGCCAAGTAGCTCTGATATATGCACTGCCAGTCAATTATTTTTTAAATAATTTTATTGATTATTTCCAGTTTTTCACTTTTTATTGATATTTATGCAGGTTAATATCTTGATGTACTCTGAAATGAAAGCACAGAACACAAACAAATGCAGATAAATAATTATGAACTAATTTTATTCAGTTAAGATTTATGACTAATCAGAAAAATCTTTTGCAGTTATAACATGTTAAACACACTGACATTATTCCTACAATGAATCAAATACTGTTCACAAATGTGTGTCACACCTGCCAGCAAGCTTACCATCTTGTTCTTGTCTTCTAAGGTTATTTGGGTGGCATGGTGGCTAAGTGGGTAGCACTGTCGCCTTACAGGAAGAAGGTCCTGTGTTTGATGCCCAGGTGGGGCGGTCCGAGTCCTTTCTGTGTGGAGTTTGCATGTTCTCCCCGTGTATGTGTGGGTTTCCTCTGGGTGCTCCGGTTTCCTGCCACAGTCCAAAGACGTACAAGTGAGGTGAATTGGAGATACTAAATTGTCCATGACTGTGTTCGATATAACCTTGGGAATTTATGAAATTGTGTAACAAGTAACTACCGTGTCTGTCATGAATGTAACCAAAGAGTGTAAAACATAACGTTAAAAACCCCAAATAAATAAACAACTAAGGTTATTCTGAATGAAAAATGCTACGATAGCTTCCATGGGTATTTTTTCCATCACTCTGTTCAAGTCCTTTATGGGAAGTGATAGCTCAGTGATTAAGATAATAGTAATCAGAAGGTTGAGCATCTCAGCCAAGTTAAACCAGAAGGGTCAAGCCTCATCACAGCCAAGTTGCAACTATTGGGCCCCTTAACCCTCAATTGTTCTAAATGTATATTTATTATTTCATATTTTTTATTTTATCCTTTTTGCTAATTGTCCCAAAAGTATTTAATAATAATAATCTAGGGCTGACAAAATGGTTTGAGTTTTTGCTTATTTCAGATTGTTGAGAAGCTGTGGTCAGAGCAGAAGGGCAGCCACTGTACAGCTCCCCTGGAGCCTAGAGCCTCAAAGGCCCAACAGTGCCTGCATGGCATTCAAACCCACATTTTTCGGATTGATGTCCCAAAGCTCTACCCACTAAACTAACACTGTCCCAATATTTATATTTGATATATTATATATAACATGCATTGTTTTTATGAGGTACTGAAAAAGGTTTATTTACATTACTACTTTCTTGAGTATTTTTTTTAAATAACTACTTTTACCTGACCTCTGAAACAATTTGCTGTGGTATATGTATGATATAAATCATATAAATATATGATTACCTTAAGTTTACTTTGGAGAACGGGCATTTATTGTTGTTTCTTGTAGCTGGCACCAAATCCCTCTTTTTTTTACTGCTGGACTTACATTTATCTAGGCATAAAATTGCTTTTATTACGTTAGGAGATTAGTCACTTTAGTCACTTGTCCCCATTTTTGTCAGGAGACATTCTTATTGGTGATGCAAGCAGAAATGTATGTTATTGCATCTCATCATGAGAGAACATTTATTGTCAAATCTGGCACAGAGAACATATCACACATTTATCATGATGTTATACAATGTAATGTAATAAAGAAAAATGGCATCTAGATGTATATAAATGTATGCTCTCCTTATTAAATGTGCTATAGTATTTGTAAAAGTTTTTGGTTTCTAGCTCTAAATTTGTAAGAACAGCTCAGTTATTACTATTCTACTCCAGATTTAAAATCTACCATGAATATAGAATGTGTTTGTTCATTTTGCATAAAAAAACAGCATTCTAAAATATCTTTCACATACACTTTCCTTTTAATAGTTTTTCTAACAAGTAAATGTGAACTAAGTGGTACTGAGATGTGCTATTTTCAGTCGACTAGTATTTGTGGTTTTGTGCTGCACATGTACACTGATTACAGGGCAGTCGTGACACATGAGTCCCCACTGTGCAGTGCAGTCTGTGGCTTAACCCTATGATCAAGCACCCATCAGTGGTGAAGAAAAGGAGGGGGGCACCAACTTGGTCCTGTTAGATTCTGAAAACCTCGAGTTTACATTGGCAGCAATGAACAGTGCATGATGCTTAAATTTAATCTCAGCTAGACCTATTACATCTTGGTTTAGAAAATAGAAGATCTTGCAACTTTAAAAAAGCATGATGAATTACTCAGTTACTTAGCCTAGGTTAATACTTAAAACATTTATACCAAAAATGTAATTTTGCAATTTTACACTTATTTATTGCTTAATCTAAGGTAATAAATAAGGTAAACTAAGCAAGGAAAATTAAGAAGTGAACCATCACACAACCAAACAGGGACCTAACTGCAGCCTTCATTGTACAAAATGGGCATTATTTAGTATTCAATGGTGTAAGTATAAAATGGTACACATGTGTCTACTGGTAGAGATATGGCTGTGCTGTCTGTATTTTTATATCTACCAAGATCACTATAGCACTATGCAGCGGTCCCAGTTAAGTGATGCTTTTATTTTCATATAAGAGTCCTACATGTCTGTGATTGAGCCAAATGACACATGTTTAGATTGTCTATCTTAAAAAATCAGCTTATTGAGTGCATTTTAAGGAATGTTAGACCTCTATCATGTAAAGATCACACAAAGGAAATGAAAATGCTGTTAAATGAGCTAATGCTTCTCAAAAATCTTCTAAAAAAATCACTACACATTCCTTAAGGATTTTGGAACAAGGTTCACAGGACAAATCACACAAAGGTTGAAACTTTCTTTGGCAGAAATGTATAACACTTCATAAGAAAAAAAATAATGCACACCAACACTAAAACTGCTCAATTCTGAAGGATAGTGTCAGGGTCGTTATGGTCTTTGGTTGGTGTACTGGGCATGGATGGTATCATTGAGGAAACAAAGAATTCAAATTGTATAATCTAACAGTAGTGCTCAGAACCAGTACTTCAGGAACACAATGATTTTAAAGACTTGATTCAAGTCAAGTCAAATTTATTTGTATAGCGCTTTTTAGAATGGACACTGTCTCAAAGCAACTTTACAGAATCCAGGACCAACAGACCAAAAACCCCTGTTGAGCAAGCAGAGGGCAACAGTGGCAAGGAAAAACTCCCTTAAAATTACAGAAAGAAATCTTGAGAGGAACCAGACTCAGCAGGGACCCCCATTCTCCTTGGGTGGCCTGGAGGTTAATTTGAATAAATAGAATTTACACAAATCATACATACACAAAAAAATCAACACAAATGTTCTAAAAAATATATATATGATACAGTGGGGTCGAAAAGTATTTAGTCAGCCACTGATTGTGCAGGTTCTCCTACTTAGAAAGATGAGAGAGGTCTGTAATTTTCATCATAGGTACACTTCAACTATGAGAGACAAAATGAGAAATCATCTCATCCAGGAAATCACATTGTAGGATTAAAAAAATTTTTTTTTGTAAATTATGGTGGAAAATAAGTATTTGGTCACCCACAAACAAGCAAGATTTCTGGCTCTCACAGACCTGTAACTTCTTCTTTAAGAAGCTCTTCTGTCCTCCACTCGTTACCTGTATTAATGGCACCTGTTTGACCTCGTCATCTGTATAAAAGACACCTGTCCTCAGCCTCAAACAGTCAGACTCCAAACTCAACCATGGCCAAGACCAAAGAGCTGTCGAAGGACACCAGGAAGAAAATTGTAGACCTGCACCAGGCTGGGAAGAGTGAATCTACAATAGGCAAGCAGGTTGGTGTGAATAAATCAACTGTGGGAGCAATTGTAAGAAAATGGAAGACATACAAGACCATTGATGATCTCCCTTGGGGTCAAGATCTCATCCCATGGGGTCAAAATGATCATGAGAATGGTGAGCAAAAATCCCAGAACTACACGGAGGGACCTGATGAATGACCTGCAGAGAGCTGGGACCAAAGTAACAAAGGCTACCATCAGTAACACTCTACGCCGAGAGGGACTCAAATCCTGCAGTGCCAGGCGTGTCCCCCTGCTTAAGCCAGTACATGTCCAGGCCCATCTGAAGTTTGCCAGAGAGCATATGGATGATCCAGAAGAGGATTGGGAGAATATCATGTGGTCAGATGAAACCAAAATGGAACTTTTTGGTAAAAACTCAACTCATCGTGTTTGGAGGAAGAAGAAGGACCCAAGAACACCATACCTACTGTGAAGCATGGGGGTGGAAACATCATGCTTTGGGGCTGTTTTTCTGCAAAGGGGACAGGACGACTGATCCGTGTTAAGGGAAGGATGAACGGGGCCATGTATCGTGAGATTTTAAGCCAAAACCTCCTTCCATCAGTGAGAGCATTGAAGATGGAACGTGGCTGGGTCTTCCAGCATGACAATAATCCCAAACACACCGCTCGGGCAACAAAGGAGTGGCTCCGTAAAAAGCATTTCAAGGTCCTGGAGTGGCCTAGCCAGTCTCCAGACCTCAACCCCATAGAAAATTTGTGGAGTCCGTGTTGCCCAGCGACAGCCCCAAAACATCACTGCTCTAGAGGAGATCTGCATGGAGGAATGGACCAAAATACCAGCTACAGTGTGTGCAAACCTGGTGAAGACTTACAGGAAACATTTGACCTCTGTCATTGCCAACAAAGGTTATGTTACAAAGTATTGAGTTGAACTTTTGTTATTGACCAAATACTTATTTTCCACCATAATTTACAAATAAATTCTTTAAAAATCCTACAATGTGATTTCATGGATTTTTTTCTCTCATTTTGTCTCTCATAGTTGAAGTGTACCTATGATGAAAATTACAGACCTCTCTCATCTTTCTAAGTAGGAGAACTTGCACAATCAGTGGCTGACTAAATACTTTTTGGCCCCACTGTATATAATGGCTAAGACAGGTCTTTAAATCTGGACCTCAAAACTAAATCTGGTCCTAGACTTTCAAATGACTGGTAGTTAACCAAACATGTTGTAAATGTGTGCAGAAATCCAGATAATTTTAATTAATTTACAAAGAAATTAGTGCTTATTATCTCACTCCTTAACATTGGTCTATGTTTAGTGTTGCAGTATCTAATTAGTAAGTTTATTCAGCATATTTTGACCTTGGATTTTTTTCTCTCCTTTGCAGGATGTCAAAGGCCAGTTGGTTTGTCACGTGGCAAGGCCAAGGTATGCTGCTACAGTGGATTGTACTATTGCCATAGCTGCCATCAGGATAACCTCTTTCTTATTCCTGCTCGACTGCTTCATAACTGGGACACAAACAGACATAAGGTAACATGCATGCGCATTGCATCATGCAGTTTATAAGTCAATTTATCAGCCAATTTATTAGGGTTATATCCTGTACGTATATTAACTGTCCATTTATTAAGTTACGCCTACCATATAGATGCTCTTTGTGAGGATACATTTTTTTAATATAAACTATTGCTAAACTACATAAGCTCTACAATAACTGTATCTCCTACAAAGTTTCTCTTACTGCCTGTAGGACTAGCATTTATTGCAATGATGCTACATCCACTAAGTACCTAATGATCCATCTCTCAGCGTTCACAAACATCTGCACTTTCTTTCTAATCTTTGTCAATTGATTCTTTTTATTCATTGGACAGTCAACACCCAAATGCAACTTCCTCTACCCTGTACTACACTGTACCCTTTAATTTGTCATTCTCTGCCTTAAATACTGACACACTCACAAATAAAATTAGAGGAACTAAGCTTAGTCACTGGTCTGTATAATCTTCTAAATATCTTTACTCTGTGGGGAAGAACTAGAGCTAGACTCAAACAGAATAACAGTTTTTTTTTTTTAGCTCCCCTGCTAAGTGACAACTGAAATGGAGAAATTAGAAAAATATTTATTGGGCCTTAAATTGTTAGTATTACCAAAAACATGAACTCAGTGTCATGTGTGTAGCCTTTATGTAGACGATCAGTGCATATGCTACAGAGAAAGAAACATGGACAAAATAGAACAGAAACTAGAACAATGAATAAACAGAGCCATATGTCGACTACGAACAATCCACACAGAGCCACAGCTATCTCTGCAAGAAGTTCCCAACAAGTCATGAAAGAAACAAGATTTCAAGAATTGATGCTAGACAGCAATCTGTCTTTGGTTCCAGACGTAGGATCCCTGAAAGAAGATATCTCAAACCCTGGAAATGATAGAGGTGCTTACAAGAGTAAATATCTCCATCCCAATTTACACAGGTGGATCTAGGAGCAATAAACAGGTAGCAGCTGCAATAGTAGTCGTCAATTAGTGCCAAGGGATCCAGATCTCCAAAAAAAAAGCGCTATGCCTTGCTGACAGCTCCACAGATAAAAATACTTCCTCCAAGCTCTTGATTTGCTAAAGGTAGACCACTCCCTAATAACAGAAATACTAAAGAAGACATATATGCTACATGTCCAGGACATAGAAAACAACAAACAAACACAACTCGAAAACAGCTAATGGGACCAAATAATATACATGTGGTACTGCATATGACAGACAAGGCTTACCCACAAATTTCAAAGAGAAGAGGTGCTAGAATTTTTGACAGCCGAGTTCCCAGAGGGAGGATCGCAGGTATAGCAGGAACAGTTGAAGTTATACAAAGCTGACATCAGGCCAGATATTGGTGGGCTGTTTCAAGAAAACACTCACAGAGAACCTGCTGCAGCCACCATGATATCATGTGTCAACATGAAGGCCCACCCCCATCCAATGTTAAATTCTAGCAAGGGAGTTATTCATACGAGAGAGCTATGGAAGCTGAAGAAATGGCAACACAACTGGAGCAACAAGGCATGACCGATGTGAATGCTGTTTATAATGTTTCTGTTCAACAGCACTAATGAAAGACATTTTTGAAAAAGCACCTAAAAAGTATTGGGATTTCCAAACGCAGCAAACGTAAAACCACTTATGTAAACACTGTACTGAACTTCTCAAGACAGAAAGAATGCATGACAATTTACCCTTATTATTTCTTTACCAGTACTAATAGCAATTAAGTAATATTATGATTTATAGACAACTAAATTGGCAAAATTTAGGTAAAAATGTACATATTCTTTAAAGCAAAATAATGTATAGTTAAATAAATCCAGTGTTTTAATTATATTTTTAAAATTATTTGTTCTTTTGGAATAGGTGTCCAAACAAGCTAAGGAATTTCTTGAATTTATATATGAGGAACCATTGTTGGACTTGCAACAGCTGAACCCAGGTCTCTATGATCACTCGGAACCTCTAGCTGCTGTTCTGAATCTGCGCCAGCAACTCAAGTCTCTCAGGGCTTACTTATTTAGCTGCCGTGCCACTGTTGCTGAGGATCTGCGCCGACGGTAAGTTGAAAAAATGGGTAGTACCGTTAAGGCAATGTGGTAAAAATCAATCACTATTTAAACTGACCTAAAATTTAGCCCTGTAAAATTTTAGTGTTATACCAGAGGTTGTTTGCTGCAGACTTAAATTTGATTGATGGGTAAAAATACCAATTATATTTATTCAAAATCAAATCCACAACACAAAAGTGTTCAGGACAGTCAAGGGGCCTGAATACTTTTTAAATCCACTGTCTGCCAGCTGCATGCTTGACACAACAGTTGGTGAAAGCCTAAGTGAAAAGAAGCTTTATGAGAATGCAGAGTATAAAATAATATAATAATAATCTTGTAATAGTAGTATACAGTGTACATTTCCTTGCGAATGCAAAAATTGTATTAATTTATTTATTCCTTTTTTATGACAACCTGACCTTGCTAGGAATAAAGTGAGTGACAGAAGGTTACTGTAAGCAATTTAGCAAGAATTGTTTCTGAAAGAAAATGGATTTCTTGTTTCTAGATAGAGTGGAAATGCAAGTGACTGTTTATACAAAGAGCTCTTAAATAAAAAGGCTTGTCTCTATGACTAATACTCATTGCCCTCTTTAGGGTCAATAGCCTGTATGGAGACCATAGGCTGGACTTACGCCTCACACATTTACACTAAATAAAGCAAAGTTCTGCCCTGCTTCATGATGAAATCAAAGTAGTCATATCAACGTAGTTTTTACAATGACTAAGGCTAGTTTTCTTTTATTTACTGATACATAGTTATGTAGTAAAATATTCATGTAAACAGCTTTCTACCTCACTTAGCATTTTTATAATTATATTAAAAAAACACCATTGCATTTTGTGGTGATTTAATACAACACCAAATCAGAAATAGTTGGAAAGTATGGAGAGAAAAAAAAAAAAAAAAAAAAAAAAAAGTTTCCTTACATTTATTTTGACTTTTATTTCATTGCAGACAGTACATATTTGTTATGTCTCGTTAATTTGATTTGTTAATATACGGTACATCAATTTTAGGCCTGCACTACATTCCAAAAAAGTTGGGAAGATAAAGCATTTATAACTTTGTATTGTTGCCGTTCCCTCTCACAACATTTTAAAGATAATATAGCACTATGTATATCACACGATGAAGGGTTTCGTGGTTATTTTGTCCCGGTTTTCTTGCAAACACGTCTTAAGGTGTGTACAGTACGTAGTTGTCCTTGTGGCATTTTTTATTTCAAATTTCTCCACACATGGGGGGGCAGGTCAGGACTGCAAGCAGGCCAGTGTGATTTGTTTGTTTTTGCATTGCGTGTTAAAAAAATCATGGACCTTCCTGAAAAGATGTCGTCTTGAAGGCAGCATATGTTGATTTTAAATGAACTTTTCTGCATTAATGCTGCCAGAAGAAGTGTAAATGACCTTTGCCAAGAGCTCTGGCACAACCACATACCATGACAGACTCTGCCTTTTGGACTTTTTGCTGATAATAATCTGGATGGTCATCTTTGTTCTGGAGCACACAGCATTTATTTCTTCCAAAAAAAGTCCTGTAATACTGAAATATTAGTCTGACCTCAATACACATTTTCACTG
Organism: Trichomycterus rosablanca; assembly: GCF_030014385.1. NCBI lineage: Eukaryota > Metazoa > Chordata > Actinopteri > Siluriformes > Trichomycteridae > Trichomycterus > Trichomycterus rosablanca. The sequence continues at coordinate 23,013,369 of NC_085999.1, forward strand.
TCTATCCCAGATGTCTCCGAGCCCAGAGAACTTAACGTCCCTTTTGGACATGGTTAACATAGGGCTTCTTTTTTGCACAGTAAAGTTTTAAGAGATATTTATGAATGTTTCTGTATTGTAGTACTTGACAAATGTTTGGCAAAGTAGTCCCTTGTCCATGTGGTTATATCAGCTATTGATGAATGACAGTTATAGGTGCAGTGCCATCTGAGGGATCAAAGAGCAGGGTGTTCAGATTAGGTTTGTGCCCTCGCCCTTTCTGCACTGACATTGTTCTAGATATCTTAAATTGCTTAATAATATTATAGAGGGATAAACATTCAAAATCTCATCCACTCTCACTTTGAAGAACATTGCTTTTAAACATTTCAATCATTTTCTCAGGCTTTTGTTCACAAAACTGAAGATTCTCTGCCAATCTTTGCTCCTCAAAAACATTTTACCTCATTACTAGCTCTGAATTGCCCACAAACCAACTTTTGTTGGAAGGCCTAAAATGCAGAAATAGAGGTATATTAACAAATGAAATTAAGTTGACCAGACAAAACATGAAACATCTTGGGCTCATACTGTCTGCAATAAAATTAAAGTTAACGTAAATGTAAGAGACACTTAATTTTTGTTTGCATTTTTTTATACTGGCCCAGCATTCTCTGATTTGGGGTTGTAGATTTGGGAATGTTCTATTACTGTGTAGTTTTATTTGACCTTTTCAAGAATGACTTTTTGTAGCAAAGCAGGAAAACACTTATGCCCTGCCAGACACACTATTAACATTACCAGTAGGCATCACCAGTACTTTATCCTATAGCAGAGTCATTGATGAACTTTTTGGTTAACGCTACTGAGTTTTTTTTGGAAGGCAATTGTTATTGCCCTAAGCAGAAATTATAATTTAGTTGGTTTTGTTTTCTTTAGCATTTTTCTTTAAAATTGTTTATGTGTTAAATGACATTTTTTTAAAGCATTGACATAATTAACAGTTTTATTTAGTTAAAATTGCCTAACATAACAGTTCCTAGTCGTTATCCTGAAAAAGAAGTATAATAGGATAACATGGTCACATTTCTCAAAGACTCTTTCTGTTGATGCAAATGAACATTTTACTATTTACAGTATGTTTACTGAGACTTTCAAGCTGCAGTCTCACTCAGCGGACTTTGTGTTGAGCGAATATATTGGTTGAATTATTGAAATGATTGAATTATTGAACATGCCAATCCACTTTCCTATTCTGTCTTTTGAACTCCATGGTGACATAGGCTTTTGACATCTGTTTGAAGTTCTGATGAGAAGCTCAACAAAGGGGAGGCTTAGGTCTGTCAACCTCAGGGCCACCTCTTCACTGGCCCCTAGTTCTGGAGCTATCCCAGCTGCCACGGCAGGAGGTGACTTAATCTAGCTGGGTGTTTATGGGCTGCAATAGTTGTGACCCCAGCTAGAGGCTGAGCTGGGGTCCAGTGTTTATGATCAGGCTAAGCACTGACAGTGGGTAACACACTATATTTGTAAACAGTATTGGATTGATGAGCAATGGTGCTGTCTATTGCCTGGCCCAGACACCCACCAGTGGACCTAAGAGGATGGAAAGTGTTTACACTGAGTAGTAGGGAAAGCGGAGAGCTAATGCATCTCTGTGAACACATGGGCACCCACACACGTGTGAAGCAGTCCATGCTTTTTGAACACTAGATGGAAAGCTTAATGCATGCTCCTGCATTTTACATATGTATGTATGTATGTATGTATGTATGTGGGTGTGTATATACAGTGTATCACAAAAGTGAGTACACCCCTCACATTTCTGCAAATATTTTATTATATCTTTTCATGGGACAACACTATAGAAATAAAACTTGGATATAACTTAGAGTAGTCAGTGTACAACTTGTATAGCAGTGTAGATTTACTGTCTTCTGAAAATAACTCAACACACAGCCATTAATGTCTAAATGGCTGGCAACATAAGTGAGTACACCCCACAGTGAACATGTCCAAATTGTGCCCAAAGTGTCAATAGTTTGTGTGACCACCATTATTATCCAGCACTGCCTTAACCCTCCTGGGCATGGAATTCACCAGAGCTGCACAGGTTGCTACTGGAATCCTCTTCCACTCCTCCATGATGACATCACGGAGCTGGTGGATGTTAGACACCTTGAACTCCTCCACCTTCCACTTGAGGATGCGCTACAGGTGCTCAATTGGGTTTAGTCCATCACCTTTACCTTCAGCTTCCTCAGCAAGGCAGTTGTCATCTTGGAGGTTGTGTTTGGGGTCGTTATCCTGTTGGAAAACTGCCATGAGGCCCAGTTTTCGAATGGAGGGGATCATGCTCTGTTTCAGAATGTCACAGTACATGTTGGAATTCATGTTTCCCTCAATGAACTGCAGCTCCCCAGTGCCAGCAACACTCATGCAGCCCAAGACCATGATGCTACCACCACCATGCTTGACTGTAGGCAAGATACAGTTGTCTTGGTACTTCTCACCAGGGCGCCGCCACACATGCTGGACACCATCTGAGCCAAACAAGTTTATCTTGGTCTCGTCAGACCACAGGGCATTCCAGTAATCCATGTTCTTGGACTGCTTGTCTTCAGCAAACTGTTTGCGGGCTTTCTTGTGCGTCAGCTTCCTTCTGGGATGACGACCATGCAGACCGAGTTGATGCAGTGTGCAGCGTATGGTCTGAGCACTGACAGGCTGACCTTCAACGTCTTCAACCTCTGCAGCAATGCTGGCAGCACTCATGTGTCTATTTTTTAAAGCCAACCTCTGGATATGACGCCGAACACGTGGACTCAACTTCTTTGGTCGACCCTGGCGAAGCCTGTTCCGAGTGGAACCTGTCCTGGAAAACCGCTGTATGACCTTGGCCACCATGCTGTAGCTCAGTTTCAGGGTGTTAGCAATCTTCTTATAGCCCAGGCCATCTTTGTGGAGAGCAACAATTCTATTTCTCACATCCTCAGAGAGTTCTTTGCCATGAGGTGCCATGTTGAATATCCAGTGGCCAGTATGAGAGAATTGTACCCAAAACACCAAATTTAACAGCCCTGCTCCCCATTTACACCTGGGACCTTGACATATGACACCAGGAAGGGACAACGACACATTTGGGCACAATTTGGACATGTTCACTGTGGGGTGTACTCACTTATGTTGCCAGCTATTTAGACATTAATGGCTGTGTGTTGAGTTATTTTCAGAAGACAGTAAATCTACACTGCTATACAAGCTGTACACTGACTACTCTAAGTTATATCCAAGTTTCATGTCTATAGTGTTGTCCCATGAAAAGATATAATGAAATATTTGCAGAAATGTGAGGGGTGTACTCACTTTTGTGATACACTGTATATAAGTGTGTATAACCATATACCCAACCAGCCCGCACGACGTAAGCGGTAATTAGAAATAAGTGTATATCATGTATGCAATACAATGGCATGTGTATGTGTCCAGCTTCATTGTAATGTTTTGGCGAGCAGATCTGTGAGTGCGATTGATAAAGATGGTAGAGTTAGAAAAAAAGTATTTTTTTTTTTTACTGAAGTCAAATGTTAATTTAAAAACCTGAACATTTTATTCACACCCGTTTTCATTAATTAAATAGTAATGTAATGTTGATGTTTGTACTCTGCCTGCTTCTCTATTTTATTGCCTGATTGTAACATGTACTTTTAATGGTAACATCTTTTTAAAACTGTACAATCTACTGCTTTTTTATAAAGATGTGCAATTAATATTGAGCAAAATTACCGTCCGGCCCTCCACCTTAAATATAACATCCCAAATATACCATTACAAGATTTCATTTTAGATTTTAGGTGGGGTTTTTTTGTAAGCCCTTTTTCCTCCCTAGTGAGCTGCTAGCTATTTAGTCTATTCAACTATTAGTATACAATACTGTGCAAAAGTTTTAGGAAGGTGTGGGGGAAAATGCTGAAAGGTGAGAATGCTTTCAAAAATACAAGTGTTAATAGTTTATTTTTATTAATTAACAACATAAAAAGTGAATAAACAACAGAGAAATCTAAATCAAATCAAAATGTGGTTTGACCAATCTTTGCTTTTAAAAGAACATGATTCTAGAATCTTGGAAAACTAACCACAGATCGTCTGTGGATGTAGCCTTGCTCAAATTCTTCTGTCTCTTCATCTAATCCCAGATCAGGGATCTGTGGGTCATATAATCGCTTCCAGGACTCCTTGTTCTTCTTTATGCTGAAGATAGTTCTTAATGACTGGCTGTGTGTTGTCCTGCTGCAGAATAAGTTTGGAGTCAGTGAGACACCTTCCTGATGGTACTGCATGATAAGATAAGATAACACTTTATTGATTCCGAAGGAAATTGCAGAGGATGATAAGTATCTTACTCTATTTCTCAGCATTGAGGACACCATTAAACCTGACCAAATCCCCAACTCCATTTGTTAAAATGCAGCCATAAACTGGCAAGGAACCTCCACCATGCTTTATTCTTGCATACAGGCACTCATTATTGTACCACTCTCCAGCCCTTGGGTAAACAAACTGTCTTCTGTTGCAGCCACATATTTAAAATTTTGACTCATTGTTCCAGAGCACCTGCTGCCATTTTTCTGCACCCCAGTTCCTTAGTTTTCATAGTCGAGTCGCTTGGCCTTGTTTCCATGTCAACGTATGGTTACAATTCTTCCATAAAGACCACTTCTGGCAAGACTACTCCAAAACAGTAGATGGGTGTACCTGGTCCCACTCGTTTCTGTCAGTTCTGAGCTGATGGCACTGCTGGACATCTTCTGACTTCAAATAGAAGTAAGCATGATGTGTCTTTCATCTCCTGCTCTAAGTTTCCTTGTGCTTCTTCAAAAGAGCTTTAACAGCAAATCTTGAAACCCCAGTCTGCTTTGAAATCTTTGCCTGGGAGAGACCTTGCTGGTGCAGTCTTGCCAGGGTGTATGACCTGTGACATAAAATTGTCCTTCACAACATCACCTTTGTAGCAGAGTTTGGCTGTTCCTCACCCAGTTTTAAGCCTCCTACACAGCTGTTTCTGTTTCAGTTAATGACTGTGTTTTAGCATACCTAGAATTTATGCTAAATATTAATTACATTTCTCTTTTGTTTATTTGCATTTTGTTAACAGACAAACATAAACTATTAACACTTCTATCTTTGAAAGCATTCTTACTTTCACATTTTTTCCACACCTGCTATTTTTAATTTACACATTTTAAATCAGTCATATAAACAGTTTTCTAAAGTTTAAATTCATTATTTAAGAAGAACTTGTTTTGTTAAGTAACTTCTGCTCTTGTTTTGGGTCACCACAGCGGATCACATATGCGCAAATTTAATTTGGCACAGTTTGGAACTTTGCATAGACAGGAAGTTAGAGAGGCCCACTCCAGTCAATTGGCTGTGCAGGATATGCCCTAGGTTGTATCTCCTATGAGATCCTTAGAAGGCTGGGTCAATCAAGCACTACTAACACCTGGTAGTTTGAGTATATCACCCTTATATCCTTGTTGCATAACATGCTACTTTGATAAATATAACAACATGTGCTCAGGAGTACTTCAGAAATGGTTGTCACTTAACACAGTCTACCACTGCACCAGGAAATGCCACCTGAAACTGTATTACAGAAAGAGACATCAATTCTATGCAGAAATAAAATCACATTCTCTGGGCTGAGAATTTGTTGTTTTTGGAAACGGCTAACGGCTAGACAGTAATAAAATCCAACAATTGTCGTAGTATGGGGGGGGGGGATTAATGCCTACAGCATGGGTGACTTGCATGTGTGTACAGGTACCATTGATGCAAAGGTGTGTATTTCTTTTTAGAGAAATGTACTGCTATTAAGGCAATGTCTTTTTTAGGGAAGTCTATGCTTATTTCAGCAAGGCGACATCAGGGCTCTTTTTGTATGAGCTACAACAGTGTGGCTTTATAAACAGAGAGTGCCTTTGCTTGACTAACTTGCCTGCAATCCAGATCTGTCTCCTATTGAAACTGTAAAGTGCAACATGCAGCATTTTATGTCTTGTAACAAGCAAGAATTAGAAAAATTCAGTTGCAAAACTGCAACAAGTTCCCAAACCATTAAAAAAAAGTTTCATTAATAGGAAAGCTAATAAAACCCAGTGCTGAACAAGCATCTGTCCCAACTTTTTTAAGTGTGTGGCAGACATTAAATTTTAAAGGATTTTATATTTACAAAATACTTGAGATACATTGGTGTTTTTTCTTTTTTCTTTTTATTGTATTTTACAAATTTGAAACTGAGGCTTATTTTGGTTGGTAGTGAAGTTATTAATTAACTAATTAAGTTATTAGCAATTAATTAAGGTATTCTCTATATTGCTAAATTGTCATAAATATCTGCGCACACACACAATGAATCAAGAAAACAGCACAGACACTTACCCTGACGAGCTTAAATGTAAATATGTGTTTCTGCTGTGCCTGTTTTTAGAATAGACCACTGTAGTTTTAGTCTTATTTCTCTCATGTGAACTATCTCTGTTTTTTCCTAATATATCATTTCACATGGCCATTTATGGGTGTATGCCAGCTTAAACCCTCCAATTTAAAGCATACTGTGGTACTTGCCCACAACTAATACTGTGTCTAATACCTGACTCCCTGTGTGTCTTTTACAACAACTGTTTTGTTAATAAATTTGCCCCACTACCACAATGTTGTCACTGTTGGGCCCCTGAGCAAGGCCCGTAACCCCTTATTGCTTGTATTGAGCTTGGTCACAATTGTAAGTCACTACGGTTAAAAGTGTCCTCTAAATGTAAAAAAAAGTGTAAATTAAATTGTGTTTATTATTTGTAGCCATTTGGGACACTGTATCTGAGCTGTACTTAATTTGCCAATGCATTAACTCTGAGGAACAACATTTAAGTTTCACCCACTCTTATTCACACAACAATTGTGAATGTGAATGAAATGTGATGAATTGATTATGATATTTATTTATTTTTGTAAATGGGTTTTCATTTGTTCTTGCAGGTTAGTTATCTGTTTTTTTTTTTCTTTTTCCAGGCTCACTTGTCATTCCTTTTAATTCTGTTCACTTATTTTAGTTGCTGCTGTCGCTCTTATCTCCATCCATCTCTTTTATTCTTATTTCATTACTCCTTCTCTCACTCATTTAGCATTTTATCAGCTGCCTATATTTTTGTTCAATCTTTTTTTTTATCTGCCAAAAGTGCAGATTCTGTTCTGTGCTCTTGAGTTGTAATGTGAGCAGGCGTAGGCAAGTAATGGTGAGTGAGGGAAGTAGTGTATGCTCAATGGATGAGAGGGGTAAAGAGAGCTATAATAGCCAGACAGACAGAGAAAGAGGCAGAGGCAGATATTAAGAGGGAGGGAGAAAGCTGTCCCACTTTGCCTGTAATACTTGAAAGTGCATTTAAATGGCTATTTCACAGGCTTTTCCCAATTTATTTAATTAACCCCTATTTGCCAGTAATTTGGACTCATGTTGTCATGGACACGTAAACAGAATTTTGATCTATCCTTTGACCTGGGATGGAACATTGTTAATATTTCAGTGAACCTATTTAGTGCAGGTCATGTGCAGTATAGTAAATAAATATAACAGTATAACCCCAATTCCCAAAAGGTTAGAACAATAGAACAAAATTCTTTTTGACCTGTATTTAACTGAAAATAGCATGTTTTCAGTGTAGCGATTTTTTTTAACAATCAACATTATTGTTTTTTGTATGTTTAAGCTAATTTCAAATTTGAAGCTGCAATACATTTGAAAAAATATGTATATGTACCCTTTAGCATTAATGATGCCCTCACAGATGTGCCACTGACACTAAAACACCCCATACGATGATATATGCTGGCTTTTAATCTTTGCATTGGTAACAACTGAGATGGACCTTTCATATTACCTAAAAATGTTCTTTTGTATTAGTCTTCAATATTGATTTTTAGCTTTTCCCTTTACATTCAGAGATTTCTATGGATCCCCAAAATTTTTTTTATAATGCTGTGGGCTGTAAATGACAAAATTCCTAAATACCTAGCATCGTTCAATCTAACTGTTAGACTGTTATTGACAAACTTCTTGTTTGACCCATCTTATGTCTCAAACTAGTGAACCTTTAATTAGCTTTATATACCCAATCATGATAGCATCACCTTTTTACCTATTCACATGTCTACCTGTGGAAAGTTTTTAAACAAGTATTATTAATATGCTGTATAATAATATTATTTAATGTTTTAACATTACTTTTTACTCACTTATTTTGAATATTTCACAGCTATCAAATCACAAATCAGTGTGTATATATTTCATTAGGTAAAAATTACAACTTCAGTTTTTTGTACTGTGCAGACTTTTTTGAAATCAGGTTTTTATAATTTAATGTACTGGTGTTAGTAAGGTATTTATGGTTTCTGTCTATATGTTTAATTTGTTTGATTTTTTTTTTTTTTTACTATTCTTGCAGGATCTTTCCAAGAGAATACCTGTTACAGCACATTCACCTATATTCAGTGGCTGACCTCCAGCAGGTAAGAACATCTTATAACCAGAGGACAAGTACTTTGTTACTGTATTTTTTTTAGATATCTATACTTTACTCGATTACTTGTGAAACGTAATACTTTTTACTTTTACTTACTACATTAAAAAAAAAATTATGTTTTACTCAACATTTTTACAACAGGCTCAGTAGCTTTTATAAATGTATTTATTTATTTATTTTGTATCATTTTTTTCTTTTTTATGTGACATGTATGAATATAAGAGGTACACTATATGGGCTTTAAGTATCTGAATGCCTGACCATGAGCTTGTTTGACATCCTATTTTAAAAACAAATGGTATTGAAATAGTGTGACCTATGTGATCTTTTCAGCTATAACAAAAGCAAATCTTCTGAGAATGCTACTTGCACAACTTTGAAGTACTGTATGTCAATGAGAACTTGTGCCCATTTACTCAAAAGAGCATGTGTATGGCTGGGCACTGATGTTGGTCAAGAAAGCCTCAACCCTAATGTGGCTGGAGCAAATAAATGCAATAATTCCCAATATTTTTGTTCATTTAGTGTAAAATATAATATACAGTATAGTAAGTTTTTGCATAATTCAGTCATCAGAGGTCATGTAATTTGGCAAGTAATGTTTAGTAAGGATTCAGGGTTCTTCAGAAAGAAAGTTCTCTTCCCTAAAAAACATCTTCTTTTAAATGTCTTACAGGACATTTTGTTCTTTTTTGGTTTATAATAATTTTTTCCAAGCCAAATAGCAGAACCCTTGGTGACCACAACAGAGTAGTGTCATGTTGATATACTGCATTATTGAGAACACTAGCATTTGTGCTGTGTTTAGCTAAATATGATAATGTTGTTGTATCATTTTTACAGATGATTCATGCAGTTGTAGTACAAACCAAGTTGAAGTGGCTTTTTTAATAAATACTTTTACTTTTTTACTTTAAGTACATTTAGTAGCTTGTACTTTTATACTTTAAATTGAGTAAAATATAGAAGTCATACTTCATCTTTTATATGGGTATTTTTAATCAGCTTCGTAGTAGGGCTGGGCGATTTTGCAAAAAAAAAAAAATCTCGATTATTTTAAAATTATAGCCGATTGTCGATTACGATTTCGATTTTTTTTTTGTTCTTGTATAATGCAATTAAAATAAGACTCAAATTTCTTTTTTTGCATTGTAATTAAAGGCTGCAGAAGTGCAAAAATAGTAACAGCACCACCTATAATTATCCTTTTAAGGGACTCAAACTTTATAACAATAACGATATCACAATAATTAAAACAAAATAGATCTAAATTATCTATATCCTTATCTATCTATATCTAAGAATAGCTCACAAACAACTTTAATTTTAAATAATGTTCAGCAGAACCTCCTTACATTAGGAAAAAAACTACAAAAAGTTCTTTACAGGTTTCTAAAAGGAACACGAGCCTGTACTGTGCTGTTTCCACCACTGAGTGAGTCTGTATCAGTATCTACATGGGGGGGCATCAAGTGATCACTCAGCTCAGCTTTAATTTTGTCCTCTTGTGATTTGGGGGGTGGATACAACATTTTAAACATTTAAGGATGTGTAATGTGTCATTTTAGTCCCATAAAACTTTCAAACTGTATTAACCACTATTATGTGTCGTAGAATGATTCGATTCTATTGAACGGCCCTTTAAGCCAAAATCGATTCGCGCATTTGGGAGTCGTTACATACATACGGCTCTTTAAAAGGAACCGAGACAAAAGATCCGACTTCCTATCGCAGAATTCACTGCAGCAGTTTCCCAGACGCGATTTTTTTACTCAGTAACGGATGTGATTTAAAATGTAGCGAATTACAATTCTTAGTACAAAACTTACTTAAGTAAAAGTAAAATTACAGGCTGTAAAATCTACTTTAAAAAGTACAAGTACACAAAAACGACTCAATTACAGTAACGCGAGTAAATGTAATTCGTTACTTTCCAGCCAATCCTGATCGCTCTCATCGGCTCCGTATTTTGATTCAGTTCAGCGGTGTTTGATTCAGTGAATCTTAATTAAACTCTTCTGTTTGTGTCTCGTTTTGCAGATCGTGTTTGCGCTCCTTATTACTGAATCTAACCGTTAGCGTGTATAATCCTTGTTGTCTTCCGTTTACTGTTTTGGTTTTCGCTGGTTTTGGACACTGTTTTCGCCCTTTTTATATTAAACTTTCCCTGATTTATATTCCGTGAGCGTCTGGTCAGTTTCTGCTTCGTGACATGTTGGTATTTTAATTAAAATATAAAGTATGTAAACAATCGCGATTGTCACATTCTAACATCGGGTGAAAACGTTCATTCGAATTAACCGAATTAATCGTGAAAATCGCCCAGCCCTACTTCGTAGTACTTTTACTTAAGTAAAGAACTTATTTCTGCCACCTCTGCTTATAACACACATTGCTATAAGCACTTAAAATCAAATTCCCTAAGCACTTTTTTTTGTTGTTGCAATTTTTCTCCCAATTTTCTCCCTAATCTAGTCATATCCAAGTACCCTGATTGCAGTACGCTTCTCTGTACTGATACTACAGGGTGGGCCATTTATATGGATACACCTAAATAAAATGGGAATGGTTGGTGATATTAACTTCCTGTTTGTGGCACATTAGTATATGGGAGGGGAAACATTTTTTCAAGCTGGGTGGTGACCATGGCGGCCATTTTGAAGTCGGCCATTTTGGATCCAACTTTAGTTTTTTCAATGGTAAGAGGGTCATGTGACACATCAAACTTATTGAGAATTTCACAAGAAAAACAATGGTGTGCTATTCTTTCATGAGTTATTTACAAGTTTCTGACCACTTATAAAATGTGTTCAAAGTGCTGCCCATTGTGTTGGATTGTCAATGCAACCCTCTTCTCTCACTCTTCACACACTGATAGCAACACCGCAGAAGAAATGCTAGCACAGGCTTCCAGTATCCGTAGTTTCAGGTGCTGCACATCTCGTATCTTCACAGCATAGACAATTGCCTTCAGATGACCCCAAAGATAAAAGTCTAAGGGGTCAGATCGGGAGACCTTGGGGGCCATTCAACTGGCCCACGACGACCAATCCACTTTCCAGGAAACTGTTCATCTAGGAATGCTCGGACCTGACACCCATAATGTGGTGGTGCACCATCTTGCTGGAAAAACTCCGGGAACGTGCCAGCTTCAGTGCATAAAGAGGGAAACACATCATCATGTAGCAATTTCAAATATCCAGTGGCCTTGAGGTTTCCATTGATGAAGAATGGCCCCACTATCTTTGTACCCCATATACCACACCATACCATCAATTTTTGTGTTCCAACAGTCTTGGAGGGATCTGTCCAATGTGGGTTAGTGTCAGACCAATAGCGGTGGTTTTGTTTGTTAACTTCACCATTCACATAAAAGTTTGCCTCATCACTGAACAAAATGTTCTGTGTAAACTGAGGGTCCTGTTCCAATTTTTGTTTTGCCCATTCTGCAAATTCAGTGCGCCAATCTGGGTCATCCTCGTTGAGATGCTGCAGCAGATGGAGTTTGTAAGGGTGCCATTTGTGAGTAGCTAATATCCGCCGAAGGGATGTTCGACTGATGCCACTCTCCAGTGACATGCGGCGAGTGCTACGCTGTGGGCTCTTGCTGAATGAAGCTAGGACAGCCACTGATGTTTCTTCATTAGTGACAGTTTTCATGCGTCCACATTTTGGCAAATCCAACACTGAACCAGTTTCACGAAACTTGGCAAGCAGTTTGCTAACTGTAGCATGGGAGATGGGTGGTCTCGTAGGGTGTCTTGCATTGAAATCTGCTGCAATGACCCGGGTACTGCGTTCACCAGACATCAACACAATTTCTATCCGCTCCTCACGTGTTAACCTCTGCGACATGTCAATGGCTGTAAACAAAGAGAAGCTTGTAAATAACTCATGAAGGAATAAAGTTACGTTAAAACCAAGCACACCATTGTTTTTCTTGTGAAATTCTCAATAAGTTTGATGTGTCACATGACCCTCTTACCATTGAAAAAACTAAAGTTGGATCCAAAATGGCCGCCTTCAAAATGGCCGCCATGGTCACCACCCATCTTGAAAAGTTTTCCCCCTCCCATATACTAATGTGCCACAAACAGGAAGTTAATATCATCAACCATTCCCATTTTATTTAGGTGTATCCATATAAATGGCCCACCCTGTACACTCAACTGCTGGAGTGCCGCAACTGACACACGCCCCCTCCGACACACGTGCAGTACCGACTGCATCTTTCCACCTGAAATCTCAGCTCTGGTGTGCTAGCATGTTTTACTGCTGCACCACCTGAGCTGCCCCTAAGCACATTATAAAGTATAGGACAAACATGTTACCACCCTTGCAAAATCTACACTATCTAGCACAAATTTTCTGCTACCTCATTTTTTAAAACTCACGACTTATCGTGGTGATAACGTATTTGGTCACCACTATCCACCAGAACCAATTCAGCAACAAAGTGGCTTCTATAATATCTCTTCAAAATTGAAATGTTTCTATACATTTTTATTTTTTTAATGGATTTTTTTTTTATTTCACTGGCCAATTATAAAATACAATGGTCAAGTTCAGGACAGTTTGGTGTCCTGGCTATCGTAAATTTGAGATCACTGGCAAAGAATAAAAAAAATATAATTGAAGGAAAGCACACCATTACTTCAACACATAGTTCTTCAGTTAGTAATTTTATAATGGTGGTAGATAATGCTGTCTGAAATAATTGTCCAAGATATATAGAAGACTGTAAACCCTAGAAACTGTAAAGGACCGAGCATATGTTCATATTCACCCAACTTTCAATTGAAATCTATCAAAAGAGACCACTCCCATCAGTATAGGAATGCTACATCTTATTGATTGAGTTACAGTATGGCTTGTCATTGTTTTGCAACATCTCTTTTTTTAGGGGACCCAAATCACACTGTTGGACCCAAAACTACACCTTTAACATGCCCTTACAACATATGCATTTATGGTTTTTTTTTCCCTCAGTTTATTAGTAATATACAGTGCCTTGCAAAAGTATTCACCCCCCTGGCATTTTTCGTGACTTGTTTAAAGAGCTCCTTGGTCTTCATGGTGTTGTTTGGTTAGTGGTGCCTCTGGGGCCTTTTTAGAGGCTTCATAGCAAAGGGGGTGAATACATATGCACACACCAATTTCCAGATTTTTATTTAAATATATATATATATATATATATATATATATATATATATATATATATATATATATATATATATATATATACACACACAGTGCCATCAGAAAGTATTCACACCCCTTCACTTTTTCCACATTTTGTTACGTTACAGACATATTCGAAATCCGATTTGAGTATAGTTTTCTTTTTTAAATAGCCCATAATGACAAAGTAAAAACATGTTTTCAGACATTTTTGTAAATCTTTTAAAAATGTAAACATTTAAACATGATAGGTACATAAGTATTCACACCCTTTGCTATGACGCTCAAAATTGAGCTCAGGTGCATCCAGTTTACACTGATCATCCTTGAGATGCTTCTACAACTTGATTGGCGACCACCTGTGGTAAATTCAGTTGATTGAACATAATTTGGAATGGCACACACTTGTCTATAAAAGGTCTCACAGTTGACAGTGCATATCAGAGCAGAAACCAAGCAATGAAGTCAAAGGAATTGTCTTTAGACCTCCGAGACCGGATTGTGTCAAGGCACAAATCTGGGGAAGGATACAAAAAAATTTTGGCAGCATTGAAGGTCCCGAAAAGCACTGTGGTCTCCATTATTCGGAAATGGAAGAAGTTTGGAACCACCAGAACCCTCCCTAGATCTGGCCGCCCGACCAAACTGAGTAATCGGGGAAGAAGGGCCTTGGTCAGAGAGGTAACCAAGAACCCAATGGTCACTAAGGCAGAGCTCCAGTGTTCCCTTGTGGAGATAGGACAACCATCCAGTAGGTCAACCATTGCTAACACACTCCACCAATCAGGCCTTTATGGTAGAGTGGCCAGATGGAAGCCACTCCTCACTAAAAGGCACATGAACTACAAGCGTCATGTCTGGAGAAAAACAGGCACTGCTCATTGCAAAATGTTATTAAGCCATGGGTGTGAATACTTATGTACCTATTATGTTTACATGTTAACATTTTTAATAAATTTACAAAAATGTCTGAAAACATGTTTTCACTTTGTCGTTATGGGCTATTTCAAACTATACTCAAATCGGTTTTCAAATATGTCTGTAACGTAACAAAATGTGGAAAAAGTGAAGGGGTGTGAATATATATTCATTAGTATTTTATTCCTGAATTGAGGCGTCTAATTCTCGGCACATCGCTCTCTCTTTCAGCATCTTAATTGCCTTTATTAAGAAGCCATTGTCTTTTAGCAAGGCTGTTTAATACCAGGTCCTTCATTGCCCTATAATTTTCTTCCTGCATGTAATGGCCACTGAATGCTCCAAGTAGACTCCTTAAAACACTACAGAACCAAAGCACATGCTCTTCACTATTCACTTCCAGTGAACGGCTACTAGTTTTGGGCTGTCTGGTCCATTGGTTGTACTTGTTTGTCTAAGTCTTGCCCAAATACTTGCTTTGTTTAGGCACTAGTT
Source organism: Trichomycterus rosablanca (assembly GCF_030014385.1). NCBI lineage: Eukaryota > Metazoa > Chordata > Actinopteri > Siluriformes > Trichomycteridae > Trichomycterus > Trichomycterus rosablanca. The sequence goes on from NC_085999.1 coordinate 23,028,518, forward strand.
GTTGTTGGGCTTTACAAATAAGAGTTAGTGAGTGTCCAAAGCTGGCCCACATAAAGAGTTCCGTATACATGTTAATTGTTTTGTGAAAATTGTACAAGATCCAACTGCGTTAGCCTTGCCAACAACCTACAAACAACTGGACATAGACAAAGGGGCATTCGCTGTTGGTGGGACACCCTGCACATTCATGCTGAGTTAGAATTACTCTGAAGAAGTCTTGGGTGTGTCTGCTGGCATGCTCTCAACCCTTTTATCACTCTGGATGCTGCAAGGGCCTGCACTAAATATTCTGGTTGTCAATATTTTTTCTTTATTAAATGTGATGTTTCAGAAACCTGGGGGTTTAGTAATTGGTCTAGCCTGGTCTAATCCTATTGTGTGACTAGACTCATTATGAATAGAGCTTTGGTCCCCCTTCATTGATGTAATTGACATATAGCTTGCATTGACAACTGTGCTACAATGTTTCATATTTGTTTAGTCATTGATCCCTACAGCCATTTCTTTGTCCAATTGCATGAACCCTCAAGCTTGCCTTGTATACCCTCATGCATACTTTTTTCTTTTGTTGCTTTCTTCTTTCCTTTGCCCACACTTCCAAATACACTGTGGTAATCCTATTTTGCCAAAGCCTGCCAGGGAGGGTGTTATACAAACAAAACTCACTCTCTTTTTATCTGTCTAATCCTGGCCCTTTCTCTGGCCCTAATGGAGCAGGCGAGGACATTAAGGCCCAGGTTAAGAAGGGGATAAAGTAGAGCATGTTAAACAGTGGTTTTTAGGGGATTAGGTTTTTTCATTGCCATAATTAGCATTAAGCATTTGGCCACACCCAGAACTGCAGCCTGTTTAGAAACAGTTACTTTACCACACTAATTAAAGTTGAGTAACAATTCTGGGACATTCCCTTGGCCTGAAGATCTACAATGAGTCTACAGCTTACAGTTTATTAATGGCTCCTGTTTTCCTTTACATGAGGTCTGGCTCAGTTGCAGAGCTTTCACAGTTGACTTATTGCTTCTCAACTCTGGCTAAATTATTAAGACTTTTAATTACTTCTTCTGTCAGAACTGATTAGGAGCAATAAATATCACTATTACTTGGGTGCTGGTGAATGTGCTAGCCCTCACCACTTTGATTACTGGGCTGTAGCAGTCCCCTGACATCTCCAGTGTAATTCTTTGCTGACATCTTTGCTTTCCTGACATCTTTTATAATATGGCTGGTTTTTGGGCATTTTACAAGATTGGACACTGGGTAAATGGTATGGAAAGTGAAAATAGATGTGATGGATGAATGATGGCTCTTTTGTCCCTCATAGTGATGCAGATGGTTTCATTTATCTTATTATACTTTCTCCTTGGCACTTGGGGCGATAGTAAGGAATTTAAGCTGATGCCCTTTGGCTGTCAAAATACACCTTTGAATTTACAGTTACAACATTTGTGTATTTATTAAATCTTTTACCACCCCTATTCGTATAGTTGTTTTTTTCTTGTTTTATCCATCTGTTTGGTGTATCATTCCTAACATTGCAACTCTATAGTTTTTCACGCACACACACACACACACACACACACACACACACATTTGCTCTAAATTGAGATATATACATAGTGACAGTCTGCTGCATTATTCCCCTAACCCCTTTGTGCTCTGAAAAGGGGCTTGGTAAATCCCTGTGGTGTCTGCCATCCAAGAGCTGCTCCACATTAGTTGTCGCGTCCCTCTGCAAAGCCTGGTCTGGCCAACAGTTAGGGGCTTGGAGGCCAAACCAGGCTTTGAGGAGGGATATGACTCCTAATGTGGGATAACAGTCATGCCTTCTGTTATTCTGCACTGTCTAGGTTGGCTGGCAGATGGGGTACGGAGATACAGTTGCGTGTGATCTGTATTTCTCTGAAGCTATGATGCAGGGTTGCTTCATTCCAACCCTTTTTTTTTGCTGATGAGGATGTTAGCATTTTGAGGATGGTTATTTTTTTTTATTTTTTATTTTTTTTTTTTTTTTTTTTTGTGTGTTTATTTTTTTTGAGAACTTCCCCCAATGTTGTGGCTTGTTTATTTCCGCAATATAAGAGTGGAACCAAACCGGATTAAGCAGTTCGACATCACGGCATTAGAGGAATCAGAAAATTTTGCCATCCAAGGAGCTGGCAATAAAGATAGAGTAAAGCCATGATGTATAGGAAACCTTCCACATGAAGCAAATTAACACTTATTAGACACACATGACAACTGTGTCTCTGTACCCCATCTGCTGGCCAAACTAGGCAGCACAGAATGATAGAAGCACAGGTGATTGTCAGCTGAGAGAAGTTAACAAATAAACATGCTGCTGCACCTCCATGTACCCTATTATCTGAAGCCTTCACACTGTTCAGAACTCTAAAAGCAGCATATATCTTATGACATACAGTAATATTGCCGCTTTAACATTTCCTAGCTTTTGGCACAGTTGTGTAGGATTTAGGATACCATGTAGATATTGTGTGAGTAAATGATTTTGTATTCCTGCCCCAAATACTGGCAAACATATTGCCAAGAGGGTGATAAACTAGTCAATGACAACCAGCTTGGCACTGTACATCAAAATGGAACTAACCAATGTGTAATGTGTTTATCTAGAGATGTATTTATTTTTAAACCATTAGGCCAAAAGTGACATTGCATTTAATTGGTCAAACTAGGTACAAGGCACCAACAGTGAATCACTTTGTTCAGTAACAACTGCTCAAGCACTTGCTGTGCTCTTCCCCTTAATTCCTCTCTCAGACCTATGACTGCACTACACAACCCCCCTGCCCACACACACCCTTTTCAACCTCAGTAGCTCTGGGTGTGTGTGCGCGTGTCTTTTCTTCATGAGGGACTACGGTGGTCCCTCTCTTTATTCCTTTTCCTTCCTCTTCTTACCTCCCCATACTTGAAGGCCCTCTCTGTCTGCAGCCCTCTCATCTGCCGTCCTTCTTCTCCCGCCATTATTTTCCCAGCTCCTTGTATAAGGCCTGAAGAATGCTGGCAGGCTTTTTAATTGGTGTGCCACAGCGCTGCCAGGTGTAGCCACTTGTCTCTTCCCCTTGGTGAATATGCGCTGGAGGCCTGGGCCCCTTCCTTTGGCTCATTCAGCCATCTACAATGCACCTTCTTCAGACCTCCGTTTTCAAAAGCCATTGCCGATTTTAACTACTCTGGCCGGTAAATGGCATTCACATATTATTTTTTCTGAATTCTCTTCTAAAAGGAATTACCCCAATCTTCCATCCACCTTTGAGCCCTGGTCAGCCCCCTCTGCCACCCCTTCAGCCTCACAAGCATTCATTAGTTTTGATGTGGAATCCTGATGTGAGCTTCTTTGTCTTGGTTTCTATTGGGTTTCAAAAAGTATTTCTTTTCACTAAAATTCATATAAGCATACACTGATCAGCCATAACATTAAAACCACCACCTTGTTTCTACACTCACTGTCCATTTTATCAGCTTCACTTACCATATAGAAGCACTTTGTAGTTCTACAATTGCTGACTGTAGTCCATCTGTTTCTCTACATACTTTTTTTAGCCTGCTTTCACTCTGTTCTTCAATGGTCAGGAGCCCCACAGGACCACTACAGAGCAGGTATTATTTAGGTGATGGATCATTCTCAGCACTGCAGAGACAAAGACATGGTGGTGGTGTGTTAGTGTGTGTTGTGCTGGTATGAGTGGATCAGAGACAGCAACTCTGTTGGAGTTTTTAAATACCATGTCCACTCACTGTCCACTCTATTAGACATTTGTACCTAGTTGGTCCACCTTGTAGATGTAAAGTCAGAGACGATCACTCATCTACTGCTGCTGTTTGAGTTGGTCATCTTCTAGACCCTCATCGGTGGTCACAGGTTTCTGCCCACGGGGCACTGTTGGCTGGATATTTTTGGTTGGTGAACTATTCTCAGTCCAGCAGTGACAGTGAGGTGTTTAAAAACTCCATCAGCATTGCTGTCTTATCCACTCATGCCAGCACAACACACACTAACACACCACCACCATGTCAGTTTCACTGCAATGCTGAGAATGATCCACCACCCAAATAATATCTACTCTGTAGTGGTCCTGGGAGAATCCTGACCATTGAAGAACAGCATGAAAGGGGGCTAACAAAGCATGCAGAGAAACAGATGGACTGCAGTCAGTAATTGTAAAACTACAAAGTGCTTCTATATGGTAAGTGGAGCTGATAACATGGACAGTGAGTGTAAAAACAAGGAGGTGGTTTTAATGTTATGTTTTTAAAATTAATCCTTAGTGTATCTTACACACATTGGTTTTATATGTTGATATGTTGTATTTTTGTTTCTTATATATTTGTACAATGACGATTCAATTGTATCCTGTCTTAAATGTAAGTTGCTTAATTGTGCCTAATGCTTAAATGTTAAGGTTGCAGATGAGAATGTTTTTATCACATCTCTCATTTTCCTTATTCTTTCCTCATTTTTTTGCATTGACGTGTTTCATCACCCTTTTTTATTTTGCTTTTTTTTTCTCCTCCTAACAGGTGATTGATGGGAAGCTGGCTCCATTTCTCTCAAAAGTGATTAAGTTTGCGAGTTCTCACGTGTACAGCTGCAGTCTGTGTCGAGAGAAAGGATTCATTTGTGAGCTTTGCCACAATGGCCAGATTCTCTACCCTTTTCAGGAGAATGTCACCAAAAGGTCAGTGTATCTACTTCTTGCCATTCCAATAATTCTAAACCTGCTTTTTGAAGAGTAATGCTGAGTCCACAGTACAATTCATTTAAAATCTTAGCTCTCTTGCTTTACTACTATACAAGCAGAGGTTTACATCACACATTGTTTACCTAGAGGGATCCATGCCACAAAGCTCCTGATTACAACATTCCTTTAATAAAAGAAATGTATTAATAAAAGTAAAAACATTATATGTCTGTTGTAGCAAAGAGTGAGTGCCTTGCGGTAGCTATTTGTGTGCATATTTGTAAGTAAAAAGATAAAGAATGTTTTTTAAGTCTACAAGATAATATGGCAAGAAACTAAATTTTATAGTCAAGATCATTCAAAGGGTTAATGCATCATGCTGATGCACATATGAAGGGGGTTGCTGCTGCTTTTGAATTTACAAGGGTTTAATCTCAAGCCAGATTACATACTTGTGGTTTTATTTATTTGTTTATTAGGATTTTAACATCATGTTTTACACACTTTGGTTACATTCATGACAGAAACGGTAGTTACTAGTTACTCAAGATTCATCAGATCACATGTTTAATGTCAAACACAGTCATGACCAAATTAGTATCTCCAATTCACCTCACACAAAAAGGACCCAGACTGCCCCACCTGGGGATCGAACCCAGAACCTTCTTGCTGTGAGGCGACAGTGCTACTCACTGAGCCACCATGCTGCCCTGACACACTGTTTGTGTTTGTCTTTTTAAGCTATTTCTGTCCTGTGTTAGTCACACATCACATCCAGGTACCAGGCAATAGGGCATGTAGTGTCCAAGCACAGTTAATCCTCACAGTTCCTTTGCCCTCAGCTACTTCATGGCTATCTACAGATAAGATACATCCTGTACTTCTCACCAGCGGTGTTACCTCCGGCTAGCCTATTTTCTGCTTATTTTTTACAGAACCTGTGTTCTGTGTATACTTCTAGTAGTGCAATACAGTACCTATGTAACTGTGGTACTTCAGTGCTAAATATGAAGTTTTTTATTACCTTATAGTCCAAATTATGCAAAGCAACTAATGAGCTACATCAGAGCTGGTGGTTAATCAGGTTAATTTACTGTGAAACTTACAAGTTATAACATTAAACCCGTAGTAAATGAGTACATTAGAAAGAAATGGCAGCTCGAATGGGATACTCAAACAAACAATACATTTTCCGATAATAGGGAAAAACTAAAAATACACACAGACCAAAGAATAGAATGCACAAACACCAAGAGGTTTACGCAAGATGTAGAAACGGCCGCTCCAAACTGATACATCAACACCTAATAATGGGAAAAAATCTGACACTATGTGAAGCCTGTCAGATACCCATTATTATAAAGCATTTCCTAACTGAATGCCCAACATATAAGAAAGAAGTACAAAGATTACATATCCCTAAAATAATAAGAGTAACACCCTCAATCAGTATAATACGAAAAAAGTTCTCTAATTTCTTACTGTAACTGAATACACAAATATAAGATAGACCATAGAAAATATGAAACACTGCTCCAGCGGTGAATATCACAATGTGCAAACACAGACAAACAACTTATAGCTTGTAACACTTAGCATTGAGTCCCAAGTGTTTATTAAAGAAAAATCAGTTTACATGCTGAACTGAGATAAATAGTCATGAACTTTGATGTAAATAATCAGTGACTGAAGTTAACTTGGAAGGAACTAGTTGCCACTATAGCTTTTTAAATTTTAGATTTTAAATAAAAAATATATATCTTTAAAGTCATTTAAAATTTTAGATATTAAATCATTAAAGTCAACCTTAAATGACTTTATACTGGCTACATTTTACATTATTTAGTACAAATTTTGGGTGTAGAGGCTTCTGTTCTAATCAAAAGTGGTACCAGCAGCTATAAAGAAACCCAACTGACAAGAATGACCCTTCTGGTTATTAGAAATTTCAGAAATAACTGTTGGCCATAATCTTAAATGTCAGTATTGCTAATGATATGTTTTAACATAACCAAGCCTATAGTAAAGACAGTAACTCCAGTAAAGCCCACAGTTACTCTATCAGCTCAGACTTAACTGTAAGTATTCGAACAATCTCCAGCTGTATGCAGCTGCTCTTTTATTAAATGTGTTCTGATTGTTTTTTGAGTTCAAGTTAACTTTGACCTAATGGGTGTGTTTTACAACACAACTGTAAGGACACATGCTGGGTGGTAAGATGTTGTGATATGGAGATACTGATATGAACTGTAAATTGCAACAGAAAGAGACTGCACACCCTGCAATAAACTCATAAACACATTCTTCACCTGTACGCTAGAACAATACGCCAGCACACAGTTTAAATAGTTTATGATCTTTTGTGAGAAGACCTCACAGTTAACTGTAGTAAATCATGACAACATAAACAGTGTTAATAAAATTTAAGCCCGTTGGGTTAAGTTATTACTCAAAGGAGCTTTAAAATACCTTAGTACCAGGTAACACTGGTCAGTTTGTCTATTGGTACTGGATGAAGGCATGCTTACAATAGACAGAGTTTCTGTTTTTAATTAAGATCTTTTTCATTGATACATGGTACCTGCATTGCCTTGTTATGCATATGGGTTAAACCAAATGGGTTTAATTATTAGCATCTTACCACCAAGTAAAGACATTTTCTCTATGGTATTCAAGTCGAAAATGGCCAGACTCTGAGCAGTTCATTAGTGACCTAAAATAATAAAAACTAACAACCCAATAGATATTCCTGACATATATATTAATTTTAATGTGTCAATCCACCACCATGGAGAGCAGAGCTTGAGTCACAACAGTGCCCCTGGCTTGGTTGGGTGCTTGATGGACACAGTTGGTCATGTCTGATGGAGGGAATTCAGCACGAACTTTTACTGTCTTGTCAGTGACTTCACATGTGTCAGAGGCAGCGTTTGCTAGTCTGCAGCCCTTCTCTGCCAGCATGGGTGTGGTGCATGCAACAGAGGAATTGCAATTAGAAATTTAAACAGCCTAAAATGCAAAAAAATTGTATGAATCGCTTGTTTTGTTTGGTTCAAATATGCAAACTTTATTTATGAAGATGTTTTGTGTACTGCACACATGTCTTGTGATGCATGCCTGTGGTGTGCATGGGCAAGTAAAGTGAAGTGCAAAATTTTAGATTTTTAGTTACAAAAAAAACTTATAAATACATTGCCAAAACATTAATTTAATTTGTTTAGTTGTTTAGTTACCAAAGCAATAAAGCAGCTTAAGCATATATAAAACTGGCATATTTGTTTTCAGCCACTCATGGCACTGTTTATTGTGGTTTTCTCAGGTGTGAGGGTTGCGGAGCAGTCTTCCATGCTGAGTGTCGACTGCGAGCCCAGCCTTGTCCACGCTGTGTTCACCGAGAGCTGCACAAGAAACCCTCTTCATTCTGGAAAAAGAACAACCACAACAAGAGCCCAGACGATGACTGCTGCTTCGAGCTTGACACCTGAACAAGAGCTGTAGCCTCTCTCCCAGCTTTTTGGCTTCAGAGGGCATGTTTTGCTCAAACATTTCGAGTCCCTGGTTGAGCATATCCACCCTGAGTGACCATGGTAGAGCTATGTTTGTCAAAATGGAAGTGAAGATAATTTTTAGGTTGTTCAGTAGACTCTTGCTACAGACTTTTTACTTCTATCTCTGTCTTTCCTTCTTTGTCACTTTTTACCTGAGACATGGGGTACACAGATAGTACTTCAGACCCAGAGGAGGTTTCATAATGATACCAATTTTCTCTCTCCTTTCATCTAGCAAATAACAGCTGGGCCAACTGGCCAGTGTGGCCTGAGTGGAGTACCCTAGCATTATTAGCCCTGGTTTTCATACTGCATTAGCTTGGATAGGAGTGTTTAGGAGAGTTTTCTGCAGAGAAGAACATCTAATCCATTAATGGCTAAGCTGAATTCACACATTGTAAATAATACTCTTCGTCTTAGCAGAGAAATATTATCCTGGAATTAATAATAGATAAACATTCAGACCTTATTAGTATGTCTTCCTCTTCTTATTTACACACAACTTCTATGATATTGCCTTTTAGAATTCTGATGCCTATTTGCACTGCTTTGTTTATTAAATGAAGACATTTACGTGTGATATTACACTAGTTTTCCTAAGATGTTCAGATTACAAACTACCCTCATCCGTAAGGCACTGGGTTTTGTATACCATTGGTAGGCCCAGTTCACCAAGATTGGCAAGAATACCCCTCCACTAACGAACTTGTTACTTACGTTGTCCAGCCAAGTGTGGCTTTGGATCCTAATTAATCAGTTCCATCTTCGGGTTTATATTCACACTCAGAATGTGTATTTACACTCTCTTTTATGACTACTTGAACTAAACATTTGCAATAATTTTATGTATTTTGCTTTTGCTGCCTTATTTGCCCGCTTAATTTTCCTAGTTTATTTCAAAGTTACAATGAAGAAGTGATTTATTTTACCCTATGCAAATGAAGTGACCTTTCCTTGATCTCCCTGATATTTCCATTCTTATAGGAAATATACACCGATCAGCCATAACATTAAAACCACCTCCTTGTTTCTACACTCACTGTCCATTTTATCAGCGCCACTTACCATATAGAAGCACTTTGCAGTTCTACAATTACTGACTGTAGTCCATCAGTTTCTCTGCATGCCCTTTCATGCTGTTCTTCAATGGTCAGGACCACTACAGAGTAGTTATTATTTGGGTGATGGGTCATTCTCAGCACTGCAGTTTCACTGACATGGTGGAGGTGTGTTAGTGTGTGTTGTGCTGGTATGAGTGGATCAGACACAGCAGCGCTGATGGAGTTTTGAAACACCTCACTGTCACTGCTGTATTGAGAATAGTCCACCAACCAAAAATATATCCAGCCAACACCGTCCGTGGGCAGCATCCTGTGACCACTGATGAAGGTCTAGAAGATGACCAACTCAAACAGCAGCAGTTAATAAACGATCGTCTCTGACTTTACATCTACTAGTTGGACCAACTAGGTAGGAGTGTCTAATAAAGTGCACAGTGAGTGGACACGGTATTTAAAAACTCCAGCAGCGCTGCTGTGTCTGATTCACTCATACCAGCACAACACACACTAACACACCACCATGTCATTGTCACTGCAGTGCTGAGAATGATCCATCACCTAAATAATACCTGCTCTGTAGTGGTCCTGTGGGGCTCCTGAACAGGGTAAAAAAGTATGTAGAGAAACAGATGGACTACAGTCAGTAATTGTAGAACTACAAAGTGCTTCTATGTGGTAAGTGAAGCTGATAAAATGGACAGTGAGTGTAGAAACAAGTAGGTGGTTTTAATGTTATGGCTGATCGGTGTGTATCATATAGAAATCCCTGATATTATGTTTTTTATTCTCTGCTCTTCTGGACTGGTTACCAATGGTACAGTTCTTGGTGTTATTCCCTTTTCTGACTTTTCTCTAGTTCTGTATGAGTGAGAAGAACTTGAATATTTGAATATTTATTATGCTAGCTAGAGAACATTGATATCGAAACTACAGAGTTAATTATGTGTGCTATGTGTCATCATTCCTCAGCAAATGCAGCTAGATCAGCTTTGCACTGTTAAAAAGGTACCAACAAAAGTTGTCTTTTGTCTTCTAAAAACCTTTTGATGGATTGTCCTTAAAGAAATCAGTGAATCATTTCACACATTTAAAACTTTCAAGGCAGAATATCCTTGGTGTGAATTGATAGTTTTTGATAATGCTATAATAAACTGAAGGACCAGAAAAGTAAGAGATTCCCTAGAGACTTTACCACGGTTCTTTATTGGCATCACTGTTAAAAAAAACTAAACTGAGTACAAATAAATAACTTTTGGCACCTTCATATTTCAAAAGTGTACACTTTACACAATATGACAATGTATGTGTGTACTGCTTTGCAAACATTTTTTGTGACGTGTATTTTCTTTATCTTTTGTTGATTTCATGTTAATTTGTGTGCAGTTTTTTTTTATTTTGTGACATTTGCACTTTTTTTTACTTTAATAGAGGTATTAAGTGGGTTCCTGCATGTATTGTACCTGTATGTATTGAATTTATTTATTTATGTAATTATTTATTATTTATTTTTCATTTTTACTCACCTTTTCTGACTTTTCTGATATAATATGCAGAATAACACATAAAATTTGAGGCTGTTGCTGGCAACCAAATTGTCCTTTTTAGCAAGCTGTCAAAGTGCAGTTTAATGTCATTGTGGGTAACACAGGAAACTGTTAAATAATATGTCAATATGTCAATGAATTATGGTTTAACCAAACAAATAAAAATAATAATTAATTAATAATGAAAACAGTGAATGTCATTGCATGTTTCAGATTTTAAATAAGTATTGATGTATATCTAGTTATTCATTCTAAACAAAGTATTTATCACATTTTTAAGCAAGCAATTGTCATTGTAGTTTCCAGAATAGCCAGGGGTGTTTATAAATTGAGAAGCATGTACTTGGTTAGTGTTGATGCCACAATCACTGATGTCACATGTTGATATTACAATCATCATCACACAGTTCTGGTCAGGTTGCAGCAGGTCCGGTTCCACCAGAAAATACTGAACTCAAGGCAGGAACACCCTGTGGAGACCTTCAATCTATTGCACGTCTTTGGCCATTTTGACCCCCCACCCCCAAACATAATCTCTCATGTTCTAATGTCTTCATTAATCATGTCTGTATAGATGCCACAACTCTGTTGAAAACCACATTGTGTTAAAGCTCCCATATGTGTGCTGGATTTTAGGGCTGGAAATGAACTGACAACCGTGATTAGATTTTCTTTAACTACACTCAACAGCAATGTCAACAAATAAAGCCAGTGTCTCCAGCCACATTCAAGTACACTCAGTGTCATTCATTTCATTCAAGTTTAGATCAATACCAGTGTTTTGTTTTTTTAAAGCTACTGAAACAAGTTCTTGCAGTTGTAGCTTTAATATTTTAGGTATATTAGTAGGTATTATAAGTTGCTTGGAGGTCTAACTTATTAGTACCTTTGTGCGTTAGGGAGTATAAGCACTGAAATGGTAGGAGATACTGTCATTATTTCTTTACTTTGTAATATTTAAACAAGGTTTATAATGTCTTACTCCAACCAGCTGTGCTCTTGTGTGTATTCATATTGGCAGTTGATTTCTATTTCCTCTACGTTTCTGTATTTAAAAGCCCTATACCAAAGCAACCTCTTAGATATATGGGTGTTCACTGTTTGTTTCTTCTTTTTTTTTCTTTTCTTGGTCACTGTTAGAAATTAAGCACTGGCTAACAATAAATATATATTTATTTATTGCATTTTTCATTTACGCCATGCATTTTTACTCTTCAGTAGAGAGAGAATAGGAAGGGTAGAAAGGTGGAGGTGTGAGTTGGAGATGGGGACAGTGGATGATGTTCAGGACAGCTTAAGATGGAGATGAAAGATCCATTATTGCAGCTGAAAGAGGAAGAGTTGTCGTTTCAGTTAAGTTGTATTAAATCAAACATTTGACATGCTCAGATAAATTTCATTAATGAATTGATCTTCAGTGACTGCTCATTAGAATTAAAATGGGTACATGCCAGTTAACATTGAGCATAAAGCATTAATACACCCTGGACAGGCTACTAGTTCCACTAAAGACCACCACAAAACCTGACCCAATTTGAAGGAGCTGATCCAATGCCTGAATGTTCTTGCAAGGCTGGCGGAAACCCCTACAGGCACAGGAAAAACTCTGCACAGTGAAGTAAGGTTAAAAATTTCGACCAATGTTTCTGACTCACATTGTGCAAATTCATTCATGTGTTATGAAGGATCTGTTTGAAAACCTAGTGAGCTCTCTACATAGACAGCATTGTACGTCATCCTACACGCACTTCCGAAAAGAAGGCTGTTCGAATTCTTAGATGCCTTAAAATGCTGCCTTATGAGGTGATTAATTTTAAAGTTTTAAACTGCCTGAATAACAAGGGAGCATCCAGTGCTTCCTTACTGGTGAAGGCAATCCCAGCATTCAGTGCGGCACAACTTTTCTCACAAAAAATGACAAATATGGCGGATGAATGTGGAGCAACAAACTCTTCAAATGTAAATACATTATGATTGATTTTTAATTTATAAACTTGTACAACTGTCATTTATTTGCAAATTCGTGCTTGTTAGTGACAGTTTGACCATTTTCGGTTAACAGAGGGAGATGCTAGAGCATTGTGCAGCCTCACCCCTTTGGTTTGAATGGCCTAAGGCTAACTGTGTTAGCTTAGTAAGCGAAAACTGCGGTAATGTAATCGCTAAGACGTGTGTCTGAATAACCTGTCTTATAAGTCGATGACTTATTAGAATCCTCTCTACTTTGGCAGCTACCTAGGTAGTAGGCAGTAGACAGCAAGGCAGCTCACTAGCTTTTCAAATAGACCCAAAGAATGCTTTTTTCACTTGATACTCTGATAAAAATGTTTTTAGGAAATAGCTCCAAACAAAAATGCAAAACATTATTGCAGAACAACAAAGTGGCATAATTGTTGTATAATTATACTTAAGTGTTTTTTGTCTCAAAATCTAAGCTGTATTTGCATCAAATTTTAAAAGTTAAATATAATTGTAGTATATGACTACAAGCCATATATGGCAAAACTTTTCTGAAGCACTGTAATCTTTTCTACTATGGCTTTCTGTACTGGACTGTAGGTATGTGTGTAGGAGTGTAGGTATATTCAGAAGACTTGGCTCTTAAAACACAACTGTTGAGCCATTATAGGTGATATAAATTAATGTTAAAGTTAATTTTAAAGTTCTGTTTTATTCCAAATAATTTTATTGTAAAACAATATATTAGCACTGCTCTTAGGTTGTGTTGCTAATTTTGTAGAAAATTAAATATTATTGTGAATTTTTGGCCCACCTCTATGTTTTGGAAGTTACCACAAAGATGTTTTAAAATGCAGTGATTTACTACTCCAGCTGCCCCTCCTTCATAGTTTATATGAAGTTTGCCCCACCACCCACTGCCTTTTTTATCTTCCCAAGGAGCTATTTGACCTGGTGTTTTTGGTCCTGGGATCTGTAAAATTGCTTTGATACAATGCCAAGTGTTAAGGGCTATGCAAATAAATTTTACTTACAGTTCATTACAAGTGCTTAATTATCATACTAATTAAATAAATGTTGTCAGTTTACTAAAGCATTACCTGACAGCATTGCTGTAGTTGTTATGTGGTCTTAATGTTTTGCAGATCAAAGTCAAAGAGTCACCAGCTTGTCTCTTCTTAAATTGGTTCCTTTACACATTTCAGGACCTGCTATGAGTTTTTTTCCCCCATGTCAGTAGGTTAAAGTACAATAAGTTCATGCTGATTTGTTTATGTTTTAGTTTAGTAAATAAAAGAGTTGTTATAGCTTTATTATGTGATATGTAAGGCCCTACCTAATTCACGGCCATGAAAATCGTGTCATGCACCATAAAATGAGCTGTTTCCCCTTGTAATTTGCAGTTTGCTGTGATATTCAAAATTTAATGTTTGTGTTTAGCGATTTAACATTTTTCATTCACGTTGAAAACATTTACTGGTTTATTTGCACTATGAGGCGGTCCTAGCAATCCTACAGCAATTCAGTTGGCAATCGGTTAGTCAAGATGTTGAAGTCTAAAGCAGCTAAAAACACTACTCGTGTAACTGAGTTTGGAAAACTCCCAACCAATTCTGTGGGTGCAGGGAGGGGGGCGGTGTCCAAACAGACAAAAATGTTCATCTTTGAGACAGAACATGAAGCCTTGCACTGTCGCTGGATGTTCTAGGTTTACATTTGACCATTAAGGTAGGCTGTGCTGTGTATTGTAGCTTCTATTTATTCTATCATTCAGTGTGAGTGTAATTTAATGACTGCTGTAAAGTGTGGCACTTTTCTTTAAAAAAAAAACTGTGAAATCTGTGGCTTTTAAAAATTGAGGTCCGTGAAATTAAGCAAATTTTTCCGTGAATTTTAAAAATGTTTTAGTCCTAATATATCCAATTATTACTGCATCAGAGGTGAATCAAACTAATGGTTTTTGTATGATATCCTGAATTGATGTGAATCATTAAACTAAGAGATCTTTATCCTTAGTAAAATTTGATCCTAAAAAACAAAGGCTGGGATTAAGTACGCAGTACCTTGAAGTAGTGCAGCAGCATCACTGCCTTCCACTACTTTGCCACCTGGAGAAACACTTGTTCTCTAATTTTCTTCTTTATGTGTTTCCATTATTAAATGATCTCACAACAATGTGTATCCAATTTGCAGCATTAATATGAGAGTGTCCATTGTTTCAGTGTGTTGTGTGTGCATGCACGTGTTTCACCTGACTCATTTGTCCAGGATTTGTATTAAAAAGAGGGTAGATTAAAACTGAGTGTTGGCCATGCTTAATTGTCTTCCCTAATTAGTGCGCTGTTGGCAGTCACAATAGCTTCAGCACAGCAAGCTTAACATTCTGCTTTGTGCTTTTTCTGTGGCCTACAGGACAGTCAAGACTCATTTAGGATCCAGACAACATGGGGTCAGAGATGTCGTTGGGAAGTAGAAAAACAATAACAGTGGTTTAAAGAGGAAAAAAATTAGAAGGAGTATAAAAAGACAGTGGAGACATGGAACATGAGGGTCTAGTTTTGTCCCATTTAATGCATACAAACATGAATAGTGGCCACTCTGACATCCACACAAGAGAAAGATGTTGCCCTAGAGCAACACTGACAGTAATTCTTCTGGCTTCACCAGCAACCATCTAAGAACAGTGTTCTCAAACATTCAATTGATTCAGCCCTGTTTTGCTTGCTTTTTTAAAGAACTGGTTGGCAGAGAATAAATAATCTGAAAGAAATATACAAATCAAAATAAAAAAATCAAGGATTCTTGATTTGTTGATTCTCTTGAACATATGAATGCTGTATGACCACAATAAACTAGCTGAGTGCAGCCACCATCCAAACCAATGTTTGTACAGTGGTTGATGCAATTATTATATAGGTTATATTTTATTCCACTAGCATAAAAACTCACATGGCCGACAACAAGCAACTGACCAAAAAACAAACATAAACCTTACTAAAATAATTCTCCATTAATGTCTTACACCTTACCATCAGATTCACTGCATTTTTCATGTCACATTTTAAAAATGACAATGTTAATATTAGGTAATTTAATTAATAAACATATGCTCTTAATAGATAAACAAATATTGTTATGAAAATACATGCTAACAGGTTGTCATTAGATCAATTAAATTAATAAAAAATCAGTGTACTAAATATTTAAAAAAAATAAATGACATCATTTCCCTTTGTGAATGAGGTTGAGTGTGCATGTCGCGAACAAACAGGAAAAGAAGGTGGGTACTAACCAAGCCTATTGTGCCGCCACCTGTTTGGGCATGCAGAACAACCAATGAGAGAAAGACCATAGATGGGAAATAGGTCAGCTCATCTTTATAGTCATCACAAGAACACAATCTATTCATACCACACATTAGATAGCCTAATGTGCCATGACATCAATATACACATACTCATTTGTCTTTAAATCTGTATGGACTACAGTGTCTCAGTGAGTGCTCCCTAAACTATTTTTTTAAATATTTTCTTTATTGTTTAAAGTACCTTAATGTACCTTTTACATATACTAAAGTCATGTTTTCAAACCCAGTGTTATTGTGAGACTAGATCTCATGCAACATAATATTTAGCAAATCATAATAAGCAAAAATCAATTAAGTTGGATTCTGTCATTTGAAGTTTTTACTGTAAAGGTAAAAAAGGACATGCTTATTAATACAATACAAGCTTGAGGACTTGAAACAATGATGTTATTATTTTGTGGTGTTGGTATGCAGAATACATTCTTGATTGATAGTAGTTTTGAAGCATATGTGTACTACAGAAGCCCAAGAAATTGGCTTCTTACCTATGGGCAAAACTAGGTGACTAAACAGTTTGAAATTCTATTTGTTTATATATTTTAAAATAATTGATTTACTCAGATTGTATGCATTCCACAAATTGCAAGAGAAATTGAGGCAATTGCATTGAAAGAAGGCTGTCTGAAGATGGGGTACAAAAGCAAACTTCGAAGTCTGTTAAAGCTGTTACATTACATTTGTTGTTACATTTTGTTTATTTTTTTATACAAGGTTAAACGCAGCACCTTGGATTGTTTAAAGTGAGGCTCTTTAAGCAAAACGTTTTTTTCAGATGATACAATAAAATAGGCAAAAGAAACTCCATTTTCAGTTTGATCCACTAGTAAAAGGGCATCAAAGGCATAACCATATGATATTAGGCCTTTGTTTAGTGCATCCATGAAAACCATTAGATGGGGGGGTTTCCTGCAAAAGAGCCTTCTGTGTAAAAACAACTGAACTCAAGTGTTAATCTGTTGGGATTGGTTGATTAAATACACGTCCTTTAGGTCAGTGCTGATCAACTTCTCAGCGCTCACAGAATCAGAAGACTTTGTTTCACTAATTGAACATCAGGAGGAAGATAGTACTGCTTTTGACTTTGATGCTTAAAAAATTATTCTTCTCTTGTATCCTTGTGTTGTAAGAATGCATGAATTGACTCTCATCTCAATTAATAAGCTGGACTGTTTTGATGATTTTTTGGTTTCCTCAGATTGGTAATTATTCACTCAAACCACAACTTCTGTGTTTCGTCCAAGCATCAAAAATAGAGGAATTAGTAATAGAGGATAGAGGATACTAGAGGAACTAGTCATAATCAACAACAAGACACAGTTGGGAATGTCATATGTAAGTAAAACAAGCTGCTTTAGAAGCAGAATGCAGGGTGAATGTACAAACTATAAGATGCTGTTTGAAAATAATTTAAATTTAGTACCAAATGCTGCTTTAGAAGTAGAATGTAAAAGAAAACATATAGACTGTAAGATGCTTTATGAGCAGAATTTAAATGTTAGTACCACAAGCTGGGAACCAAATAGCGCCATGAGAACAGAATAAAAATAAGTTTTTTGTACATAGCACAGGGGTTAAAATGTGCAATGAGAACAGGGTGTTGATGAATTTGTGCAAACTGAAGCTAGCTATCTTATATTAAGGTCTCACGAGAGCAGATGCTTCAAATTCAGTATTCCATGCATTTGCTATTCTCTACCTATAGCTAAATATAGCAACTTTTAAAGTTCAGGGTGTTTTGCAATTTATTTTGAAAAATACCTTTATTTGTCATACATACATATACAGATGTACAGTACAATGAAATTCTTTCTTCACATATCCCAGCTTGTTAAGAAGCTGGGGTCAGAGCGCATGGTCAGCCATTGTACGGTGCCCCGGAGCAGAAAGGGTTAAGGACCTTGCTGAAGAGCCCAACAGTATCTTCATAACAGAGCTGGGATTCAAACTCTCAACCTTTCAGTTGATAGCCTAAAGCCCTACCCACTAGGCTACCACTGTCCCTTGTTTTGTAAAATATGCAAGGACAACATGTGATCTTGCTGTTACATCTGCACTTACCTTTTTATTTTGTAAGGTTATCCAGATGAGTCTTAATTGAGCTGCTTGCTGTTGTAGCATTTGCTGCCTAATTCAAAATGATCAAAATCCTGCTCCTCTGTGATAAAACTCTGCCCACAAGAACCAATCGTTTGCAAAGCTGCTGCATTTAAACCTAGATATTCATTAGGAGTAGTTATAAGGTTCATTTAGATTAATATTAAATAGGGTACCAACACATATTTTTGAGAATATTTTTGTTTACAAATTACATGGTACAGACAAAGTTTCAATAGTTTGTCAGAAGAGAGAAACTCGAATTAATCTTAACAACCCAGGAGCATTCAAACATGGGTCTTTCTGAGATAAAACATTGTGATTATTGTGTGTATGAGCAAGTGGCAGCTCCAGTAGGTGGGTCCGATTTGGTTAGCATCAAGTTTATGACACTAAACTGATGTCTCAAACCTAAACAACATTCTGAGATGTGTGGTGTGCATGTATAAGCTGATGAGTGATGCCTGAGCAAGTGTTTGGAATATATCTGACTTTATGTGGCGCTGCAGTTTAGTCACTGCAATCTAAGTGTTAACAGGCAATTGAGACACTTGAATGAGCAGTTAGTTCACACATGGTTCTTCTTAAACATACACACCTTTGGACCTGAAGAGAGCTAAATCAACAGAGAAGGAGAGAGACGCACCCATACAGAATGAAGTCATTTCAAACCTTTTGAAGAAATGTTGTGTGTACAAACAGTATGTTCTTATTGTAATGTATTCATGAAATGTGCTGATGGGAAATACATAGCACTCATATGACTGAACAGTTTATTTTAAATAACCTCTTTAAACAATGCCCAAAAATAACAGCTTATACAAAAAATACTTTGGTGTCTTACTGTAACGTGTAATACCACAAATAACCAAACATATCTCACTGGACTAAAAAAAGAACAGATAACTCAATACAGACTTTTATTGGAAATCTTCAAGCAGTTAGATAGATTGTCTGTTATTAAAAGAAAACACCAAGTGAAGTAATGGAATGTATTACAATATATTTTGCCATGTTTCATGATATTGGGACACTTTGGCCAATTAGTATTTAAACATCACTGTTATTAAAAGCATTTGCTTATTTAGTTTTTAATTTTTAATTATTTAAATAGAAACTGTAAAACATGTATTGACTTAATTGTGGGTGATTAAGTGTGGATCATTGGGTAAATTGGCAATTGTATCAATTTAAAATTAAATCCACAACACGATAAAGTGTGACAAAAAACAATGGGTCCAAACACTTTTTGGATTCTTTTTGCCTTTGAGTCTCCAATACCTACCAATCAACATTTACTTCAAGCTGCTTATTACGAAAAACTCATGAAACAGTGACTTATAGTTGAGGACCAAGCCCAGTCCATCGAAAACAAGTATGTTCTAAGAGTATGGTTTAAATAAAGTTGTATATGGAATAACTAATTTTATAGAAACTGCAAATACAAGATACAACCAGGTAGAAAACATAATTAAGAATTTTATATTTTTATTTCTGTCTGGTGTTAAGTGTACAGCTGACTCACACTTAACCCTTTAAAAATTTCCCACCTCTTTCTCTCACTGGTTAATTTGCTTAATATTGAACTCAATGTGATTTTATTTTACCCACACAAGGGTCTCTGGGGTCCAAAGAACAAGGCATTAAAGTAATTGTCAACAGAACACAAGGATTAAAACAGTGTAATTAAAAACAGTATTATAGTAAAACCATAGGAAAATAATAGGAAATTGCCGCCTTTTCACATCTATGCCAAGTGACCGAGACAGCCAGCATTTTCCTGTGGGCTCCTGATGGGGCATACCTAATGTTATTGAGGTACTATAGAGTGAGACCATAAATGCTTTTAAAAATTAGTAATTGAATCTTAAAATCAATACCCTGTGGCACTCACCATGAGTTTAAAAATGTATGCATTTATTTTTTATGCAGATGAAACATAACATTACAAGTATTTTAGTCAGTAAATACAAATATAGTTAAAAGTCAGTGTTGCCGCCAAGTTGGAGGCATATTATTTATTTATTACATTTAATTTTATGTAACTGTTAATAATATGTGGATAGACCTAAACTTAATACTTAGGGATCTCCAGATCCTTATGGCCATTTTATGAACTTCTATCTGATAAAATATTCTGTAAAGTAATTCCTGTTTGTGCCATAGTCTACTAATTTAGGATTGATGATTCTGATCAACTACAGCTGGTGACTTGCCTGTGCCCATATAAAAGGGAAAGTTTGACTACATTAAAATGTACATGGAACAGTGGTCTCTTGCCAAAATCAGTAAGACAACCCAAACTGTTACCTTAAGCTTTGTTGAGAGGATAATTGTCCAGACGGTCAAATGTAATCTAATAACCACTAACCAATTTAAAAATCTGGTCTGCCATTAATACTGCTATGATCTACAGCACTTAGCATATGCTTTTCATAAAAAATACTTAATGTTGTGACTGAAAACAGTCCAAGCAATTAAAGACCTTGTCTAAAGGTCCAACAGAGGTAACCTTGCTGAAGTAAGGTAAATCAGCAATGTTTTGATTACTAGTCCAGTACCCTTACAATTGAGCTACCACTTCCTTATTTTCAGCTTGATTACCTTTGCCCACTTCCTCTCACAACAAGAAGCATAATTCAACCTGTTGTAGTCCCAACAGAACTACAAACCCCAGGAACAACAGTGCTCATAACACTCATGCGTCTCAGCTGATTCATTTGACTAAGCCATTAAAGGTAGACGGCCGGTGTGTGTGTATAAATCAGTTTGAGAGCGTTCGTTCCATTTTAGCCACTAGCAGCGGTTTGAAAATCAATTTTTTGCATATCAATTCCTAACATTATGACCATTGTTTCTACACTCACTGAATATTTTATCAGCTCCACTTACCATATAGATGCACTTTGTAGTTCTACAATTACTGACTGTAGTCCATCTGTTTCTCTGCATGCTTTGTTAGCCTGCTTTCACCCAGTTCTTCAATGGTCAGGACCACCACAGAGCAGGTATTATTTGGGTGGTGGATCCTTCTCAGCACTGCAGTGACAATGCTGATGGAGTTTTTAAACACCCCACTGTCACTGCTGGACTGAGAATAGTCCACCAACCAAAAATATCCAGCCAACAGCCCCCAGTGGGCAGCGTCCTGTGCCACTGATGAAGGTCTAGAAGATGACCAACTCAAACAGCAGCAATAGATAAGCGATCGTCTCTGACTTTACATATACAAGGTGGACCAACTAGGTAGGAGTGTCTAATAGAGTGGACAGTGAGTGGACACGGTATTTTAAAACTGCTGTGTCTGATCCACTCATACCAGCACAACACACACTAACACAACACCACCATGTCAGTGTCACTGCAGGGCTGAGAATGATCCACCACCCAAATAATACCTGCTCTGTGGCGGTCCTATGGTGGTCCTGACCATTGAAGAACAGGGTGAAGCAGACTAAAAAGGTATGTAGAGAAACAGATAGTGGTATGTAGAGAAAAAGATAATGGAACACAGGGATAAATGCACCTCTATCCCAACTTTTTGGAGTACAAGCATATATTATAAATGTGTTTATATTTTCAAAATACAGTACAACTATGAAAATGAAAATACTAAAAATGTTTACCTACCTTTATCAGTTAAATAAAGATTCAAGAGAATTAAGAAATTACAAATTCTTATTTTTATTACAACAAAATGTTCCAAATTTTCTGGCAATTGGGATTTGTACTTTAGATAATTAAACTATTTTTTTATATTACACAAAATAAGCCAAGTATCCTTTTTTTAAATGATGATTTCATTTATTAAAGAAAATGCAGTTTTGCCATATCTGGCTGCATGTGAAAAAGTAATTGCCCCCCTAGCAAACTACTGCTGAACAAGAACTCGTTTTGCATTTACCAAAAACATCTAGATGACACCCAAGACTTTTGGTTAATATTCTGTGGACTGTTGAGATTCATATTTCTTCTCTGAAATTCTAAAGGAGAATGTCTGCCTGTCAGTTTGTAACCTAAAGCTCAAGCACAGTTGAATTATGCAGCAAACAAGCAAGTCCACTTTTTTATGACACAAAAGAAAGAACATTAGTATTTTGAAGTCCTGACTTGAATTCCAGTGAGATGCTGTGGCAAGACCTCAAACAGACAGATCATTCTTCATGTTCATTAACAATACTTTTTCACAGCACTATTGTACAACCCCAAATCAGAAAAAGTTGGGACGGTATGGAAAATGCAAATAAAGTAAAAATGCAGTGTTCCTTAAATTTACTTTGACTTTTATTTGATTGCAGACAGTTTGAACCTGGGATTTTTCATGTTTGGTCTGCTCAACTTAATTTCATTTGTTAATATACCTCCATTCCTGCATTTAAGGCCTGCAACACATTCCAAAAAAAAATGGGACAGGGGCAATTTAGGGCTAGTAATGAGGTGAAAAAACTAAATAATGATGCGATTTTAAACAGGTGATGTCAACAGGTGATTGTAATCATGGTTTGGTACAAAAGCAGCATCCAGGAAAGGCTAAGTCTTTGATGAGCAAAGATGATCAGAGGATCTCCAGTTTTTCATCAAATGTGTGAGAAAATTGAAAAACAATGTATCTCAAAGACAGATTGGAAGGGATTTGCATATTTCTCCCTCTACAGTGCATAATATCATTTAACGATTCAAGGAATCTTAAGCTGTACGCCTGTGATCTTCGATCCCTCAGACGGCACTGCATCAAGAACTGCCACTCAACAATAGATGATATAACCGCATGGGCAAAGGATTACGTTGGCAAACCTTTGTCAAGCACTACAATACAGAGTTACATGCACAAATGCCACTTAAAACTTTACTGTGCAACAGAAGCCTTATGTTAACCATGTCCAGAAGCGACATCAGCTTCTCTGGGCTCATAGGCATCTAGGATGGACCATCACACAGTGGAAATGTGTATTGTGGTCAGATGAATCAGCATTCCAGGTCTTTTTTGGAAAAAATTGTCACCGTGTGCTCCAGACCTGTGTCAGTGCCCTTGGCAAAGGTAATTTACACTTCTGTGATGGCAGCATTAATGCAAAAAAGTACATTGAGATCTTAGAGCAAAATATGTTGCCTTCAAGACGTCATCTCGTCAATGCAAATCCACATGCTGCACACATTACAAAGGCATAGCTGTGGAAGAAGAGGGTACGGGTACTGGACTGGCCTGCCTGCAGTCCTGATCTGTCCCCAATAGAGAATGAGTGGAGAATTTTGAAATGAAAAATGCGACAACGATGACCCTGAAGCGTTGCGCATCCTAAAACGTGTTTACAGGAAGAATGGGACAAAATAAAACCTGAAACACTAAATCACTTGGTATCCTCGGTGCCAAAACGTCTTTTAAGTGTGGTGAAAAGGAATGGCAACATTACAAAATGGTAAATGCTTTACTGTCCCAACCTTTTTCGGAATGTGTTGCAGGCCTGAAATGCAGGAATGGATGTTTATTAATAAATGAAATAAAGTTGAGCAGACAAAACATGAAATATCTCAGGTTCATCTTGTCTGCAATTAAATAAAAGCAAAAGTAAATGTAAGAAACTCTGTGTTTTTTTATTATTTGCATTTTTCATGCTGTCCCAACTTATTCTGATTTGGGGTTGTATGTCCAAAATTTATGACTAAGTCATAAACTAATTCCTAGAAATATTTTCTGACATTAATATTTAGGTGTTTGTAACAAATGCTTAGTTTAGCTCAGTTTTTGGATTGTAATGTTATGATTTCGTATACGATGAAGAATAATCTTGTGGGCGTGGTATATTCAAATCACGGGTGTGGTGTACGGTGGGCGTGGTTTTTACGAACCTTGGCTCCTGTGTTTATTATAATCAGTGTGCATGAGCGCACAGAGAGGAGGGATCTCAACACGGTAAACCTACGTTCACGCGTCTGGAGTTGGAAGTCTGGAACTGATTTCTCTGTTAAAAAGTAAAGACACTGAACAGTTTGGTGTGTACGGAGCCAGTAAGAAATATTCTGATCCAGCCACACGTGTTTAACCTGTAGAAGAGCAGAAAAAGTAAAGCAGCATCGTCTGAAACCTGTTGGATTGTTTGTTAAAGTAATGACTGACTGAGCAACATGAAGGAGAATCCTGCTGGTTTACTTATGTCTGATTCATTTACAACCGATCGTGATTTTTTATCATTTTTTTGTGGACGCACTGGATTTACCTGTTATGAGGAACGTAAATGTCCTGTCCCTATACCTTGTTAAAGCCTGACGAAAGGAAAGTTTACTGCAGTAACGGTAAATGATTTACCTGTCGTCGTCACCATTTTTTCTTTACGGTACGTAAAAGACACTTAAATTTTATATGTATACAAACTAACTAACTAACTAACAATATTATATATATATATATATATATATATATATATATATAATATAATATTGTTAGTTTATATACATTATATACACACCGTTGATGCAGTTACCCATTCATATTTGTGTAATTGACTTATGCCTATTTTTTGTAGTTTATATATGAATATCCTTATTTAAATAAAGTAAAAGATGTTAATGATTCAGGAACATTGATGAGCATTAATTTAAAACAGATTAATGAATTTGAAATGAATTTGAAATGATTAATGTGTTGTTTCTACATGTCTGAAACTGAAATGGAACAAATACTATTCTACCCTAGTATGATTACAGTGCACACAATTAAGAGTTAAGGAGCTTGCTCAAGGGCCCAACAGGGGCAGCTTGGTGGAGGTAGTGGGGCTTTTGATTACTAATCTAGTAGTACCTTAACCATTGAGTTTACACTGCCCAGATTAAGGTGGTGGGACACATGCTTTAGAATGATAGTCAAAAATTATCTTAATGTGCTCAGTTAGGGGCATTTATTTACATTTATTTACAGTTTAGAGTCTGGGGTCACCTGGAAAAACAGTGGTTCCAATTCATGGCAGGGTGTCACATACTCACATATACTTTACAGTAGCCAGTTTACCTTTTGCATGTTTTTAAAATGTGTAAAATAAAACAAAATTACACAGAGGAGGCAGGCACACACCCTACCAGCTTCACCACTGTGTCGCGCTTTAGTTGGGTTAAAATTCTTAGACTTATTACATTATTCGTTAACCTCTGTGAATGGGAGAACTTTCATGAGGATGGCAATGTTTTATCATAATAATTAATAATTACATATGCACTCAGGTGGTACAGCGGTACATTTCACTAGCCCACAACCTCATTCAGAGATTCAGGGTTTGAATCCCCAGTGGTGCTGTCGGCTGGTTGGGCATCTGGATTGCTATGCATTGTGCCCAGTGGTTTCAGGAAACTGGACCCACCCAACCCTGAGCAGAATAAAAGAGTGCTAAACATAAAAATGAAATGATCAGTCATAATTAAAATAACTTTTTTGATTTGCAGTGAATCTTACCAAACTATGTCAGCAAAATATACATGGAATAACTGAGCCAATAAACCCACCACCCCAATCCACAGGTGTCAAAGCTTAAGGTGTCACAATTGTCTTTGTGTATACCCTACATGCATTCGCCCACCTGTTAAAAATATGAGTGAATATGACTTATCTCTTAAATCTGTTGCTTTTACATCTCTGTGAACTATTTTGTACCACTTAGAATGCCAGTGCAATTCTGGCATGATAGTCAAAAAATGTCTTACCTTTTTTATTTATTAGGTTTTTTGCTTTATCAGCTGCCTGTGGTCTGAAGTCCACTGCCTCAAAATTATTCACAACACAGGTCATGTAACCACCATCATAAACAGTCAGACTCCTCTTAGGACATATTTTAATCAAATTAGAAAACCACCAGACACAGGTCAACTGTTAAATCATTAACAGACTATATTGTTATATTAACCTGTATAAAACACACAGTACCAATAATAACAATTCCAGGAATAATACAGTTTGTATTCTTTTTAAACAGGAATAATTTTATGTAAACAAAGTCACGACTTCTGTATTAATGAAACATTTCTTTTCTTTTTCTTTTAGGTTTTCACTGCATTTATGACCATGGTGTTTTTGAAATGTTCACTTGGCCCAACGTGCATTTCATGTCTGGAATAAAACTCTGCTTTGATTTACGATGCTGTGGACTGTGAATATGCTGCTGGAGCAATTATGGTTTCCTTTAGGGATTTCTTTTTCCGAAGGGTAGCAATAAATTAAAAACGGGGCTGAGCTGAAAAACACTCAGGAGTAACGGCTAAAAATTCAAATGATTTTTTTCTTCTAATATTTTGACCAAAATTAGAGGCCCAGACCAGGATCTTTTCACCATGGCTAAGTCAAGGAAGCCTCAGGTCTCTGGTGTGGTGATAAGGTTGCTTTCTGTACTTGTATTGCAGCTGCCACATCTTGTGCTAACTGCCTCGAAGGACATAGTGTGTGAACCCATCACGGTGCCTATGTGTAAAGGAATTGGCTATAATCTTACTTATATGCCCAATCAGTTCAATCATGACGCGCAGGAGGAGGTGGGATTAGAAGTGCACCAATTTTGGCCTCTGGTCCGAATCCGCTGCTCTCCTGATTTGCTATTTTTTCTCTGCAGCATGTACACCCCCATCTGTCTCCCGGACTACAAAAAGCCATTACCACCATGTCGCTCTGTCTGTGAGAGAGCCAAGAGGGGTTGCTCACCACTTATGATCCAGTATGGCTTTGAGTGGCCTGAGCGCATGAGCTGTGAGCGGTTGCCCATGTTGGGTGACCCAGACCGACTGTGCATGGATCAGAACAACAGTGAGTCCACAACGGTATCACCATCAGTCCCCAAACCCACTCACAAAGGCTCGACTAGACATCGCTCCACATCCAAATCTCTTGCAGCTCAGAAGTGTGACTATGAGTGCCGTTGTCGTGAGCCTCTAGTACCCATCAAAAAAGAAACACATCAGTTGTTTAACCACGTGGAAACAGGGTCTTTCCCCAACTGTGCATTACCCTGCTACCAGCCATACTTCTCACAAGATGAACATGCCTTTACTACGTTTTGGATTGGTCTGTGGTCTGTTCTGTGTTTTATCTCCACTTTGACCACAGTTGCCACCTTCCTTATTGACATGGAGCGATTTAAGTACCCTGAGCGTCCTATTATCTTTCTCGCTGCCTGCTACCTTTTTGTGTCCCTGGGCTACATTGTGAGGCTGCTGGCAGGCCATGAAAAGGTGGCATGTGGAGGCTCAGGTGACCAGCAGCACATCCTGTATGACACTACAGGACCGGCTTTGTGCACTTTGGTCTTCCTGCTGGTCTACTTCTTCGGAATGGCCAGCTCTATCTGGTGGGTTGTTCTCTCCTTCACCTGGTTCCTGGCTGCTGGCATGAAGTGGGGCAATGAGGCCATCGCTGGATACTCACAGTATTTTCATCTGGCAGCCTGGCTCGTGCCTAGTGTAAAAACAATTGCTGTTCTGGCCCTCAGCTTTGTTGATGGAGATCCTGTTGCCGGAATCTGCTACGTGGGCAACCAAAGCTTGGAAAGCCTGCGAGGATTCGTGTTAGCACCATTGGTAGTCTACCTCTTCTCCGGGTCGTTTTTTCTGCTGACTGGGTTTGTTTCACTGTTCCGCATCCGCAGTGTCATCAAGCAAGGTGGCACCAAGACAGACAAGCTGGAGAAGCTGATGATCCGTATCGGATTGTTTACTGTGCTGTACACAGTGCCAGCCATGATTGTTGTGGCATGCCTGGTCTATGAGCAGCACTACAGGTCAGGCTGGGAGCAGGCGCTAACCTGTACCTGTCCCTCTGAAAGGCAACAGCTTGACCTGGGGCCTGACTATGCTGTCTTTATGCTTAAATACTTTATGTACCTGGTGGTTGGCATCACCTCTGGTGTGTGGATTTGGTCAGGAAAGACTATTGAGTCATGGAGAAATTTTGTGGCACGATTTTCCAGGACCAGAAAACCAGCTAACACAGCTTCATCTATGTATCGTGAAGCTAGCACTGCATTAACTGCCCGGGTGGGATCTGCTTTACCTGGATCGTACCACAAACCTGGTCTGCCATCACATGTCTGATTGGACTTATTAAGCAAACCTGTGACCAAACTGCTGCCAAATAAAACTGTACTACCTGCTGAAAATGCCAGATCTTTGTAGACAGAAAATTAACATCTGGAGATCATATTGTAAATGTAAAAAAGAAAAAAGAAACACTTAAAAAGCTAACTGAAAAAGATTTAGCTGTTGGACATTCAATGACTTGTCAGTTTTGAACAGTCACATAAGCTGTGAGATGTTTTTTTAGGAGAAAAAAACCACAGGCCTACTTAATTAGGGTAGACTTCTTAATTTATTAGTGTTATTGTAAATATTTGTCATTTTTAGATTGTGTTGTACAGGATATTTCACAGTTGTGTACATTTGTGTTTTTTTATGCAAACCAGAGGTGGAATTTATTTGTGCATATTACTAGACCTTATTTTCAAGTACCACATAAAAAAAAAATCTAATTTAGAAGCATCATTTACTGGTAAAAGTGATGTTTCTATTTTTAAATACACTTTACTCAACAAAATAATTTGGGGAAACCAAAATAAACTTCGTCTGAGAATCTGTTAGTAATGTTTACATGTAGCCAGACATGCCTAAATTTAATGTTTGTATGTTTATGTTCTTTCTTTGAGGGTCTATGCAACAATTCAGCATCTACAAACCCCATTTTCAAAAAAGTTATGACTACAACATCAAATATGTGATTTGTTCATTCTCAAACTTTAATTTAACTGACAAATGTAGAAAATTTGTTTCCAATATTTACACTGACTAATTTAACTGCATTTTGTAAATATACTTCCATCAGCCATAACATTAAACCCACCTCCTTGTTTCTACACTCAGTCCATTTTATCAGCTCCACTTACCATATAGAAGCACCTTGAAGTTCTACAATTACTGACTGTAGTCCATCTGTTTCTCTACACACCTTTTTAGCCTGCTTTCACCCTGTTCTTCAATGGTCAGGACCCCCACAGAGCAGGTATTATTTAGGTGGTGGATGATTCTCAGCACTGCAGTGACACTGACATGGTGGTGGTGTGTTAGTGTGTGTTGTGCTGGTATGAGTGGATCAGACACAGCAGCGCTGCTGGAGTTTTTTTTAATACCGTGTCCACTTACTGTCCACTCTATTAGACACTCCTACCTAGTTGGTCCACCTTGTAGATGTAAAGTCAGAGACGATTGCTCATCTATTGCTGCTGTTTGAGTTGGTCATCTTCTAGACCTTCATCAGTGGTCACAGGGCGCTGCCCACGGGGTGCTGTTGGCTGGATATATTTGGTTGGTGGACTATTCTCAGTGCAGCAGTGACAGTGAGGTGTTTCAAAACTCCATCAGCATCGCTGTGTCTTATCCACTCATACCAGCACAACACACACTAACACACCACCACCATGTCACTGCAGTGCTGAGAATGATCCACCACCCAAATAATACCTGCTCTGTGGTGGTCCTGGGAGAGTCCTGACCATTGAAGAACAGCATGAAAGGGGGCTAACAAAGTATGCAGAGAAACAGATGGACTACAGTCAGTAATTGTAGAACTACAAAGTGCTTCTATATGTTAAGTGGAGCTGATAAAATGGACAGCAAGTGTAGAAACAAAGAGGTTATGGCTGATTGGTGTAAACACGTTACATTTTATGCATGCATCACAAAAAAAAATATCTGACATTTTAATAATCTGGGAACTGAGGATACTAATTTTCAAATTTTTAACTAATGCTGCAGTTCTGCAAGTGGAATCCCCTCCATTCTTGCTTGATACAAGATTTCAGCTGTTCAGCAGTCACCATTGGCTAATTGTACTATTCATGATGCTCCAATCATTTTTACTAGGAAACAATCATGGGCTACAGGCCAACCAAACGACCATTCTGTTGTAGCACGTGCAGAAGGTCTTTCACTGAGTTGGACTTTCTGGGAGGTCACCTTTATGGCAGCATATGTTGCTCTAAAATCCTGATATATTCTTCTGCATCAATGGTACATATGCAAGTCACCCAAGCCATGAACCCCATACCCTGACAGATGTTAGCTTTTTTACCCTTTGCTGATAACAGTTTGGAAGCAAGCTGAAATATGGACTCATTTGACCAAAGCACGCATTATCACTGTCCATCTAAGATGAGCTAAGGTGCAAAATAGTTTTAGGTTGCAGTTCTTGAACTCGGAAGTGACAACAGTTCTCCGAAATACTTCAATGTGGCTTTATTTATGACTGTAGGATGACAATATCTGGCCTTGCTCTACACAGAATGAGATATCTCTGAATCTTTTTACTATATTATGTATGGTAAATAATACAAGCTTTGAATTGTTTGCAATCTAGTGTTGAGAAATGTTCTCTTTGAACTGACTAACAATGAAGTTTGATGAAAGTGATAAGCTATGACCCATCTTTGCCTTTATAACTAATCATAATATTCTCACCTGTTGCCAACCTACCTGGAATGTTTCACAATGGTATAACTTTTTACTCTTTTATTTAGACCTTGTTTTAACTTTGTGATGCAGGCAATACAATTCAAAATGTATTTATATTTACAAAATAAAATGCCAAAACATTTAAGTATTTTCTTTCTATTTTTGTCAGTTAAATAAAAATTCAACAAAATTAACAAATCACAGATTCTTCTTTTTATTGCATTTTACAAAATGTCCCAACTTCTGGAGATGGGGTTTCATTTAGAGAAATATATTGGACTGTTTTTTCACAAATAAGTTATACTGGATTGCCAGAAAGAACCTTAAGTATAGCTCATCACATTTAATCCCCCCACATGCGATTGCTAATATTATTTGGTAGATAATTCTAGTCAGGTTCCTGGTGGGCCGGGTTTCACCGGAAAACAGTGGGTGCAATGCAGGGACACCCTGGACAGGGTTTCAAAGGATTGTTGGGCATCTGCCAACACCCCAAACATAGCCATTCATGTCTGTGTAAATGGCCAGCTGGCCAATAGCAGGGTGATGGGCTGGGTAAAATATTGCCCCACACAGTGTACAGTAAAAGAAGTTTAAAAACAGTTGTAAGGGATGTTATCATAATCTTAGCCTTGGGGTTTCAATGCGTTGTAACCCGTTCAACTTTTTGATGGCTAAATTATTGGAATAATGAATATGGGTTTTGCTTAGCAGCATTTAAGCTTATTACCATGTAAAATTTGGTTGTTTTAGATTACCTTTCAGACGAATTTGGCAGGAGGCCAAATGTACTTTTACATGGGCACATAAAAGTGACAAGCTGTAATCAGTCATCCAACTAACAAGGATTAAAGCATAAGTCACAGAGTTAAATAAGGACTTAAATAATAGAATGTTCAGCACCATGTAGTTAATG
Organism: Trichomycterus rosablanca; assembly: GCF_030014385.1. Lineage (NCBI taxonomy): Eukaryota > Metazoa > Chordata > Actinopteri > Siluriformes > Trichomycteridae > Trichomycterus > Trichomycterus rosablanca. The sequence continues at coordinate 23,060,178 of NC_085999.1, forward strand.
AAGTTGCTTTATGTGTATTTTAAAAATAGCACATTTTCAGAAAGCCCAAAATAAATGTATAACTGATTCTACTTGGTCAAAAAAGGACGTGGTTCAATAATTCAGTCACTGAAAAAGAACTTTTGCAGAGCTGTTGCATACCTCCTCTTTCACTCAGGCTTCACTGAAGAGACGGCTTAGAAACAATATTATATTGATTAGGGAACCATGTTCACTTAATATATATTCAGCTGAAAATTCAAGAATGTCACCAAATATCAATAAACCTTTTTAATTAAAATCACTAACTTTGTCCTTTAAATCTGAATAATATTAAACAAAAGACTTGACAGACCTCGGAACATTTCTCAGATTTACTATTGATGTTGGTTTGATGTTCACTGAGCTTGTCTCCCAACTAGTGTTCACTTGTGTTAAGTGCAGCTTGTTCCTTATTCTAGACTTCTCACCTACAGTACCTTCTTTAAATGAACAGGATATAGATTTAATTATCTATAGCTTTTTTTTTTTTTTTTGCATTACCCACATAATTAATGACTGACTGTGAGATAAAACAATCATGGTATCTTACTAACTGGATTTTCCTGCAATTGTCCCAGTCTCCTTTTAGTAACCTGCAGGATTTCTGTTTGTGAAAAGGTTTGTAAATCTGTGTAAATTATTAAACATTAATTTGAATGTTTTATTGTACAAATGTTATTTTAACTGAAATCTTGCATCCTTAGTGTACTTTTGCATTTTTGTATTTGTGTCTGTGTTTCATTTGTTTTTGCATAGAAATGTAAATGCCATTTTTGTAATATAAAGTCTGGATTTCAGCTTTGTGTGTAACTTCCTACATATTCAAGTTCTTTTTTCTCATAATATATTAATCATTAACATATTAACATGTTAGTGTTTTTCTTTTTGATGTTTTGTGGCTAGTTAAAATGTTTAAAGAAAAAAATAAGAGTTTCAGTGGTTACTTGTAGAGATGGGCAATACAGCCAAAATTTCACAATGCTTAACGGTAGTACAAAAACATAAATTGTAATTAATTTAGCTAAGATCTAAAAATGGGCATTATTAAAAATACAAGTTTACACAACAACTAGTTAAATAAACAAAATCAATATTTATTCTGGGAACACTGTACACAAGGCAGGATTACACCCAGGATAGGGCACCAATCCATTTTTAAACACACACATTTAGCAGCCAATTCACCAACTGCACTTTTTTAGAAGGTGAAAGAAAACCTGCTACACCACCATGCTGACCTAAACCAAACTGCAATTGGTAAATGTTATTATGTTAAGAATAATGTTATAAACCATGATTTAAATGATGCATATACTGTTGCATCACCTTGCTAAAGAGCGAAACTTTTGCTGGGTTGCAACGACACTAAAGCTGACAAGCTGGTAAGACCAAGAGTAAGCTATTAATAGTGAGGTGTACCTGGCTAAAACTGTGTTGATCATATTTTTCTAGTCACATTATGACATCAGCCAATCAAAATTTATAATATAGTGATTTGGAGTTGAACACTTTGTTTATGCACCAAAATTGGTAGGCTAATAAAGTTAAGGACCATGCATAACACAACAATCTGAACCTTATCAAATACTTTTACATAATGTACAACTCCAAATCAGAAAATTCTGAGACAGTATGGGAAATGCAATAATTAATGCAGTAATTCTTGCATTTTATTTGACTTATTTAATTGCAGACAGTATGTTTTATCTGGTCAACTTTATTTCAATTGTTAACATACATCCATTTCTGCATTTCAGGCCTGCAACACATTCCTAAAAAGTTGGGTTGGGCAATTTAGGGCTAGTAATGAGGTAAAAAACTAATTATTTTAAAATGGTGATGTCAACAGGTGATTGCAATCATGATTTGGAACAAAAGCAGTAACCACGAAAAGCTAAGTCTTTAAAGAGCAAAGATGGGCAGAGGATTTCCACTTTGTTTTCCACGTGAGAAAATTATTCAAATATTTAAAATAAAATGTTATCAATAGCTGATATAACCACATGGGCAAGGGATTACTTTGGCAAACCTTTGTCACGCAGTACAATTTGGAGTTACATTCACAAATACCACAGACAACTTTATTGTGCTAAAAAGAAGCCTCATGGATACCATGTCCAGTAGTGATGTCGAGATCTATGTGCTTGGATAGATCTGTGATGGACCATCATACAGCAGAAACAAGTATTGTTGTCAGACAAATCAGTTTCTGTATGTTATTTTTTTTTTGGGAAGAAATTGATGTGCTTTGGACCAAAGACAACCCCATACCATGACAGATCCTGGTTTTTTAACAGTCTGGATGAGGATCATCAGGGTCTGTCATGGTATGGGGCTGTCAGTGCCCTTGGCAAGGGTAATTTTGCATGTCTGTAATGACTGTATAAATGCAAAAAAGTACATTGAGATTTTAGAGCAACATATGCTGCCATCAAGACGTCATCTTTTCCATGGACGTCCAGGCATCTTTTAAATAGACAATGCAAAACCACATGCTGAATACATTACAAAGGCATGGCTGCAGAGAAAGAGGGTACTTGACTGACCTGCCTTCAGTTCTGACCTGTCCCCAATAAAGAATGTGTGGAGAATCTTGAGTCAAAAAATGTGACGACCATCATACTGCTGGGTTGTAGAAGTGTGAAACTTAACTTATTTGTATTAATTAAACAAAGTACACTATATTACCAAAAGTATATGAACACCAGACCATTAGATTATTGGACATTCATTCTAAAACCTTGGGTACTTATGGTAATTTAAATTGTAATCATTATGCAAACAGTTTGCAGTTGTAATTTAAAGTGTATAAAGTGCATCCTAAAATGTTACTTTTTTACAAATTTAAAACTTTTTTACAATTGTTACTTTCTTACAATTTGTCCTTGCCTAACACAGTCATGTGACAGCTTCCTATTGCACCATTAACATGCAGTTTGATTTGAGGGTAGATTGTGAATTGCAAAAAGATTGTGACTGCAGATCACAGACATACAACAGTAGATGCAGTATTTAAATGCTTTCCACTTAGCTGGTAAACTTGTATCTGGTCAACAGCATGAATAGCACTGTGGTCATGGGTTTTTGACAAATTTTAAGCCTATAATACTGCATAAGCTGTAGTGCACATTTTTACCTTTACCTTCCTTAAAATACCTCCTCAAAATTAACTTAGTTATTATGCAGGAGAAAGTTATGCCACATTTATTAAGAACAAGCAGTAGGTATTTTATTTAATTTTAGATACATCCTGGACCATGCACCTGTCTATCTTGGAGCACAACTTAACCATTTTCCCATGCCCACCTAGAGTAGCCAATTCAGCTACTGGCAGGTCTTTGAAGGTTAAAAGCCACACTGGCATGGCATGAAATGAAAATGAAATAACTCCAGACAGTTGCAAATGGGTGGCACAGCACAGGACAGTTAAAAGTATACAAGTCATATTTATTGATCAATCTGGAATGAAGAGCTTGTGTGCACCTATTTTATTAGTCAGTGAAATGTGAAATCTGGCTTCACATGCTTGCTACAATTAAGTCTAATGATGAATGTTTGGTTTTGTAGAACCCGTAGTGTTTTAAAAAAACAATCAAGCAAAAACAATGCAGCCTGCTGTTTTTCTGGCACTGCATGCCTATAATTAATTATAACATTTTCTATGCACAAACCATCCTGTATCATCCATCCATTTATCATAATCATTATACCGTATATTATAAAACATGTCATCTTTCATGCAGTCCCAAAACTCCGCTCAGTAGCAGATCTGTCAAACAGAGAAACCTTTTTTCATGTAGTGTTTATTTAAAATAATCCAACTGCAATTGATTTCAATTTGAAACTGGCAAGTTCACAGCTAGTAGCCTACATAGTAAGCAAAATATAAACAGAAAGAAAAAAAGACACTCGAGTCACTTTTTGTTGTAGGTCATTGGTTGTTACAAGAATCAGGGCCAGTGAAAAAGTCTCTACCGAAAGGTGGGAAGCAATGCAAGTCTGAGATCAGATGTCTAGGAGAGCACAGCGTTGGATCTGCGGATGCCCACCAGGTTGTCTGCGCTGAAGGATCTCCTCATGGCAGCTCTGCTCAGATCTTTGTATTTATTCTCACACAGTCTGGAAATAGCCTGCATCAGAAACAGTCAGTCAGTGTTCCAAATCAAATCATTCCTTTTTGCAAACTTCTTTAATTCTTTAAGTTTAAGCTATGTGGAAAGAGAGTACATTTTTATATTTCTATAAAGTACATGAATTCTTTTCTTCTTAAATACTACAAAAAAATCTGTAATTTGATCATATTTGAACCTTTATTGAAAGAACCACAACTTTAAGAGTACAAAGAAATTACTTTTGATTGACCAAGTTGATTGCATTTCAAAATGGTTATTGAATAATCAAGTAACATGATTTTGATTGGGTATAAAAGATAAAACCTCCAATCTGATCAAGAAGAACTGGACCACCAAACAGCTCTCTGATCTGAGCAGCCAGTGTTGGGCTCCCACAGTATCGTGTACAGGCAACAACACTAGGTTTGATTAGATTTTTTGATCACAGCAAGTTTAGGTCCCTATCCACTTTATGTATTTCGTTGTTAATTTGAATCTCTCAATTCAAAACATGCATTAAAGAAGATGATTTGTCTAACCAAAAACATTTCTACCATGTAGCACAGACATGCAGTAAATGATTACTTTTATTTTTACCTCAAGTTTTTGAGCACGCTCGTTGCTCAGAGGTTCCAGAGGGAAGCTCAGGTTGTTGTCGTCAGCCAGCGAACGCAGGTCAAAATAATACTTGGCATATACACTGGCCGGAACATTGATATTAAACTGTAGCAGCTCCAGGAAATGCCTCTCCATCTCATTCCTGATGAAGGTAAGAAGAGAAATGTTTACTATTTCTATCAAAAAATTACTAAGAATACATTGCCCTGAAATGTTAAATGTTGCAAAACATACATTTATGTTGCTGCTTAAAAAATAAAACAATAATATTAGAAATTATTTTATATAGTGAGTTTTCTCATAACCAAGCTCGCTTTACATTACATTAATGAAAAGTGGAAAAAACTTCAGTGAACAGAGGAATGCAAGTACTGCAAAAGGAAGCAAGTTTCAAGCCGAGGTTTGGAGAGAAAAAAGTGACATCCACGAAAGGATTGGTGTACGTGTTCCATTTGATGGCCATGATGCTAAAAAAGTCTGCCTCCAACAGTGACCCATGCAATTTTTGGGACGAATAAATACCCTGTATCAGAGGAGAGGATCCTGAGTGTTCGAGCAGGGAAAAAAGTATGGAGGAGTTAAACAGGCTCTTCCTAAACCATGCAGAGATTTGTATGCCAATAGGGAAGATTAAACTGAATATGAAGTGGGACAGGTAACCAGTGTAGACTTGGGGCACAATGATTTTGTTTGGGACACAAATAAGCAAGTTGCAGTAGCGGGTGATATGAAAGCATGAACCAGGGTTTCAGAGCTTAGTATAACTAATGAACAGTAAGACTAGTTTCCTAATAAAGATGCTCTAAATGCCAGCCTGTGGTTCAAAGATGATCGAGTGCTGGAATGGACAGTACTTTCTTGGTCATGTTCATTTGTCCCAATAGCAGGGATGGCAGAGCCCGATGCGTAATAGACGGCAAGTTGATTTCTGAAGGAGCTATAAATAAAGCAAAGATCACAAGAGATGCCAAATGACTGATATAACATATACGTAGCAGAGTTTAGACAATGAAAGGCAATACTGTATAGTTGTGCAGGTATATAAGAAAATGCCATAGCCTAGCAGTGATGAACTAGACAACCGGCCACAGTTATACTGTAGCACAAAAAACAGCAGACATCCAGTAGCTCTGTTGAGAAACATTCCAACTTGCTTACTATGATGTGTTAGCCAACCTGTTAAGCCAAACACCAGCCAGAAGAGTAATGACACGTGAAGCAACCATATAGATTAAAAACATAAGAAAAACTGGGACCGTAAAAAAAGAAAGCAAAATGAAGTCAGCTGAGGAAATACAGACACCAGGGTAAGATTCAAAATAGTAAGTAAATATTCCAGCGAAAAGCATGCACGACAAACCCTCAACTAGAAGAAGTTGGTTTATGCTTTAAGTCTATGTAAAAACATGTGGATCTCTTTACATAATATTAGGAACAGTAATCAATAATTGTGTCATGCCTGCCTGTCTGTTCACAGTGTAAAATAGCTTAATTATCCAAATACTTTTTAATCACTATTTCAGATGAGTTCTATTAGAATGATTAAAATTTGGAGCACACTGTAATAATTGGATCTGACAATAAAAGTCTGCACCTTGTTGCTGCAAGAGCAACTCCTAATGTCTGGTCAAGGCACTGGCACAAGCTACAGAAAAATATGGATAGAGAAGCATTGTCTTCCAAATTTTGTGTAATAATTTCACAATGGCTGGTGTAATGATGCAGCCCTTAACATATCACGTGCCAGGTCAGGCATGTTTTCTGATCCATTTTTAGCCATCAAAGGCATTGTGAGCAGCAAAAGTGTTTAATAGGGTTGAGGGCATATGCATATATAATAATAATATTAGGTTGGCAGCATATGAATGATTATTAGCAATAGATGTGGCTGAAACATCTAAGCTCAATATACCTTTGACCATATAGTGTACTGACTAATATTGCTACAATGTAGAGATAGTTTAAGTGTTCTGTTTTTACTATGCATTGTAGAGGACTATTAACATAACTAAGAAACAAGTTGTAGTGCTCCATTTCTATTATTAAGAAATAACTGTGTTACCCTGTTTAAAATGTTAAAAGGGCAGGTGACAAGAATGGTTGCACTACAAGAGACTGCACAGTGTTTTTCACCATCCTCATTTCATCTTAATACATCTAACAGTGAAGAGCTATCTCCCCAAACACAGTGGTTCAGATGCTACAGGGAAAAGATACATAAGGACACTGTGTGGGAGATGGGAAGAACAAGGGGGATACTGGTCTCCAGGGGCAACAAATGGAGTGGGCGAGAGCCTGGACCATTATGTAGGGGTGCTGAGAGCACTTATGTCTGAACAACACACAGACTCACAAAGCCAACTTCAATAGAACTGCTGAAAACAGAGCTGACAGAGGACAGAAGAACAGAAACATGGCCTTACAGATATACAGTGGTAACAATACAAATAAAAAGAACAAAGGATGGATGGATGGACAGACAGACACACCAACAGACAGATAAGAGCCACGAGGACCTTCTACTAAATAAAACTGCAGCTTGCAGCCAAGAACCAACTAATACACTTGCAATAGATTAACCCTGTTTTAGATAGAACTATTGCCTTTAATAGCAGAAATTTGTTCAGAACTAATATGTTAATTTGGGAACAATAAGCGAGAACTAAGTAAAATTATAGTTCATCATGATTTAAAACATTTTTACAATAAATCAAGTGGACTTAAAAAAACAGAACCTTTCCCAAATTAAGGATACAAATGTGTGATATCAGTAATGATGGGAAATTAGGAAACGTTACACAAAAATGCATTGTAGTTTAATTTAATCAACTGCTTTCTTTATAAATCATTTACATGAAATAATGTTAACTGTATAGATCAATTGAGAAATAATGTTAAATGACAGCTAGTATTATTTTACTCTGTATTATACTGAGGGTCAATAAAGCTGAACAAAAAGATTATTACAATATCCACTATATACAATAAAATCTTTTTCCTGAAGAACTTAGACATTTGCAGCAAAACATTTTTGTGACCTAAATATATATATATATTTTATTATTTTGCTAAAATGAACTAAAAAGAAGAATTAACGTAAGTAAAGTAAACTCATTTTCATCTCGTTGTTTTGTTCATACTAAATCAATGTAGACTAAGAAAAGTGTCTTGGCAGGGTTTAATATAAACCGTGCAAATTAGTCTTGTTTGTGGATACATGTAATGCTGTGTTTTGGTTTAAATAGCTTAGTATTTCTGCATGGCTGAAATTATGAAAAGCTGAAAGGATGTGTTCTTTGTGCTTTGTCTTGGTGCTTTTATTTATGTAAATGTCTTTGTTCTCATGTTACCTATATCCACATTTCTTTACCTCATTCTCCCTCACACACATACACACGCACACTTACATATCCTCTACAGTGATGTCTTTAAGGATCTGGCAGTAGTCCACATTCCACACCGCCTGGTCATCCCACACTTTGGAGGCTAGTAAGATGGCTCCCAGTACAATTCTCTTCCAGTTGGATGGACAGATGTCAAGCTCTGCATACGTCAGAAGCCGCTCCAAATACACCTGTAGCACACGGGGAAGCGTAGCTATATGCTTAACCTCTCTCATTTTATTTCAGCACTATAAATATACATAAAGCTGCAAACTAGATTCAGTGCCTGCTTTGGTGTAATTGTTCGTGGGTTTCCTGTTTTCTGCTAGATGTTTACTGTATTAAGCAAATGTGGCTTGCTTTATTAATTACAATCTGCTGCTCTCTGGTGGACAATAGCAGAACTGAGTGTGCAGGCGTCAGGATTTAAAATACAGTATTTTAAATATTTGATATTCATGTCGATCTATTTAAGTGAATCTGAATGCGCTGGAAGCTTTTGCACAAAAAATGAGCAAAGAGAGGTGTTTAAACCTTTTTAGCACTTACTAAAATTGCATTTACAGGTTATCAAGGCAAAAGGATGTTCCACTACAGTCCAGTACAGTCTAAGAGTAAAAAAATAGTGCACATGTACATTTTTCAAGAGAACTACATGTATTTTATTTAAACTCGATTATGCCAACTTACATAATCAAAATGATCTGTATCACTCAATAAAAATTCTCTCCCTTTCACGAACACTTCTTGTTGTATATTCTACACACATAATACCTTTTACGGGGGTTGAATATTTACGATTGCAACTGTATGTCTTTGAACCCAGTCTTTCTAACAATTTACCAATATCTGCTAGACTCATTATTGTGCTGGTTTTTGACACTTATACTCAATTCCAGGATTCTCTGCATGAACCATTAATCACACAATACACCATTCAGCCACAATATTGCGATCATGCTTAATTTAAACACGCAACCTAGGAGTTTTACTCATTAGGAAAGAGCACAGGAACACCGCATTTCTAGGCAAATGATGTTTTATGTCAGCAAAGTGCACCACAGATACAATGTTGATGAAGAAGTAGAGAAGACCAGAGGGAGTTGCCTTGTGTGTTTGTATATCTAGAGAAAGCTTATGATTGGGTGCTAAAAGAGGAGCTGGGGCATTGTATGAGGAAATAAGGAGTGGCAGAGAAGTATGTGAGGGTGGTGCAAGATATGTACAAGGACAGTGTGATCAGCTCCGAGTCCTTACTTGTTTGCAACTGTCATGGACAAGCTGACAAACAAGGTCAGGCAGTCTCCATGAACTATGACGTTCACTAAGTACATTGTGATTTGTAGCAACAGTAGGGAGCAGGTTGAGGAGAGCATGGAGAAATGTAGGTATGCATTGGAGAGCAACTGAATGAGGGTTAGCTGCAGTAAAATAGAGTACACATGCATGATTGAGGGGAAGGGCGGTGGAAAGGTTAAGCTGTAAGGATTACAAAAAAACAGAAGAGGAAGCTGGAGATGGCAGAGATAAATATGCTGCAATTCTTATTGGAAGTGGCAAGGATGAACAGGATTAGGAACAGACTAATTACAGGGACAGCACAGGTAGGATGTTTTGTAGACAAAGTTAAGTAGGAGAGACTGAGATGGTGTGGGTGTGCTCTGAATGTGCAGAGGAGGAATAGGAGTTATATTAAAAGGGTGCTGAGGATAGAGCTGCCGGGCAGTTGTTAGAATATGGAAGAAATTATCCAAGCAATATGACTGTGGTGTACTTAATATACAGGGTTGTGTCTACAATGTGTATATACACCGATCAGACATAACATTATGACCACCTCCTTGTTTCTACACTCACTGTCCATTTTATCAGCACCACTTACCATACAGAAGCACTTTGCAGTTCTACAATCACTGACTGTAGTCCATCAGATCCTCTACATACTTATTTAGCCTGCTTTCACCCTGTTCTTTAATGGTCACACAGGACCACTACAGAGTACGTATTATTTGGGTGGTGGATCATTCTCAGCACTGCAGTGACACTGACATGGTGGTGGTGTGTTAGTGAGTGTTGTGCTGGTATGAGTGGATAAGACACAGCAATGCTGATGGAGTTTTTAAACACCTCACTGTCACTGCTGGACTGAGAATAGTCCACCAACCAAAAATATCCAGCCAACAGCGCCCCGTGGGCAGCGTCCTGTGACCACTGATGAAGGTCTAGAAGATGACCAACTTAAACAGCAGCAATAGACGAGTGATCGTCTCTGACTTTACATCTACAAGGTTGACCAACTAGGTAGGAGTGTCTTATAGAGTGGACAGTGAGTGGACACGGTATTTAAAAACTCCAGCAGTGCTGCTGTGTCTGATCCACTCATACCAGCACAACACACACTAACACAACACCACCATGTCATTGTCACTGCAGTGCTGAGAATGATCCACCACCTAAATAATACCTACTCTGTGGTGGTCCTGTGGGGGTCCTGACTATTGAAGAACAGGGTGAAAGCAGGCTAAAAAAAAATTCCGTAAAGAAATAGATGGGGCTACAGTCAGTAATTGTAGGACTACAAAGTGCTTCTATACAGTAAGTGGAGCTGATAAAATGGACAGTGAAAGTAGAAACCAGGAGATGGTTTTATTGTTATGGCTGATCAATGTATACGTGTATGTTACTTAATTTACTTAATGTAAATACACAATATACAATATTAAAGCTTTCTGAACTTATTGCACTGCTGGTGTTAGTTGTCTACATCATAACACTTAGCATTTGCTGGTATTATACATGTCAGATATATGGGTTGAATACTGCTGCATCTTATGTTTTGAGTTTAAAGTTGCATATTTAATTTGTACATACTCTGCGTTAGGTAAGTAAACATATTTTAATTCTATATTTAAATAATACTGAGAGAAATACAGGGATATAAATCTGCCATTATTACAGAAAGCTTATATTTTGGTTGTTATACACTTACCAGTGTGACAATGGCACACTCAGCAGTGAGCTGAGCAGCGCTGAACAGTGTCCTGATGAATCTGTAGATGAGTTTGTGTTCAGGGTCTGTTCTGTAGTAATCATCTGGAACTTGCTCCCTCTGCACAAAAATTACAGATTAGCAGTTATTAAATGCTCTCATCAATAATAATAATTAATGAGCAGTAGCATGCACCCTTCATGCATTACAGTTACAATACCAGTTCTACATACAAAACTGAAACATTCTAATTAAATCAACTTAGAGATCAGCCTTATAGTGTACTCTGAGGGGAAACCACTAGAAGCTCTAAAGCACTCTGCTGGTTAAAATAGCTGAAACTTAAGAGGAAAAAAAATTGACTCATTTTTGAAAACAGCTGCTAATAAAATGGTACATGTGTTTCTACCTAACAAATACAAATTAGAATCTTTACCTTAATGACATTAATAAGCTAGGAATTGGTGTTTTTTTTAGAGCTTATCTTTTAGTTTTAACACTTTATTTACTTTGCATATAGTTGTGATTAAGGTGTAGCATAAAGTGTAATGCTGGGGACCTAGAATAAAACATTGGTTCATGTTTACAGTTTGGCACGTTCTCAAGTTCACTACGCAAAAGATGATGTTATTTTTAATTCTATTTACAGATCTTAATTGTATCCAATTACTCAAATGTAGCTCCTCTTCTGCTGTAAACCCCTACCCAGCATGTAGCCAACATGTGCCATCAGACACATGTGTAGTTACCAACCACTTCTTTTTACCTGCAAGGGTATATTTCTCATCGACCAGCCAGCAGAGGCTGAAATTGCAGCAACAATGAGAAATCCTTTTAGCCCGGCCTTCCTCAGATATAGCTGATCATGTCTGTATACGGCCGGCCAATGGCCGATCATGCTGATCATGTTTGTGCCCAGCCGGCCAATGGCAGAACTGAGATAAGAACTCAAAAGCTTAAAATCTCAGCAGTGGTGGGCTAGCTTGTTCTATCACTGCGCCACTTGAGCACCCAATATTTTGATCAGAGTGTCTGTAAACTTTAAAGCAGTAATCAGATAATGACTCGTCTCTTTAATTCAAAATCTGTCTGCCTCTACCAAGAAACTAAAATGGGTTGTCACTGGACCTTCCTGCAGGACAGTGATCCAAAACATATGTCCAGATCAACCCAAAAATGATTTACTGAACACTAGGGTTGGGCGGTATTGCCGATTTTCATACCGTCATACCGTCTTCAGGAAATACCGCGGTATACGGTATTACCGCGGTGGGGGGGGGACAAACTTTACAGAGTACACACTTGAGTGTAATTACAATATTTCAATGTTTTATTATAAAAAGATTTAACAATCTGAACGTCAAACATTGCTTATCTTATCTATAATAAATACGCATAAGTATAAATGCATGTGTATCAATTACACTTTACCACAAACATTAACACAACATTTTGGCATTGTAATCTCTCTCTGCCCACACAAAACAGAATAATAGCAGGCTAAACACTTCAATATATTTCAAAAGTTAACTGGTTAGTTTATAGTTACAGATATTTCTTAAAAGTGTATGAACGTGTACGATTAGTTATGCCTGTAATACAGAATTAAGTTCTATACCGTAACAAAAAAATATGAATGTAAATGTTCATGCTGCGATGACGGTGATGTAAAGTAATGTTAAAATAATTCAAAGTCCAAACATTTGAGTGGTTAACGAGAACGCTACTTTAAATGTCACACAAGCTCAGTGCAAAACACGAGCACAGAAACGGTACAAATCCGATCTATTCCCTACACACTCGCTCCCTACGCCCTATAGTGCACTTAACATTGTTAAAGGGCCAGACAATATATTTTATAATTCACATTACACGACAGGTGAGACATTCTTTTTTTCTTAATATAGCGCTTTTATTTAGGAAAAAATAGTTCTTACATAGGCAGGAAAATCTATGGCAGACAAGAGTCAGAACAGCGGATTGGGCGTAACGTTATTATTATTGTTTGCTCCTTTTTCTCAACATTTGTGCTCGATTTACACTGAAAATATATTTAGTAAATAAGTACATGTGCGGCATGCACGCGCTTGTGTTCATTTCCGGTTGAACTGATAAAAAATGTTGATTTTGAAAAATTTAAATACGAGCCGTTATTCAGTTTCTGCTTGTTAGCTCACAGCTAACGCTAGCCAGTGTGGCTCTTCACTCGTCTCTCTGTGAGCACCCCACAGCCAATCAGCGAGCTCCAACCGCCTACCCCTCCCACCCCTCTCTTACTGTGGATGCGCGCATGTCCTAAAGTCTCAGTTTTCAAGGTCGACCTGAAGCAGAAATTTGGCGCTTCACATTTAAAAAATACCGTCACCATTTTTGAATACCGCGGTATACCGTAATACCGCCCAACCCTACTGAACACAAAATCAAGCTGTCTTTGCCTCCTGATCCAAACCCTATACAAAACTTGTAGGGTAGGGTAAAGAGGAGAGTGCATAAGAAAGGACCTAAGAGCCTGGACACTCTGGTGAGATTCTGTAAAAAGGAATGGTCTCAATAGGAAATGACTAAGTGTTTTATTGGCCAAAAAAAGGTTATGCAAGGTATGGAATGCACAGATGCCAATAATTAAAGAATAATTTAATTATACAATAATTAAAGAATTTTTCCTTATTGTGAGATTTACCTAATTCACCAAAAAGTTTATTTTTTTAATCCCCCTTACAAATCTTCACTAGGAATGCCAATATTGTGGAGGGTACTGTAGACTCTATGGCAGGTGTTAAGGTTTAAGTGACTTTGACTTACAGAAAGTGGATGCTTCTTCTCGTCAAAAATGTCCAGCGATCTGTCCGAGTCTCTGCAAGTAACAAATTTCATGTTAACATTTTATAGCCCATTCTAAAATGCATAACAGCATTAAAGAACTGTGTTAGAAACTGTAAAAAAAATTGTCACATACCTGTTTTTAATATGATAATATATTGCTAATGTAACGCTGAAAAAAGAAAAAAATATATTACAAAATGAAACACTGCAGATCTAATCATTATTTGTATACATACAGTGAAGTCCCACATCTAAACAATATACAAACAATAGCATGTTTTGTTGTTTTGGCTCTATAATGCAGCACACTGGACCTAAAACGATGACGTGTATAATGGTTTTCATTGTTCAAGCAATTGCTTTATTGAAGAGTAGTAGTATTTTAGGTTTTACTGCCATATCAGCATCTATGACTACATTTAAGCCATATATTTATTGCCATTTATGATCATACTGAAATAACTGAGTTTTGGTATAAATGCTTTACATAAACATAACATGCTTTTTGTATGTTAGTATTTTGTTCTGGTAAAAAGGTCTTAAAGAATTTTCTTCTGCGTAATATTTTTATTTAAGGTCTGGGCAGTTAATTAGGATATGTTTTATTGTCAATGGTAATTTGAAAGGTTGACACATGTGCTGCTTCACCTGCTAATAGATGCTTGTGTGTGAGATTGGTATAACCTATAAGCCATCTTGTATAAATTACTTGGTCCTGCCGATTTCTGTTTGTGTGCTCATCTTGTTTTGATGAGGATGATTTTGTGGGACTTGTTTGTTTCTTTGTTCTACTCTGTTTGCCATTTGAGTTGATGTCCGATGGTGGAATATAGCAGTTGGTTATTTTATGGCTCTTTTTGCCATCCTATCTGCACGTTCATTTCCAGGAAACCAGAAATCGCCTGGCATCCAGCAGAAGGTGATGTGAAATAGTTGTTCCCATAGTGTGTTTGATTTGGTGAAGATGTCCATGTCTGTGGGGTGATGTGTTTACTATTTTCAAGGCATGTTGACAGGATTTTGATTCAGAACATGTTTTTGTTTTGTAACGTAAGCTGCAGGGCGTGGGCTTTGGTCTGGTAGGTGGATACTGTTAATATCGACAAATTTAGGGTTGATATTTATGCCATTTTGTGATTCCGGTTTGGATCCATCTGTATATATTGCTCTGTGATTGGGGAGGTTATTTTTTATTTCTATTAATTTTTGTTGGTATTCCAAGGGATGTGTCATTAACCTGATTTTTAGCAAGGCTAAGAATAAATGTTGGGTGGGGACTGGCAACGGTGCACCTTGGCTAGAAAGTCTAGATGATGAGATTTTTTACATTGGGCTAATCCGTTTTACGTGTCTGATACACTTTTTTCAGCTGGGTTATGTTCATTTGATTTGAGCTTAATTATGTATCATAGAACAGATTTGTAATGTGTGATGTTTAGAGGAGGTTCAGTTGTTTCCATATATAAACTTTAAACTGGGGCCATTCTGAATGCACCCTAGGCTAGTCTTAGTCCCTGGTGGTGGAAGGCATCTAGTGTTTATTTCTAACTTTCTCGCTGCACCAAAGACAATGCTTCTGTTAATGTTCTGTACGAATAGTGTGATCAGCTTTCCATCCTGTTTTTATTAATACTTAATAATGTTCCGTATTTCTTGGTATCCAATCTTAAAATGCCTCGTATGGAGAACAGTTTGTTGTCTTGTATTAAGCCAAGGAACTTTGTCTCTTCTACCTTAATGCTGTTTCCATCTTTGAAGAATTCTGGGTCTGGCTGTAGGGATCTTAGATGGCAGAAATGTTTGCACAGTATTTTTGTTTTGGAGAACTTAAATCCGTTTTTAGTGCCCATTTATGGATGTGGTTCATGATTTTGTAACTTTCTTTCTATTGCTGGCATGTTTCTCCCCCCTGCTGAATATACAAAGAGCATCCACATATAGACAGCATAATATATCTGGTCTAATGATTTGGGTGATGCTGTTTAACTTAATGCTAAAAAAAAAAGTTACAGAGAGAATGCTACTCTGGGGTACCCCCAAATCCTGTGTATGTAAATTTGACAGGGTCATGTTTATTCTTACTTTAAATGTCCAGTTTGAGAGAAAGTTTGATATGAAGGGTAGTTGTCTCTGCAGTCCTATCTTGTGCAAATCTTAGTGTACAATATTATCATGTTTTCATAGAATTTTTCCAAATCAAAACAGACTTTATATTTTCTTTAATTATAATCGTGGACATATGTTTTCAGCCGTATGAGATGATCTATGGTACTTCTTTCATTCCTGAAGCTGCACTGATATTTGCTTCTCCTCATGCAAATACAGCTGGTCAGGGCTATAAAACAACAGTTATTTGGGGATGCTATGCTCCTTTCCTAGTTTTGAAATGGGGATGATTATGGCTTTTTTTCCATTATGTTGGTATTTTCCCCATTTTCCTTATCAACAATAGGAAAGGTGATGAGCATGCCTCTGTCTCAACTTTTTTGGAGCGTGTTGCAGGTATCAAATTTTAAATGTGTATATATTTACAAAAATACAATAAAACTGATTAAAGGAAACACTGGAAAATTTTTCTTTCTGGTAGATTAAATGGACAAAGCTATTGTAGACACTCTACCCCCACAGCCTTAGAACTTGCATTTAGAAGTTCATGCATTTTAAAAGTAACATGAAATAACATTTTGGCTACAAGCATTTCCTATGTTCCTAAGTAATTGCCAGCTCACAAGGGCAACATCTATAGTGTTTTCTACTGTAAATGCAAGATGAAAATAGGCCTTCATGAAAGATAAAGATATTGCTTTTATGTGCTGGACAACAGACAAACTAAACTAACTACTGTCTAACTATTTCTGATATGCAGAGTCAATGTTATGCAGAAGTCAATGTTTATTTTTGGACCTGATGCACATTATACAACAAAACATAAACATACACTCAAATTATAAAGGCAGGGACTACAAGTCAAAAGACCAAATGCAGCGTGCACTGCTTCTAAGTACTTACCATTTAATTGTGCTTTTAAGGTTAGGCTGACTAACTGTACTATCATCTATAAATATGGTAGAGCAGGAGCTGTATTTTTTGGAGAGTAGACCAGGAGATACCTGAGAAACAAATTAACCATTACTATTAACCATACTAAAACATTCCAATACATAATGTCTGCAGTAGATGTGTATTCAGCTTACTTACATGATTTATATGATTGCTTTTCCTCTTGTCCCGGACTAAAACAAAACAAAAAACTGTTAATATACAGCCACTAGAGCAAATTTTGAAAAAAAGGTTGGTAGTGCTACATTTAATTACAGTAAGTGAAAACAAGTATTTAATTTAAGTGTTTAATATATTTTAGTGCAAAAAGAATAAAAAAAAACATGCAAAAACAAATATGAATACTTACCTTTGTGTTTGCAAAGACAATGGCATATACAGTTTCAAGATGTCTAAAGCATCGTAGTTCTTTTTTTCCACCAATTCCTTTTAGAAAACTGCACTTAATTTCCCAATGTAACAAGGGTAGACTTGCCATTTCTAAATCTTTGTGAAATTTGTAGTAGATTTTTTCATTGTCACTAGATACTTTCTTACACATATTAAAGAGATTATTTGAATACAAACTTTTTAATGAGAATTATTTTTAATGAAACAGTATTTTTAAGTAGTTGTTGAATAATTTACCAAGTTCAAACTTTTCTTAAATATAATAATAATAATAATAATAAGAGAATTTTAGATTTATATCCAGTAGTATTTCTATTAACTGCAAAACAACACAGTTTTTGCAAATGCCAAAGCAACATGTAAAGCTTGGGTAAATCATTTTGGTAAAATAAAGGTTCAACAAATTCAAATATTTTGTGCAGTGTCTTGTTTACCACTTACCATCTGTCTGTGACTTGCTGAGGAAGATGGTGCTAGCACGGGCATGATCTGAAGGGTTGGACTCTAAAGCTAAATCTAAAAAAAAACAAGACACGATTAGATAAGAGTAGCAATATTTCAAATTAAGAAAGAGTGACTACACAATCAGTTATAGAATCATGATCACACTTTCACCAATAATTAAATGGCTTAACTTGTAATGCTTTTTGCATTCAGCCAACTCCCCCTTATAAGAGTTTATTGTTTGTGTAGTGTGACTCATTCATTCACTAGTTTACTAAGCAGAAGGAATGAGGAACTGCAGGAAAGTTTAAGAAGGAAACATTTGGCAAAACAACTGGGATCTCTAGCGAGACAGTAAAATCAAAATGAGTACAAGAAGATATGGTATAAGTCAACAAGAGAAATGGCAAAGGCTAAGAAAAAAGTGTATGGAAGGGAAAGTGTCTTATACCAAATGGCCAGTCAGAGGAATAGAGCTAGGAAATATATGCAGCAGGTTAGAATGATAAGGATGTTGATGGGAGTATGTACTGAAATGAGACTGTATTAAGAAGGTGGAGTAGTTTGAGGAGCTAAAAAAAATGTAAGAGAAAGAGAGAAGGAAAGGAAGAAGGTTGGATGACATAGATGTAGTGAAACAGGGAGTGCCTTGGATGAGCAAGGAGGTAGCAAGAAATAAAAGAATGGAGAAGCAGGTGGCCCAGTTAGACAAACCAGTGGAGGCATGGAAATGTTTAGGAGAGAAGACATTGAAGTTTTAACTAAATCTTGGAATGTAAGAAGGAAGAGGATGATTAAGGAGTGTAAAGAACCATAATGCCACTGATGTTTAAGAACAAGGGTGATGTGCAGAGCTGCAGTAAATACAGATGCATAAAGTTGGCACAGCATTAATATCTGGAAAAGAGTAATGGAAGCTAGGCTGAGACATGAGGTAAGGTTTTGTGAATAGGAATATGGTTTTATATCAGCAAAGTGCACCACAAAATAGGGAAGGTCAGAAGGAGTTGCATTGAGCATTTGTGGACCTAAAGAAGGCTTATAATAGAGTGCCGAGAGAGGAGTATTATATAAGGAAATTGGGAGTGGCAGAGGACTATGTGAGAGTGGTGCAAGATAAGCACAGTGTAAGAGCAGTAAGATGTGCAGTAGGAATGACGGATTAGTTTAACATGGATTTGGGACTGAATCAATGACCTAGGTTCTTTCTTGTTTGCATGGTCACGGACAGGCTGATGGACAAAGTTAGTTAGGAGTTTCCATGGACTATGATGTTCATGAATGGCACTGTGATTTGCAGAGAGCAGGTTGAGGAAAGCCTAAGGAAGGAGTAAAAAAAGTACATGCGCGTGAATGAGAGGAAAGGCGTTGAAAAGGTGAAATTGAAAAGAGTTGAGGTGGTGAAATTGGGCAGTTTAAATACTTGGGGTCAAATGTACAAAGTAATGGAAAGTGTGGCAGAAAGGTGAAACAGAAAGGGCAGGCAGGGTGGAGTGGGTGACATATCAACATGTAAATACAACAAACAGTTGTCAATAGTTATTAACACAATATTACTTTTAAACATTTGAGGATTTATGTGTTTGGTAAAATTACATTAGTAATTTAACTTTAACATTACTCACAGATTACAGCAAAATATTTTCAGGCCAAGTCATAAAATTAGTCACAGAGAAGGCATTTAGGGCCTATACACACTTTCCATTTTAGGAAAAAGTGGGTGCCGTGGCCCTTTTTTTGGAATGGCTGCTTTAGTATGTTTTCATTGGCTTTCATATAAAAAAGGCAGAGGCAGCTAAGAAAAAAGCAGACTGCTAAACAAGTAAAATGCTAATATTTTAGCCCCAAGCCGTAAATAAACAGTCAAGTCAAGTCAACTTTATTTATATAGCGCTTTTTACAATAGACATTGTCTTAAAGCAACTTTACAAAATCCAGGACCAACAGATACAAAAACCCTTGTTGAGCAAGCCGAGGGCGACAGTGGCAAGGAAAAACTCCCTGAAAATTACAGGAAGAAACCTTGAGAGGAACCAGACTCAGCAGGGTGGTCTGGAGGATACTTTAAATAAATAGGATTTACACAAATTATACACACACAGAATTAAATGAACTAAAAGTTATAACTGGCAAAATATAAAAATAAATAAATAATAATTGAGTTGTTATTCGGTCTAGTCTTCAATAAAGTCTGTAGTGAGTTCTTGTCATTCTTGGTGCAATTACTCCAGATCCGTCACATCCGGCAGGAGCAGCATCGTTGGCACTGGAGTCTCGACTTCAATCCTTAACCTCGGCAGGTAAATAGGTTTCCATCAGAATGCCCTAGGGGTAAAACAATAGAGAATTTAGTTAATAATGTACAATGCTAGTTGAATAAAAAAGTTTTACAGAGAGTTTTAGACTCCGGCAGCTCTAATTATTACAGCATAACTAAAAGGGAGAGCGAGCAGGTAACAAGGTCATGAAGGCTTTCATAGGACATCAGCGTCCACCTCCCCACCGTCATCAAACCTGAGTGATAGGACAAGAGAGGCAGAACGACAGCAACCCAACATCCCTGATCACCACAAGTTTCTATGACCAAGAACCCCCAAGCTCTGCACCTTTGTCTATACTAATCAAAAGCCTGAGAAAATAAATATGTTTTTAGTCTAGACTTAAACATTGAGACTGTGTCCGAATCCCGAACAGAGGCAGGAAGATTATTCCAAAGTTGTGGAGCTTTGTAAGAAAATGCTCTTCCACCAGCCGTGATCTTTTTAATTCTAGGAACTATAAGTAACCCTGCATCTTGTGAGTGAAGTGGACGCGCTGGGTTGTAGTGATTAATAAGTTTACTCAGATACTGTGGAGCCAGACCATGTAGCGCTTTATAGGTTAGTAAAAGTATTTTGTAATCAATGCGGAATTTAACTGGCAGCCAGTGTAGAGACGATAGAACAGGAGTAATATGATCACATTTTCTAGTTCTAGTTAGCACTTGAGCTGCTGCATTTTGAACTAACTGGAGTTTGTGTATGGATCTACCAGAGCATCCAGTTAGAAGAGCATTACAATAATCTAAACGAGAAGTTATAAACGCATGGATCAGTTTTTCGGCGTCATTAACAGATAGTATATTTCTTATTTTAGAAATATTACGCAAATGATAGAAAGCAACTCTAGTAATATTATTGACGTGTGTATCAAAGGAAAGATCTGAATCTATTGTGACACCTAAGTTTTTTACATCTGGGCTGGGAGTAACATAGAAAGTGTTTAGGTTCAGCACCAGGTTAGACAACTTGTCTCTTGCAGCTTTAGAGCCAACAAGTAAAACCTCGGTTTTATCTGAATTAAGTAAAAGAAAATTACACGACATCCAGTTTTTTATGTCGTTTACACAATCTTCTATCTTACTGATTGTGTCAGTATCATTTGGTTTGGCTGATATATACAGCTGTGTGTCATCTGCATAGCAGTGAAAATTTATGCCATGTTTATGAATAATTTCTCCTAGTGGAAGCATATAGAGTGTAAATAATAGCGGTCCAAGTACCGACCCCTGTGGAACACCACACTTTACTTTTGTAGTTTCCGAGCATTTATTATTTACATAAACAAATTGAGAGCGGTCAGTCAAATATGATTTGAACCAAGAGAGTTCGCGTCCTTTAACACCTACTGTATTTTCTAGTATTTTCTAGAGTCGAGTTCAACCTTAACATTGGCAGGTGACACACTCTCACTCTGAAGTCGTATTTTTTCTATCTTATCATTAAAGAATTTTTAAAAATCATCGCTGGTACAGTCGGGTGGTGGTATATTAGATTCAGTTTCATTTACGTTTTTAGTTCATTTGGACACTGTCTCGAAAAGGAATCTAGGATTGTTCTTATTTTTCTCTATTAGGGACGAATAATATAAAGATTTAGCTTTTATAAGGGCATGTTTATACTTTCCATGCTATCTTATATACTTCCAGTGTAGTGAGACGCCACTTGCGTTCTAATTTCCGTGCTGCTTGATTAAGTGCGCATGTGTGGTCATTGTATCATGGAGCAAGTTTTTTTCTCCCTAATCAGTTTAGTTTTGAGTGGGGCTACGTTATCTAAGGTTGTGCACAATACGGTCTCTATTTGTTGAGTTGCCTGATCTAGTTCTTTAGGTTCTGATGCTGGTATATTTGGTAATTCTGGTAGGCAGTTTATGAACGCTGCTGCAGTTGCAGATGTAATAGTGCGCTTACATTTAAAACGATGTGGTTGCTGTATATTATTGGATAAGGACACTTCATAAATTAGTAGAGAGTGATCAGAGATTAAGTCATTCTGTGGTACAATTACCAGGTTGTCTATGTTTATACCATAAGTAAGTATTAAATCTAAGGTATGTTTACAGCGGTGAGTGGGTCCCATTACATTTTGGGTGATGCCTAAAGATTCTAAAATAGAGTCAAACGCAGTTTTGAGTGGATTACACTTATCCTCATAATGAATATTAAAGTCACCAACAATTAAAGCTTTTTTAGTTGATAAGATAATTTAGAA
Organism: Trichomycterus rosablanca; assembly: GCF_030014385.1. Lineage (NCBI taxonomy): Eukaryota > Metazoa > Chordata > Actinopteri > Siluriformes > Trichomycteridae > Trichomycterus > Trichomycterus rosablanca. The sequence goes on from NC_085999.1 coordinate 23,082,550, forward strand.
AGAAAATCAGCAAATTCGTTAAGAAGTAAGGACCAGGGGGTCGATAAACAGTAACCAGCTTAAACATACTAGTTTTATCAGATGAATATTTATTGGCTATGTCAGAGATAAGAACTTCAAACAAGTTTGTTATGGGAGATGATTTTACAGTAAGACCTATGTCTGTCATAAATTGTGGCTATTCCTCCACCACGACCGCTAAGACGTGGCTTATGTTCATAACTGTAACCTGGAGGAGATGCTTCATTTAAACCTAGAAACTCATCAGGTCTAGCCCAGGTCTCGGTTAAACAAAGTGCACTAAGACAATTGTCTGTGATAATTTCATTTACAATTACTGTTTTGCATGCAAGTGACCTGATGTTTAGAAGTCCTAACTTTAGTTTAGCCTTACTAGTGTTTTTATGATACTCATTTAGATTAATTTTAATTAAGTTATTATGACATACTTTTTGATTTTGTTTTGGCTTACACCTGCCACGGTAAACAGATACAGTCTTAATGGTTTGTGAGCTAGGGATTTCGGGTGACGTTCGATTGCGACTCGCAGACAGTTGGTTAGGCCTGTTTGTCTGCTGCCTGGTCTTGGCTCTGGGTAGTCATTTAACACTATCTGCCACTACACTAACGCGGTGGTAAAGCCTATAATATATAAGAATATCCTATAACCAGAGCACTTACATTAACAGGCTTCTCAGCGGGTGGGTCACTGAGTGGGGAAAACCTGTTGGACACGTGCAACTGAGATATTTGGTGCTTTGCCCTACGACTATGTCGCCGAGACGTCACCCAGTCGCCCCGCTGTGAGGGCTCTAATGCCGGAGTCTGGGGTTCTATATGTGAACTGCTGGCATTCGGGACTGCTACAGCTGAATCTAAGCACTCACTACTAGTATTCTGTTCTAAAGCCCGAATGCACCCTTCTAACACTGAGATCTTCTCCGTCAGTCTAACAACTAATCTACACTTATCACATATAAAGTTATCACTAAACACGGAGAAGGAATAACTGAACATGTTGCACTCGGAACAGGGATATAAAGCTCCTGCTGGGGCCATTATAACAAAGAAATGTACTTAGCTTTAGAAGATGAATTGAAGTTGCTGTTTAAGTTGGATTCACCGGCGCTTCTGCTGGTAGTCACAGAAAAACGGCTTTAATTCCGGACAAAACAGACGTTGATAAGCTGAAATATAAAAACAAACAAACACAAACGCGCTTCGTTCGGACAAAATCGGCTGTAATTCTGAAGGAAAAAGGTGTTTATGCGCTGCTGTACAAAACAACAAACACAAACGCGCTTCCTACGGACAGAAAACGGTTTTAACTCCTCACAAAACAAAGGTGTTTAAGCACTGAAGTACAAAAAACAACCAAACACAAACGCGCTTCGTGCAGACAGAAAACGGTTTTAATTCTGGACAAAAAAGGTGTTCATGCACTGGAGTACAAAACAAACCAACTAAAACAGGCTTCGGATGCCGGTAGCAGAAGTTTCCTAGTAACAGACTTCGAAAACAAGCACGGATTTACGTTAGTAAACACAAGCACTTTTTTTACGATAGACAAAATAAAACTCAATATTAACTACAAGTGGAAGATTAACGTTTAAATTATATGTTTAAAATATACGTATATAAAAAGTTATTTAGCTAATGGCTACAAACAAACAACTAGGCTACAGTCTCAGCGTGCGTACCACCGGAAACGGAACAATCCACTTCTCTCACGAGTGATCTCATTGCTGCTGTTCTCTAATGAAGCCATCAATGTCTTTGTTTTATGTCTGTTTTATGCCAGAAAAAGAAACCATATGCCTGAAGCTTGGCTACACCTCATACCCGTTTCAGGGTTTTTTTCTTTGGCACTGGCTGTTTTTTTAACCAAATGATTAATTACAACCAAAAAAGAGATTACAAACAGTGCTTAAAAAATTAAGAAACTAAGACAACATAACACCAAGTCAATGAAATTTACTCTCTTTTTATCCTTCCCAAGTAATTCTCTATTTTTGTGTTTTGCTAGTGTCCTTGTCACTACAGATCGCATGATGTGGTAGCCCTTTCAGGTTGCACAGTTAGTCCAGCTGCTCCAGGAAGGCATGTTTATACATGCCATCGCAACAAGGTTTGTCATGTCTTCAAGCACAGTCTCAAGAGCATGAAGAAGATACTAGGTCACTGGCCAATACATGAGAGCTGGACAAGACCCTAAAAGAGCATTAGCCCAGAAGCAGGACTGGTACATTCTTTGTGCAAGTAGCACAGGTGAAGCACCACCAAAGTTCTACAAAATGACCTACAGCAAGCTAGTTGTGTCAGAAAAAAAACTTCATAAGTGTTGCATCAAGGCCCGACCTCCTCTTTTGGGAGCTATACTCACAGCCCAGCACTGTGCAGCTCAACTGACATTTGCCAGAGAACTCCAGTATCAGTATGTACAGTGTATCACAAAAGTGAGTACACCCCTCACATTTCTGCAAATATTTCATTATATCTTTTCATGGGACAACACTATAGACATGAAACTTGGATATAACTTAGAGTAGTCAGTGTACAACTTGTATAGCAGTGTAGATTTACTGTCTTCTAAAAATAACTCAACACACAGCCATTAATGTCTAAATGGCTGGCAACATAAGTGAGTACACCCCACAGTGAACATGTCCAAATTGTGCCCAAAGTGTCAATATTTTGTGTGACCACCATTATTATCCAGCACTGCCTTAACCCTCCTGGGCATGGAATTCACCAGAGCTGCACAGGTTGCTACTGGAATCCTCTTCCACTCCTCCATGATGACATCACGGAGCTGGTGGATGTTAGACACCTTGAACTCCTCCACCTTCCACTTGAGGATGCCCTACAGGTGCTCAATTGGGTTTAGTCCATCACCTTTACCTTCAGCTTCCTTAGCAAGGCAGTTGTCATCTTGGAGGTTGTGTTTGGGGTCGTTATCCTGTTGGAAAACTGCCATGAGGCCCAGTTTTCGAAGGGAGGGGATCATGCTCTGTTTCAGAATGTCACAGTACATGTTGGAATTCATGTTTCCCTCAATGAACTGCAGCTCTCCAGTGCCAGCAACACTCATGCAGCCCAAGACCATGATGCTACCACCACCATCCTTGACTGTAGGCAAGATACAGTTGTCTTGGTACTTCTCACCAGGGCGCCGCCACACATGCTAGACACCATCTGAGCCAAACAAGTTTATCTTGGTCTCGTCAGACCACAGGGCATTCCAGTAATCCATGTTCTTGGACTGCTTGTCTTCAGCAAACTGTTTGCGGGCTTTCTTGTGCGTCAGCTTCCTTCTGGGATGACGACCATGCAGACCGAGTTGATGCAGTGTGCGGCGTATGGTCTGAGCACTGACAGGCTGACCTCCCACGTCTTTAACCTCTGCAGCAATGCTGGCAGCACTCGTGTCTATTTTTTAAAGCCAACCTCTGGATATGACGCCGAACACGTGGACTCGACTTCTTTGGTCGACCCTGGCGAAGCCTGTTCCGAGTGGAACCTGTCCTGGAAAACCGCTGTATGACCTTGGCCACCATGCTGTAGCTCAGTTTCAGGGTGTTAGCAATCTTCTTATAGCCCAGGCCATCTTTGTGGAGAGCAACAATTCTATTTCTCACATCCTCAGAGAGTTCTTTGCCATGAGGTGCCATGTTGAATATCCAGTGGCCAGTATGAGAGAATTGTACCCAAAACACCAAATTTAACAGCCCTGCTCCCCATTTACACCTGGGACCTTGACACATGACACCAGGGAGGGACAACGACACATTTGGGCACAATTTGGACATGTTCACTGTGGGGTGTACTCACTTATGTTGCCAGCTATTTAGACATTAATGGCTGTGTGTTGAGTTATTTTCAGAAGACCAGTAAATCTACACTGCTATACAAGCTGTACACTGACTACTCTAAGTTATATCCAAGTTTCATGTCTATAGTGTTGTCCCATGAAAAGATATAATTAAATATTTGCAGAAATGTGAGGGGTGTACTCACTTTTGTGATACACTGTATGTATCAGTGCGTTCTAGGCCGCCAAGTAGCGTCACTAATAACACAGTAATACCCTGATCCAGGTCTGGAAGGAGATCCCCCAGGTCTCATCAGCAAGTGGGGGCACACATACAACTGAGTCCCTTTATGAATTGCTGATATAAAAGTCATGCAAACTGAATCAGTCTACAATTTTTATTTGCAAACAAACAAAAACTGTGAATCAGTAGCTTGTACGAATCGCCCATAACAGCAATAACTTGAAGTAATCATTTTCTGTATGACTTTATCAGTGTCTTACATCTTTCTGAAAGAATTTTGTCCCTCTTCTTTACAACACTGCTTCAGTTCTTTGAAGTTTATGGGCATTCGTTTATGCACATCTCTCTGCTATGTGAAACTACTAGCACAAGCTAAGATTAACACAAAGTAGGCTGACCATGGATTATGTACAGTATGGTGGCCACACACTACAGGCTATTTAAGCAACAATCGTGCAGTAGTCACAGCCATTATATTATTAGTGATAAAACACTCTAGGTTGTGTTATTGCTTTCGTACAGCCTTTTACAAAATAATAATTGAAAAAACAAAAAAAACAAGCCAATAGCTACTAGCCTGCCTTAAAACAATAGGCTACAAAAGGTAGGCTACTTGGTAGTGTTATGATTTACATAACACTACCAAGCAGCATTAGTTTAAAATAAAAAGCAAAAATAAGCAAAGATGAAAGGGAAAATGGCCAAAAACAAAAAAAGTGTGTGGTAGAATTGTTTGTCTGATTAAAGCTATGGATTAAAAATATAAGAATGCTGTGCCACCCACATATAAATGTCGTTTTTAACCCATAGCTTAAATCAAACAATGACCTTTTTAAATGGTTATCAGTTAACCATTCACATCCATATTTCAAATCCATTATGGTGATAGTGGGCAAGTAACAGCACTCGGCCCTCCTGCTGCCATAGCAAATGACAGGGAATTATGAATGCAATGGAGAAGTAAAAATGGCTACTTAATGCACAAGGGTAGTTGCACAGAGCAACTCTTTAGAGCAAAAGCACTGTTCTAATCTGAACAGAAGGCTACCAACTACCAGTTAAAATCTACATTCATGATGCTGAACTGGTTCTGCTCAGTGTTTATGTAAATCTTAATGTTTTACATTATTGACATGTTAATTATGTTACACTTTTTTCATTAAATAAAGTATAAAAAACTTGACATGAAATGTGATTTAATATTGTGTTAAATATTGTATTATGGGAGGCTAAGACACTCACTGATTATAGCTATTGGATAATAAAAATTGACAAAAATGACAAAATTTAAAACATAAAACTCGGATACAAACACACTGCTTGTGTCTTTCAAAACCTTTTCACAGTGTTTTAAAACTTTTACAACACTTCTGATGAGCTATCAAAAACACAACCACTTCATGTACAAGCTACATTGAACAAGTCTTTAGTAATGCTTGTGACTACAATTTTTTTCATTTCTTTATTATGACTTATTTATTAGTTAAGTTACACATGATTCTACACATGATTCATGAGCTTAAGTGTTGAACACCATCATGGGCAATTTTGTATCTTAAATTCACGTATTTTACATGTTTTGGACTGTGGGAAGAAACCTGAGCTCCCAGATACACACCCAAGAAGAACATGCAAACTCCACACAGGACCTGGGCTCTACCTTGGAATCAAACCCAGGACCTTCATGCTGTGAGGCACCAATGCTATCCACTGAGCCAACATACCACCCTCATGAATAGATATAAAAACCATGTAATCAAATGTAATCAACTATGGTATCTGTATGTTGAATTATCCAAAGAAAATGCCACAGTTATTCCACTTAAATGTAGATTAATAATACGTGTTAACAGAGTGAGCAACCATGATGCCATATGCCAAACTTGTGCTGAAAAGAATATATTTGGTTAAGCTAAACTCAGCCATTGCCAGGTTGACCAAACATCATGTCTGCAATGGCATTCTGGGGGTAGGTTCCTTGTATGGCTGTGTTGGATTTACTGGAAATAACACTGACTTGCTAACCAGAAGGCAAATTTACTTAAAAATTAAATTTATTTAAAGGTAAGTGAAATTGAATGATCAACTGCAGAAAGGTCAAGACCATTTAATTTCCTATGAACCAATCCTGTAAACTAATTATCGTAAAGTTTGTAGCCTAAAAGCATAGCTAATGAACATATTTAATCTATTTATCAGATGGCAAAATGATTTATTGCTTAAGCGATACTTGGCATACATGTATCCATTCAAAGAGGGTCAATCTCTAACAGCTGAGGATGCTAAATTGGGGGTTCCATGCTGCCATGTCAAAAATAACCTCTGCTTATGGGGCAGGGCACTTTCAAATGGGCTTGGGCCTTCAGTGTAGGGCTGTCATGATCACAAAATGTTGGCTGACATTGTCATATAAATAATAGTGATTTTTAATGTCCATGTTAGTTACTACAGATAAAACCTGTAGGCCTTCAGTGTAGGGCTGTCACCATCATGAAATTTTGGCTGACAATTGTCAAACAAATAATTGTGATGAATAAATCTGCCCCACAATATTTTACAAAGCCTGTATGCTTAATAGTAGTGTAATAATATACGATAATGTGCACACAAACCATTTTAATTATAAACGTCTATTTGTTCAACAATAAACTTATATAAATAATTTATAATTAATTAATTTATATTCTGTTTGCTTGGTTTAAAGTATTACCACTGTAGTATATAGTCAGCTCAAAATCAGCTCAAAGCATCATGATCAGGTGAGTATATGATGAACAGGCCTACAATTATCAGAGTGGGGTCTCTGTAGGTTCACAAGGGATTCCTGTTTTTTATGTGCACTAGGGAACATACTGGAATGCCTGTATCAGTAACAGCAGCTGAAGTAATAAATGCAACCTACCAGGCATTTAGACTTCATAGGAAGTCATTTCTCTAAAGGCTGGGGCAGGATGTCCACAAGGGCAAAGTAAACATCAGTAATGTGTGCCAAGCACCCCGTGGGAAACCAAAAGATACTCACAAATGTAAAAAATGACTCTCACTAGTGAGTTTTAACAGACTAGCCTGCTTCTTAGCATCCCATACAATTTAGACATAAGAAAGAAAAATACATGGTGGAACTTACAGAGTGACCAACAATATTAGGCGAGGGAGTCAGAGGAGCCAGACTAGAACACTAAGGTTAACTGACCAGCTTTGAGCATTCAATCATAACAAACACGGCACGGAGTTTCATATTACCAAGTATTACTGTTTTAATTATTTAAAATCAGCATAAAGTAGTGGACAAGGCAGTAAAAATCAGCATAAACTCTGAGAGCAGAGCAAGCTCAACATTTATATTAATGGAGTCACTGGCAAACAGTTTTTTTGCTAAGTAGGCATTTTAATTAAATAATAGAGATGCAGTTGGTACCTTAATGCTCTTCCTGACAACATTAGTGTAGTTATAATATGATGAACATCAGTCATTAAACAATAACATCCTTAGTCATGGTCCAATCTAGGCAGGTGAACTAGGCAACTTTCTTGTGTACAAAAACACAAAGCACTGTTCATTTAATATATCAGCTTTAATTGAGGAAGATAGTTATCGAGCAATATGTTATTTCGCCCCCATTTCTAGCATGGAAATCAATAACAGGAACGATGGTACCTACCCTCCGGTAACTCCCGGTCGCTGATGTGCTGTAGGTACGGCCCGGTGTCTTCAGACAAATCTGCGTTTATCTGGTATTCCTCAATGCGCTCGATGGGCCGTGGGATTTTGGGGCTGCCGCTGGGAGACACGCAGCAGGACACTGTATTTCCCATGTTGCACTGTACTTAGTGCTGAGGTTTAAAACCTGTTCCTCTGAAACCCACACTGAACTCAATCCACACATCAGAGGAAATTCGGACTCGACCCACTTAAGTTTACTTAATCCGGACAACTTCGGTACGCACTAGCCGGCCAACATGGAGGTATGTGGTTTTGTTCTGTATTGAACAAATGGAAATAAGATCTAGCTAATGTAACTCACTGATCAGCTCATAGACTCATCCGATTTTCAAATCAAAGAACTTTCTAATCTCTACACATTTATCCATACATTGTAGCTGATTCGGCCATTCATTTCTACGTAGCACAAGAACATTGCTAGCTAACGTTGCTATGTTCTTAGTAAATAAGCGGACAATTAGCCTTTAAGCTAACTCGCTTTGTTTAGATCCAGAGTATGCGCGTAAGCGTAAAAAAAAAGTTAATGTGTAAAAAAGTCATTTATAACATGAAGTAAAATAAATGTAAATATTCCACAGCACAGCACGGTAATTACAGTTCTCAGTCCCACAGCCGTCCAGGCCTTTTAGCTGTCCAGTGAACGCCGCTTCTTCACTATGCCACCTATTAATAAATAAATGAGTGAATAGCTCCTCGCGTTCTTAGAACGCTAAATTGTTAATTTTCGAGCTTAAACTTCCCCATTATGCTCTTTTCAGGGACCCTCTCGTTATCTCCTCCTCCACACCACCGGCCAGTATCCGTCTTCAGTCGCCGCCATCTGTTCCACCACGTAAGACTTCGTGTCGAATACCAAGAGTCGATTCATATGAAACCAGAGTGAATCAGAAGTGAATCAAAGGTCGACTCTACATCAGTAAAATCTCAGGGCTGGATTATTTAAATAATTAAAGATTATTTTTACGTAAACTTAACGACTGATTACAACCCAGCGCAATTACTTTGTTCACAAAGCACTGCTGGCCTGGTTTCAATGTAACATGCTGGGTTAACTGTGCTAAGTGCTACATTCTATATTATAGAATAGAATTACTTTATTTGTCATATATACATATACACGTGTACAGTACAATGAAATTCTTTCTTCGCATATCCCAGCTGCTTTGTTAGTTGGGGTCAGAGCGCAGGGTCAGCCATTGTATGGCGCCCCTGAGCAGGAAGGGTTAAGGGCCTTGTTCAAGGGCCCAACAGTGGCTGCATGGCAGAGCCTGGATTTGAACTCTCAACTTTTCAGTTGATAGCCCAAAGCTCTACCCACTAGGCTACCACTGTTCCGTATTGTATTATTCAACCCCCACAACTTAAAATGTATTATGGTAATGTTTAGAGAATTGAATGAAAATAAGAAGTCTCAGTAAAGTAATAAAAAAAACATTTATGATAGAGGCAAGTAATTTTGACAATTTGACAAATTTTTAGTTTGCACGAAAAACAATCAAGTTCTACTGACAAATGTCGATGTACACCATTATTCCTCCAGTCTCAGTACTTTACATTTACATTTTCGGCATTTAGCAGACGCCTTTATCCAAAGCGACTTACAGTCTAAGCAATCTTCTGCTTACTAGTCCAGTTCTTTAACCACTAGGCTACAACTGCCCAGTACTTGGTGAAACATTCTTTTGTTTTGATAAACTCTTATGAGCAATTTCAGTAAGTGCTAACAAGCTTCTGACACCTGTTTTTTGGAACTTTGTCTGGTGCAAAATCTTCTGTCTCACTGAGATTTTATGGCTTTCGTGATGCAACTGTTTTCTTTCAAGCCTACCAAAGACTTTCTATGGGGTTTAAATTGAGACTGAGAAGGCCACTAAGGAAATTTCAGGACTGATTTCTTAACCAAGCTTTGGTTAACTCATTAATTCGTTGTAAAGATGACTGTGAGAGAGTCTAATATTCTATCTTTATTATTTTCTCAAAAATCGACCCTCAACTGGATAATGCTCCCAATTCTCAGAGTAATGATGCCATAACAGGCCAAAACTGGACCCCATTTATTTATTTTGTGCACAAACCAATGTGAAGTCATTGTGTCTGAAGCAGCACTAAACACCAATCCTGAAAAGTTGAAGATATTCTTTGGCAGTTCTGTCTACATTGCCTGTCTAGGGTATCCAAATATACAGATGTTTTGGGCCTCAAACACCAGAGTTTAAATAGTGGCAGAATCCATGACCAAAAATGTATTCTATTAAGATTCAATAATCTTGATATTTCCAGTGACTACAAATGCAGAGACCTCTTGTGGAAAGCCAGGTCCCTTCTGGACAAAGTGAGGCAAGGATGTCTAAATCAGCCTAGAACAGGAAAATTGTCCATTGATGAGCAAATGATTCAATTTACTGATCCCTGCCCAATTCGCCAGTATGTACTGGGCAAACCATACCCTACTGGATCGAAGGTTTTTGTTTTGGCCACACCAAGTGGCATAGTCTTAGATTTTGTGGTTTCCCAAGGTAAGACCACCTTCAGAGTCACAGATGGATGGGGCATTGGAGAACAAGCTGTCCTTCATTTTGCAGATACCATTCTCAGAGAAACCCACCTGTTTTGGAAAGGTTCTTTACAACTCTCAATCCCCTGGACACCCTGATGGAGAAAGGGTTGGCAGGTACTGGAACTCATGAATAGCAGAATTCCAAAGGAGTGCAACATTATAGGGGATCAGGCCAGAAAGGAAGAGGGGCATCTGAAATGGTCAGTAGACGAGGTCCTGAACTTGCTTTCATCAAGTGGTTTGAAAACCAGTTTGGGGCCAGTGATAGCTCAGTGGTTAAGGTACTGGACTAGTAAACAGAAGGTTGCCGGTTCAAGCCCCGCCACCACCAAGTTGCCACTGTTGGGTCCCTGAGCAAGGCCCTTAACCCTCAATTGCTCATTGTGTTCCGCTCAGTGTGTAAGTCGCTTTGGATAAAAGCGTCTGCTAAATGCTGAAAATGTAAATGTAATGAAAACAAGCCAGTGGTCATGACATCCTCTGCCTTTTCTTTGGGATTTATTTACTGTGTTTATGATTCAGTTTCATATACGGTGTTCTGATGTCCACTGTAGTGGATATATTATATTTTTAAAATAAAAACATTTTTAAAAATGCAAATGTTTTCAGTATGTTTATTGACCTTCAAACAATGTGGGAAAACAAAGAATTGGGAGACATTTTTTTCCTGGTAATCAGTAGGATATGGCCTGATTCATATGGTCGAACGGTATCTATTTTAATTCCCAGTCTATAGAACTGTGTCCTAGAACTCTAAAGACCTATCCAAATTCCTTCTGGTGTGTTCCAATTGATCCTTTCTTCACTTTCTGGTACCTCACAGACAGACCACAGTATGTGTGGCTTAAGAGCTGTGTGTTGGACACAATTAGTTGCAGCTTAGGAGGTCCACAGGGGATAGTCCTGGCTCCATTCCTCTTCACCCTTTACCATGCAGACTTTACCTACAATACAGCAACCTGCCACCTACAGAAATTCTCTGATGACTTTGCTATTATTGGCTATATCTTGGATGGTGATGATAGTAAGTACAGGGAACTCGCCAAGAACTTTGTGGACTGGTGTCAGAGGAACTGTCTTTAGATCAATATGGATAGAAGAGATGGTGGTAAACTTTCATTTATAAAACGGATAGTTCCTGGTCCTAAAATCTGATTGGCTGAGCTGCGTTCGAAGCCGTTGTAAAATCCCCGATAAACGCACACCTATGACCACCTCACATCATTCCATATTAATACGCCACTGAAAAGAAAAAGTGAATGTTATGTTCGCCCTCATGTTGCCTAGCAACACTGTTAAGGAACTACCTGGGGTCGCGGAAGAATGCTTTTTGTAAGTGTTTTTGTAAATAAAAAAATTTATAAATTGAACATTGTTGTATTTTATTATATTTTATGTTGACCACCGTTTTATAAAAGCAATAAGCCACTCGAGACCGTGCGTTACTGCTATGATTTTATCACAGGGAAAGACGTTTTAAAATAACCTTACCCGTGATAAAATCGCAGTAACGCACGGTCTCTCGTGGCTTATTGCTTTAATGACTATCAGTAAAAATACAGACAAGTACCCAGGTGTTCATCTTAATAATAAACTGGACTGGACTGGACTGACAACACACAGGCACTGTATAAGAAAGGCCATCTCCGGTCCTTCAGAATAAAGGGGACTCTGCTCAATTCCTTCTATGACTCGGTGGTGGCTGGGGTAACGGTGTCATGACAGCAGACAGGAAGTTGAACAAACTCATCAAGAAGGCAAGTTTTGTCCTGGGTTGCATAGAAGATCTGGTGGAGGCAGTTGGGAATAAAGTATCGCCAAACTGTTACCCTTGGGGAGAACACCTCCCACCCACTGCATGAGACAGTCGCAGCTCTGGGAAGTTCATTCAGTGATGGGCTTCTCCACCTGTGGTGTACAGTGGAGAGATACCACAGTTCCTTCCTTTCTGCTGCTATCAGGCTCTACAATCAGCACTTCTTAAACCTCATCAGCCATGCAATACCTACTAATAACATCAGGAATCGGGGCGGCATGGTGACTCAGTGGGTAGCACTGTTGCCTCACAGCAAGAAGGTCCTGATTTAAATTCCCAGGTGGGGCGGTCCGGGTCCTTTCTGTGTGAAGTTTGCATGTTCTCCCCATGTCTGCGTGGGTTTCCTCCGGGAGCTCCGGTTTCCTCCCACAGTCCAAATACATGCTAGTGAGGTGAATTGGAGACACAAAATTGTCCATGACTTGTGTTTGACATTAAACTTGTGAACTGATTAACCTTATGTAACGAGTAACTATGTGTTCTGTCATGAATGTAACCAAAGTGTGTAAAACATGGCGTTAAAATCCTAATAAATTTGTAACCATTTGTCAATTTTGTAACTTTTGGCCTATTCTTGACTCCTCAGGAATCTGGTGCCAGCCAGTGATAGCTTCCTCTTTGTGCCACACCCAGGTAGTGTAGCCAGTGTTCCTTTACCTTTTAATTTTCAAACTATGCTGTCATCTCGAGGAACATTTAATGCCTTAGCTATTTCTAACATGCAATCAAATGTCCCAGTCCACAAATCCCTAGTGACTCCAGGTATTTGATGTGTTTTATCTCAAGCACAGCTGATGCAACTAATGAAGCCTTTGATTAGTTGCATCAGGTGTGCTTGAGACAACACCTGATTAGTAAATGTGTGCTTTTATGAGCGATTATATTCAGGGGGTTGAGTGATTCTGAGACTGCAGTAGTTGTTTTGTGTAGAAATTAGTGAAATCACTTGTTATATTAGTTTTGTTAAGCTATTTAAATTGTTCTTGTTTGATTGGTTTATTGCAAACTGCCATTTGTACATTTTGCTAATAAACCTCATTTATAATGGTGGTTAAATAATTGATTGCAACTATACTATATCATCCTACCATACATCATCAACCATACATCTTTTTTTTCTTCTTTTTTTTTTGCTTTCTATTGCTGTCATGTGGATCATGCAGATCAAAGCCGTAGTTTAATAGTACATAATAATGGTCATACACAGTTAATGGTCACAGTTTAAACTAAATTGATTAGGGAGAAAAAGCTTGCTCCATGGTACAATGGTATAAGATCGCATGGAAAGATGCCCTAACTGAGTATAAACATGCAATTATAAAAGCTAAAGCTTAATATTATTCTTCCTTAATAAGGAATAAAAGGAATAATCCTTTTTGAGACAGTGTCCAAACTAACTAAAAATGTCAATTCAACTTAATTTTATATACCAATTGACTGTGCCAGCAATGAGTTTTTTTCAAATTATTTAATAATAAGAAAGAAAAGATACGACTTCAAAGTCAGAGTGTGTCACTTGGCAATATAAAGCATCGGTTTACTTTGAGCAGCAATGGCAATAATAGTGATTTATTTAACAAGGTAATCCAACTAAATTCCTTTAATCCAATCTATTAAACTGAACTAACTGATTAAATCATCAAAGTCATCATCAAGTATAGTGATAGCTCAGTGGTTAAGGTACTGGACTAGTAAACAGAAGGTTGCCGGTTCAAGCCCCGCCACCACCAAGTTGCCACTGTTGGGTCCCTGAGCAAGGCCCTTAACCCTCAATTGCTCATTGTGTTCAGCTCATTGTGTAAGTCGCTTTGGATAAAAGCGTCTGCTAAATGCTGTAAATGTAAATGTAAAGTATACTTGACCCTGTTCCAACTCGTTTAATTAAAGATTTACTCTCTGTCATCGCAGAGCCCCTGCTCGCTTTAATAAATGCATCCCTTAGCCTTGGATACCTAAATTGTTTAAATGTGCTGTAATTAAACCCCTGATTAAAAAACGTAATCTTAATCCACATGTTCTGTCTAATTATAGGCCGATTTCAAACCTTCATTTTGTCTCCAAGATTCTTGAAAAAGCAGTTTCTAAACAGTTCTGTTCTTATTTACATGAAAACAGTATTCATGAAACATTTCAGTTGGGATTTAGACCCAACCATAGTACTGAAACTGCATTAATTAGGGTAGTTAGTGATTTATTAATGTCCTCTGGTAAAGCATGTGTCTCTTTTCTTGATATATTTGATCTTAGTGCAGCGTTTGATACAGTCGATCATAACATTTTACTGGATAGGCTAGAAAATACAGTAGGTGTTAAAGGACTCACATTCTCTTGGTTTTAATCCTATTTGACTGACTGCTCATAATTTGTCTATGTAAATAATAAATGCTCGAAAACTACAAAAGTAAAGTATAGTGTTTCACAGGGTTGAGTATTGGGATCTCTATAACTCTATATGCTACCATTAGGAAAATATATCAGCTAAATCCAATGACACTAACACAATCAGTAAGATTGAAGATAGTGTAAATGACATTAAGGACTGGATGATGTGTAACTTTCTTTTACTTAACTCAGATAAAACTAAGGTTTTACTTTTACTTTACTTTTGTTGTGCAATGCCTACTGTTGATGACACATCATTGGGTCCCAAAAACTGGTGGAAACACTGGCTGGTTCTCTAAAAAGGTTCCAAACTGAAATTTTTTTTTTGGTTGAAAAGCTTTAAAAGCAGTTTTACTCTTTTAAATATCCTGCTACAAGGGATATACAATGTACTAAAGACACCAGATTCATTTTGCATGCTCTTTATCCAATTTATTAGAAACAGCTACCACACAGGTGCCCTTTGTAGATTTACACCTATAAACTGTTACACTTATAAACACTTTTTATATTTTATCAGACAGCTGCAAAACTGTCCATCAAGGACCATCATTTGACAACTGTTGACCATATTCATGGTAGTGGTGTTTAGGTGCTGATGCTGTATTGGATTAGATTAGATTGTCATTGTGCAGTATACAAGTACTGTGCCAATAAAATACAGTATGGTTATTAGGCAAGGCAGTCATAAGAGACTGTATTACATTTTGTCCATACATTGTGTCAGTCATTCTGTAGCCAGTCATCAATATTCAGTCTCTGATCACAAAGCTACTCTTGCCTGGAAGCACACAAATAATAGCTAATCAGAACCTACAAAATTTAGCTACATAGAAGGTGTTTCTGTCTAGTATGAGTATTTCATGTGGTGTTTTCATTTGTTTGTAGACCCTCTCGTATTCACATTTAAATGTAGGTTGCAATATTCCTGACTGCATGTCTATGGACTGTGGAAGGACACCGGAGCACCCAGAAAAAACTCACATGGACATAGGGAGAACATGCAAAATTCACACAGAAACGACCTGGATTGCTCCACCTGGGAACTGAACCCATCATATCTATTCCGTCATATCTAGCAGGAGCAGCATTGTTGGCACAGCAAGTGTCTTCCTTGCATTAAGGTATTAGTCAAAAAGCTGCAAATGTAGTTTTTGTCACTGCCAAACTTTACCCAATGGAAGGGTCAATTTCAATTGTTTAAAGACAGCAGAAGGTGCATGAAATATGTCTGTACCTGTTGCTTGTGAGGTGCACTTCTCGTTTGCATGGGGCCTCCTTTGTGCAACCTTGGCTGGGCAGAGCAGCCGATGAGGCCATCACCACCCCGGGGGCAATGGCGCTCGCTGCTGTGCAGATCTGATATGCCTGAAACATGTGGTAAGTGTGTGCCAAGTCGTTAAATGTAAATGTAACTACTTTCAGAATTAGTAAACAAACAGGACCCTGTAGCTTTGTTCCGAGTAGCTTACCCTGTACCACCGCCTAGTTGCTGGGCACCACGATCTGCTGCCCATCGCTTGTTTGGGCATACTGCAAAATAGTGGTGCCTGGCTGGGCAGCCACAGCATTGGTCATACTGAGAGTCTGCAGGCCCTGCATGCCATCAGTGTCATTACTGGCCAGCTGGATAGCTCCACCCTGCGTGATTGCAACTGTAATATACAGAGATTCCTAAATGTAGGTACAGCTTCAGATTCAAATCTGTACTGATAACCTATTCAATCAAATATATGCAGTGGCTGTTTAAAGTTTACATTAAAAGGTTTAGAATAACTGGGGTTCACTTGCAAATTAAAACATACTCTACTGGCCACTGCTGGTCTGATAAATGGGGGCTGGCACTGTAACTGTATAGCAGGAGCAGTGTCTTCTTCTGATTTCTCCTCTTCAATTCGTTGCACAATTGGGGTGTCTGATGACAGGTCATTTAAAATCTTTCTGTAGATCAGTAAAAAAACCCATGATCTTAGAATTTTACCACACAACACCATGATTAACTATATAAGAGTAATACTGATGTACTTACACATACCTATAAGAATGGCATCTGGAGAGGATCTCTCTGCGTTGCTGAGAGTCAGTAACACTATCCACAACTCCAACTCCTGTGAATGTAAATGTTTCCATAAATCTGTGAGTCCTACTGTCAAAATCTGTCAGTGCGCATTGATAATACGCAAAAGTATTAAAGTACAAAGTAAAGTAAGTATTAAAGTACACAAGTATTAAAGTACAAAGTATTAAAGTACAAAGTAAAGTACACAACTAATAAAGTACAAAGTATTAAAGTACAAAGTAAAGTACACAAGTATTAAAGTACACAAGTAATGTTGTACACACTATGTATTTAAATAAATAGAATAAAACAGAATAATAATAATAAATAGAATAAAAATGTAAGACTTTCCAGCGAGCAGTGAGGACAGCTGAAAAGACTTTTCATCACATTGACTTTTCACTCTCCTGCCGGCTGGGAGAGGATACCGCACATTTGCTCCCTCACTGCTAGACTGTGCAACAGCTTCATTCCACAAGCCATCAACACAAGCCATCAACTCAAGTCTGAACTGATGGACACAGACCCACTGACACACAATTACACGGAAACACGTATACACTCACACACACATACACAAACTCACACACAGACACATACAGTAGTGTTAAAAAAAATAGCAGTGACTTTACAAAAGTGAATAAAGCACAAAATCATTATAATAACTTTTATTTCCATAAATGCAAACGCACTGAAAATACTACACTTTCAATTCTAAATCAAAACATTAACTAAATGTAGCCAGTTTGTGTTAATCCTTTACAGAAAGTTAAGAAAAATGAATATTAGGCTGTTCAAAAAAATAGCAGTGCCAGCATTTTTCTTTAAAAACTAAAAAAATGTATCTATAACATGAAAAAATGTTTGAGGTTTCACTTTACTTTAAATTACTGAACTAATATTCAGTGGCATAACAATTGTTTCCGAGATCTGTGTTGCATGGAGTCGACCAACTTCTGGCACCTCTGAACAGGTATTCCAGTCCAGGATGATTAGACTACATTCCACAGTTCTTCTGCAATTTTGGGTTTTGCCTCAAAAATACGTGTTTCAGACGTCAGCCCACAAGTTCTCTCTGGGATTGAAGTCAGGGGATTGGGCTGGTCACTCTATTACCTCAATCTTGTTTGTCTGTAACCAAGATGTTTTGGGTCATTGTCATGTTAAAACACCCATTTTAAGGACATTTCTTCTTCGACATAGGGCAACATGATCTCCTCAAGTATTCTGATATATTTAAATTGATCCATGATCCCTCGTATGTGATAAATAGGCGTAACACCATGGTATGAAAAACATCCCCATATCATCATTTTGTACCACCATGCTTTACTGTCATCACAGTGTACTGTGGCTTGAATTCAGTGCTCGAGGGTCATCTGACATACTGTCTACGGCCACTAGACCCAAAAAGAACAATTTTGCTTTCATCAGTCCACAAATGTTGAGCCATTTCTCTTTGGACCAGTCAATGTGTTCCTTGGCAAATTTGAACCCATTCAGGAAACGTCTTTTTCTTAACAACAGGACTTTGCAGGAGTTCTTGCTGGTAAATTGGCTCCACTTAATCATCTTCTGTACTCACTGGTAACTTCAGATGTTCCTTGATCTTTCTGGTGGTGATCATTGGCTGAGCCTTTGCCATTCTGGCTATTCTCTGATCCATTCGAACAGTAGTTCCACGCTTCCTTCTGCGTCTTTCAGATTTTGGTTGTCACTTTAAGGCATTTTAGCTGAGCAGCCAATAATTTGCTGCACTTCTCTGTATGTTTTTTCCCTCTACAATCAACTTTTTAATCAAAGTACGCTGTTCATCAGAACAATGTCTGGAACAACCCATTTTACCCAATATTTCAAAAGGAAATGAGCTATGACCTGTGCAACATTTGCCACCCTCCTACATTAAATAAGGGCCAAAATTGACACCCGTTCTTCTGCAGAATGAATGACTTCACCAATTGAACTCCTCACTGCTATTATTTTGAACAACCCCCTTTCAATCAATGCTTCAATTACTCAGAATGAGTGGGATGCATGTCCTAATTGCTGGGTTTGTTTTGTTTTCATTACTCTACTACACTTTCAAGTGAATTTTTTGCTATGTAGAAATATCACTTCTACTAAAAACAGTGATTTATCAAGTTAATGGTGTTGGACTGCTATTTTTTTGAACACTACTGTACACTAACATTTGCACACTACAAGCACACAAACTCACATGCATGCATACACCCATATACATACACACACACTTAGATTCTGACACATATATACACACATACACAAACATGCATATACACACACACACACACACAATTTGCACTATATTCCATTTTTGCACCTTATTCTTTAATATCTCTGCTGCTATATAAACCCTGTATATCCGAATATATTTTCTACCTCACTCAGTACCATGTACTGGCTATCACTACTCTTGTCTTTGGTCCTCCCCCCTCAATTTCGTTAGATTAGAATTGTCTTCATATTTATTGTGCTAATTTTGTCTGAACTGTGTATGTTGTATTGTTTTGCACTTGTATTCTGTGTTACAACCTGGTCTTGGAGGATCGTTGTTTTGTTTCAATATTTACTTGTACAGTATATAGTTGAAATGACAATAAAGCCTCTCTTGAACTCTTAAATGCAGATACTGTTTTGTCTAAAATTAAAACATTTGGAATGAGGTGATGCAGACCAAGTAACAAGCTAGACCGCGGAAGCTAACATTTGTCACCTCGCATTGCATTACTTTTTGCTGGTCACCTCATGTAGCATTACCTCTAGTAACCACTAGACGGCAATATTTCTCTTTTAGCTACATACTGCACAGTATTTGTGGACTGCTATATCCAGGAGTTTATTGTAAATATCTTCTTGAATAAAATTATTTTGGCTCTACAATGACTAAACAATCAGCTCTGGTAATCAACAGAATTTGTCATCTATCAGTTTGCCCTCACAAATAGATTTGAACATGGACAGAATAAATAGGCATTGGCACTGGGGCTTATGTGTAATGAATAAAAGACGACTGAACGGCTTTTCTCTTAAAGACACAATTGAGTTGCTCTGAGTTGACAAAGTCATGTTGACCAGATCTCTAGCTGCCCCAATTATTCCTATACCAGTTTACGTATGACGCAAGCATGCAAGTGCTAGCCCTACCAGAACCCATACAGATTGCATTGCAGTGACTACAGCTAAAAAAATGCCTTAATATGAGAGTCTATCAGAGCAATCATACTGAAATCACCCAAAAGGAGCGGTACTGTACGGAGCACAACTTGACACTGATTGGACTATAATTTTCAGAGGCAAGACAAATTGTCCAGGACAGTCACAGCAAGTATAACTGTGGTAGAATGTAACAGAAAAAATTCTTCCCCTTCGTCCTTTGGTGTGTCACCTGATAGCCCTAAGGAACAAGCCGTACCCTTACAGAAGGCAAAGTTTAAGCCATTATTAGCACTAATCTATGCCAATTTAGAAAGATGGTCATTTCTACCACCTTCAGTGCTCAGAAAGCTAGAAAGAGCAGCATTAATAACAATGAATGTAATACCCAGATTGTTATATAAGATTCTGATGGTCCCAGTTTCCATTACCAATGCCATAATTAAAAGAACACATGGCTAGTTCAGTACCTTAACAGGAATCATAAAAGGCCCAGGTTAAAGTGGGAAAAATTGCTGCTACCAGTAGCTAAGGGAGACTTGGCACTCCGTAACATAAGGTTATACCAATTGGCTTGTCATTTAGATATATATTGGAATATAAAAAGATAAATAAATAAAAAGAATATTGGAATCCTAGATAATAACATAATTGTAAAATCCACTCTGCATGCTTAGACATTAATAAGAAAACTAGAAGCCAGAGCCGGAATGTTGTCGACAGCAACGTCAATTCAAGGACACCCAGAATTTGCTACAACATGATTTGAGCATTTGCTTAGTTGATGAAATCTGATGGAGACAAATTGTTGTCATATGATCAGCTGCGTGCTTAGGGGAATTTGCCACAAAGCATTTTTCAGGTACTTTCAAGTAAGAAGTTTTATTCAAAAAGATTTCATATTTAATATCTGACTCACCCAAGCAGAATAGTTACTTAATAGTCCCCAAATTATGAGATCTATCATTGGAAGCTGTTATTTGGCCCTTATTGAGAATAGTAAGGTACATACAGATACAAAACTACAGATATGGAATACTGATCATGGTCCTTAAATTGACAACGATATTACAGTATCAGATAACATGGATGACTGAGTGGGCTTGCTTAGGGGCCTGACAATGGCAACTTGGTGGTGGTGGTGGTGGTGCTTGAACCAACAAACTTCTGATCAGTATGCCAGTTAAATATTATGTATTAGTTAAATACAGAATAGCCTCTCTGCACACACACAATTGTTTTTCAAATTTTTTATTTTGTTTACATTTCCAATAAAGCTCTATATTACACAATTCTATACTAAATGGCAAGAAATAACATCATTTATAGCAAACATTTACAGCAAATATTTTTACTGACGATACCAATCTGATGTGTTTGTGTTGACAGTTCAAGTTTCAGCACATTAACGTTTTTCACCTTATGCACCTTATTGTTGACAAAATTTAAAAACTCAATTTAATTAATTTAACACTTCGGGTATTCCTGTGTTACAAGAATGGATTGAAATTTAATTTTATATTTATTGCTGAATTTTCCATTGTTAATTTAAAAGGCTATCATATATGAATTACTATTTTCATTACAACTTTAAGTTACAGCCACTAGGGAACACAAGCCAGTGTATCTTTTGTGCCGGTCCCAAGCCCGGGTAAATGGTGAGGGTTGTGTCAGGAAGGGCATCCGACGTAAAACACTTTGCCAAAACTAACATGCGAGTTAATCTAAGAGATACCATACCGGATCGGTTGAGGCCCGGGTTAACAACGACCGCCACTGGTGCTGTTGACAAACAGGGTGCCGGTGGAAATTGTGCTACTGTTAGTCGAAGACCGCGAGGAGGGAAACGTGTCAGGAGACAGAAAGAGAGGAGGCAGAACTGAAGATGTTGAGGTTTTCCTTGGGAGTGACAAGGATGGATAAGGTTAGGAATGAGATAATCAGAGGTACAGCACAGGTTAAACAACTAGGAGATAAAGTTAGAGAGGCCAGACTGAGATGGTTTGGACATGTCCAAAGGAGGGACAGCGGGTATATTGGTAGAAGGATGTTAGACATGCAGCTGCCAGAAAAAGACAAAGAGAAAGGCCAAAGAGGAGATATATGGATGCAATTAGAGAGGACATGGAAGTAGTTGGGGTGAGGACAGAGGACGCAGTGGACAGAGTGAGATGGAGGAGGATGACTCGCTGTGGCGACCCCTGAAAAGGGAAAAGCCGAAAGAAGAAGAAGAAGATTACAACTTACAAGTTTCTTACATTAGAGATGCAAATAGCTAAAAAACTGGAACTAGTTATAGGCCTAAAAAGGCTGATCGGTCCATCATTCACTAAGACATTTTAGTCTTTTTCTGACATTTGAAACGAAAGACATTGGGCTTTAATGTATGAGGGATCTTCAAAAAGCTTTTGCACTTTTATATTTTATTTTGGTTGGAAACAGTGAGAGTGGAAGGAGTAGTAATTGGTCATGTTGGTCTGAGAGAGCTTATAGTCCAGATTTAGCACCATCTGATTTCCACCTTTTTGGACGCTCAAAGAAGCTTTAAGGGGAAGATTTTCATGTGATTATGATGTGATTTTTTTTTCCCTTTTTCTCCCACTTTAGCGCATCTGACTTCTGCCCATCAATCATCCTCTCACTAATGCTGGTCCCTGCTTCTGATTGGGGAGGACGAGGCTGCTCCACGCCCTCTCCGACACATGCACAGCAATCGAACATCTTATCACCTACACGAGTGCAGTGCAGTACAGCGCTGTGTACGGAGAGCCACACCCTCTACTGCACTCCTTTCCCATCTCCGTGCAGGCACCACCAACCAGCCAGCAGAGGTCGTAATCACACTAGTCTGAGAGAGAGTCCCCATATGGCTTAATCCCACCCCTATCTGAACAACAGGCCAATCGTTGTTCATGTGGCCGCTCAGCCTCAGCCGGCAGGCAGAGCCAAGATTCGATACAATGTATTTGAGATCTCAGCTCTGTTGAACAGCGTGTGTTTTTACCGCTGCGCCACCTGAGCGGCCCTATGATGTGAATTTACAGAACATACAGATTTATTCAAAACCTATATTACCCATGTGAAAAAGTAACTGCCCCCTAAACCTAATAACTGGTTTTGCCATTCATGGCAGTAACAACTGCTGTTAAACTTTTGCGATAACTTGCTATGAGTGTTTCATATAACTGTGGAACAATTTTGGCTAACTATTCATTGCAGAATTGTTTTAATTTAAGGTCTTGTCATAGCATCTCAAAGGGATTCAAGTCAGGACTTTGACTCAGCCACTCCAAAACCTAAATTGTGTTTCTTTTGAACCATGTGATCCTTGTGTGCTTTGGATCATTGTCCTGCTGCATGAACTGCCGGCTGGACATTTTGCTTCAGGATTTTCAAATAAAGCTAAATTCACAACACACGACTTGATCTCTCCTAATCTGGAGTCTTTTAAGCCGTTGTGGTTTTCATGCTACATGTTTGATCGGAGATAGGGGGTCACACACTACACAATTTATCACCAGGAGGTCCCCCAAACGTCTTTTGTCACGAAAACACATGTGAACACATGAATAAAGGCCTGTTGACACTGTATTCCCTCTGATAAGAAAACAGCTCAGCAGTGAATAAAAGCTTTTAAATCCTTTGCACCCACAGTGGGACATGAAGATCATGGTACTATTGAATGTACTGTTGGTACTGCTTGCATTAGCTAAGCAAAAAGCAAGGCAACAGATAAAAAAAAAATCAAACCAACAAATGTAGTTCCTGATTACAGCAAAAGGTAAAAATTTCAACAATTGACATAATAAAACAATTATGTCATACACAGACTGCTGATCCATGACCAACAGTCTGGTAAGGAACCAAATAGGTGTCCCATGGCATACTCATATTAACTCCAAATCCACAATGTAATATACCAATATGAAATTAAATATTGGTATGCAATAAATTATAAATAAAATTATTTGCAATTAGTGCTGTTGGTTAACACGGTCATTAAAAATTCTTTCTAACAGTTGTCTGTTAATTTAAATGGGAAATGCTGAGATCACACACATGCTAAATGGCCAAAAGTATTTGAACACCTGACCATTGTTGTGGGAATTCAAAATAACCCCTAAAGATTGACACAGACAACCGGGATAGTGATAAAAGCAAATAATCAATTTATTACTCAGCTGAGGACCAGTCTCAATGCAAACGCTCACACAGCTTTACAGAGGAGAGAGGTGACCGCTCCCCCCGTGTCTCCTTCTTATACTCTTCTTTTCCTACCCCTTCATATGCAGCTGTACTCAGTAATCTAACTCAAGGTCAGCTAACACAAAGACCTGTTCATCGTTCACAACAAACTTGCTTGTTAAGCAGGGAGTATGAGCCTGATACAGCGTGTCCACCAAGGGCCAGCATGTCCTGAACTCAACCTAAAGTTACAAACAATTACACTTGTGATTATTAGTCACGCTATTCTATCAAGAATATATGTTCATTAGTAAAATATAAATTCTCCCACCACACCATAAGCTTGACGGACATTCTATTTCAGAAAACAAAAGGTATTAAAATAGAGTGATCTCTTTTCAGCTATAACATCAGCTACTCTTCTGAGTAGGCCTTTTCCTTTAAAGTATGTCTGTGGGAATGTGTGGTCGTTCAGTCCAAAGAGCATTTATATGGCTGGGCACTGATCAATTAATGCTCCAGTTCATTCCAGTAGAGTTTTCCTAATGTCTTTATAAACCTTGCTTTGTGCACTGGGCAGAATCATGCTGGAACAGGAAAGGGTCTAAATTGTTGCTGCAATGTTGGAAGCATATATTTTCCTTTATATAATTGATTTATTACATGTATTAGCAGTTGTTGTGGCTAAAACACATGAATTCAATAATTATGTCCCAATGCCATATTTGCTACCTTGTGTATGATCTTGTTCTGTTTTCTGGTATTGTCATCTTTGGATTCCCCTTTTGGTGGTGTATATTGAGTTTTGAACCTGGACTGTATCTTGATCTTGAAATTCTGTGTTTTTGTACTGTTGCTTGGTAATAAACTTCCACTCATGGAACCACAATGTTAATTTCTTATTCCTTTCTAGTGGCAAACAGTGCTAGCTTTGCTTTTAAAAAACATAATCCTAACATGATGCTACTACCACCATATCCTACGTATATCTTACCTCACTGCGTTGCTCTGTTAGATGTGTGCCACACAAACTACTCAGAAGTCGTCATGAGATGAACCGCTTCTGTTTTATCAAGTCACAAAACACAAAATTCTTTGTTAGCTTCTTTTTTTACTACAGTTAAAAAACCTCTTATAAATTAGATATGGTTAATCCATGAACATTACCATTAATTGCAGCCACTTACTTCAGCATCTTTTACAAAGACAGTTTCACACAAGCTTTTCTTTTTTTTCTGTTTTATTTATGCATTTTCTCCCATTTTCCTCCTGATTTAGCGCACTCAATTTGTCTTCCGCTGCTGAGGGATACCAGATTGCATCCAAGGAGAGCACGTTGCTCTACCGACACATGCACAGCCCTCTTCTCACCCATGCACTCTGCACAGGCGTCTCTTCAGCTCTTTCTTACTACATTTAAAAAACCTCATACATTAGATATGGTTAATCCATGAACATTAACTGCAGCCACTTACTTCAGCATCTTTTACAGTGACAGTTTCACACAAGCTTTTCTAACCAGTTTTGAGTGGCAGTCCCTGAGCTCTGAGAGATGTTTAGTGCCTTTAATGTAGTCATGCATTTTCCTTCAGGTCTGTGAATCTCTATGACTGGATCACCAACTGGTTTTGAATGCACTTTTATATGTATATACCACACCATAAAGAAGTAGGACATTTATTATTGTAAAGTAATGTAAATAAAACAGCTAAAACATAGATATTAGCTTTCAACAAATTGAGTTAATTGAAAGATAATGTGTTAAGTGAGATTAAAGAAAGTCTTACAATTAAGTGGTGTGAATAATTTTTAATCACGCTTTTTAAAAGGCACTGTACATGAAACGATTTCCACTGTAAATTTGTATTTCCCAATTTTTCCCAAACTGTTCTTTTTTTGGGTCACAGACAAACATCACATTAAAGTGTTCAGATTCTACCATTTATTACACATATTACATTCTTAAATAAAAAAAAATAGAACAGTTCTTGCATAGATATCTTACAATACCAATTTTAAAAAAGAATTATTAAACAGACCAGTAACAAAAATAAATGTAATCTCTTTCCTTAATGAACATTACCACACTAACATTGTACATTATGTAATACAAATAATATTTTACTTTGTACAGCAAAAAAAAAAAGAAAAAAGTACCTGAAAAGAACTGAATAGAAATACAGAGTGGAAGTCAGCTTAACATGGTATCATGGTATTGTGAAAATGTACCTGTATACTGTATGTATTTGTTCAATTTCCTAAATGTTCAGTATGCAAAATATCAAAGACTTGATGGTAATTTAAGTAAAGGCATTTAGTGTTACGTTGTACTTATGTTCTATCAATAGTACCGAATGTTTTGACATATTATCAAAATGGCAGTGGATAAAAATGTGCATCTCTCTGAATAAAATTTTCTCTAATAACTCCTACCTAGACACCATTACCATACGCAATAACTTACCCAGGTCCCCAGAAAAGATGCTGCTGTGCGTCACCCATCAGCTGTGCGACCTTGACACCTATCTGACGTGCCAAATTTGCAGTTTTTTCTTAATTTATTTTCAATTCTGCTAAATCAAGCAAAGTCTGGAACTCAAGGGGTTCAGCTATTTACACTAGATTTACCTTAGATATTTCGGGTTAGTAATTTTATTTTATTTACATAAAACAGTATTCTGTATGGAATGTGTATTGCTTTACTTCCATCAACAGACTTAAAAATGATTGCAAATGGATGCCACCTCAAACAGAAAGTGCCACACAACCCCAGATTGATTGTACATAGATGTGTGAAGTGTGAAACCATCTTTCTCTGCTTCAATTTTGACATCCTTTACACCTTGACCTATGAAGCAAACCCAAGTTAGCCAAATAAAAATTCCTTTAGCATACAAAATCTACTAAAGACTGTTCTTATGTTCTTGTGGTTATGACCTTCATGACCTTGTTACCTGCTCGCTCTCCCTTTTAATTATGCTGTAATAATTAGGGGTGCCGGAGTCTAATGCTACTCTCTACATCTTACTTAAATCACATTTTACATTTTTAACTATATTTTATGTTGTTTTACCCCGAGGTGGTTCTGATGGAAACCTGTTTACAGGAATGAAGTCAAGACTGCCATGCCAACAATGCACCAAGAATGTCAAGAACTCACTACAGACTTTATCACAGACTGGACTGAATAATAACTCCAACTAACTTTTGCTAGTTATAACTTTTAGTTCATTTTAATTTGTGTGTGTATGATATTGTGTAAATCCTATTCATTCAAATTATTCTCCAGGCCACCCAAGAAGGATGGATTTTAAGTGAGTTTTTCCCTGCCACTGTCACCCTTGGTTTGCTCAAAAGGGGTTTTGGTCTGTTGGTCCTGGATTCTGTAAAGTTGCTTTGAGACAATGTCTGTTGTAAAAAGCGCTATATAAATAAAATTGACTTGACTTGGTTGAAGAGAGCTGTGTGTTTTCTGCTTGTGTCTGTGTGTATAAGTGAATAAGTAGCTGCCATTAGCTGGTTTTATATTAAGAGCAGTGGTTGAATGTTGCATCTAGCAGTTATGCTATTGTTACTGATCTGGTTCACCTGAAGCCTGATGTGGATTTGTATAGTCTGGTGGTGATCTTCAAACATTTCAAATGAACAGCGGTTGTGTTAAATTTCCCCAGCACCTTTAGCAAACAAATAGAGAAGAGGGTTTGGCGTCCTGACTACCATCCCAAGGCTGTAGTAGCTCTCTGGAATGACCATTAAGCTTATCCACAACGTTTTAGGAGCTGATTGTTTGGCATATGCACAAGACTTAAAATGTGAATGATTTACAATGCTCTGAAAGCTAAATTTCAGTCAGAAAATAATTCTTCTTTAAAACAATAGTTAAAACTTTAATTTAAGCCAAAACAAATAATTTCAGGATGTTATGAGCGTGTCTGTATGTGCATGTTTGAGAGAAGCTGCCCATGCAGTGTTTTGAAGTCATTTCTTGGCATGATAATTGCCTGCCCTAATGCCACTGGAATCTTTATTCTTTCATAGATTCAGATGCCCGTAGGCATCTCTAGTCCAGAAGTTCCTTGTCTTGCCAGCTTTCCTCTGCATTTTTAAGACTCAGGCCAACAAATCTTCTGTATAGAGTTTTAGAGCCAGTATCCACATGAAGTAAGCAAACATTCCTAGTGTTAAAAAGCAGCATACAAGTGCCAGAGCCTTAAAAGAAAATAAGAATGAGAGTGAGTAACCCAAATCCTTTTGAGCTTTGTATGTTCTTGCTTGCAGTTGTCAAGCACTAAATAGGAACCACAAACTCCTGAACACCACTGAACCTTTTTGGCCAATATACTCAAGGCCCCATGACTTTTGCAAGCAAGTTATTTTTGTTGTTTTATTTTTTAGCTTTAAAACATCATAAAACATCAACATTTAAAACAGTTGAGAAGCAATCTTTTGTAACACTATCTTAAAAAGCAAAAAAATTGATGTGCATTATTTTAGTTGCTTGTAAAGTAACAGGCGCGAAGGTGAGCGAGAGCAACTTTCTCCTGCAGTAAGTACAGAACAGGTCAATACACAATCTTCTTCCATGGCCATTTACTCCACTTATATTCCACAGTGGCAGTTTGATGTATGCTAGCATGTCAACATGAGTCCTTGGTTCAGCAAAATTTCCAGATCACAATGTATTGTTGACAGACTTTCTGTCCAATAATGACTTACTTTACAAACAAGAGCATAGTGCAAAAACAGAAAGTATGATTCCCAAGCTAGTAGCTCAGGCTAATTGCCAAAAAATTAAAAGTGGCATGACTTTAGAAAGTGTAAAAAAGTGAAAAATCAAGCAATCTGTGTCTTTAGAGCCTCCATGCATCACATATGCTTTGTATTAGCCACCCTGTTATCCGAAAGAGTTTGGGTTTGTATTTCAGTTCTTCACATGGGGCTTCTCTATATTGGGGACATCACACACACATGCCACTTCTTCTCTATACTTTTTCCACCTTTCCTACTGGTCTCTCCCACTTGCTTCTTCCATCTCTTCTCAGATGTGCCTTTTCATGTGCAAAGCCAAATGGTCAGACCTGGAGAAACATCTGCAGAGAGACAAATCGAGATCAGATATTATTTCGTTGTATGCAAGTATAATGACAATAAAGGTTCTTCTTCTTTAATAGGTTAGCATCTAAACTAAAGTGACCAGGAAGGGTTGGTCCTAAGTTTACCTACAATAATGCTTCTGCAACACATTTCAAAATCTTTTAAAAAAATTACAGAAATGTAATGCAATCATAACTGGGTATAAAAGGATCATTAGCTTAGCTGATTACAAGCATAGATGGGTTATAGTTTGCCAACTGACAAAAAAAAAAAAACTATAAATGCAAGAAATGTTCAACAGTTTAAAAACAATGCTTTTCATCAAACAATCACAAGGAATCTAAGGATTTAACCAGCTGCAGTCTATAACATTATTAAAAGATTAAAAACCAATATTGAATGTTTGTAGCCTTTAAGTTTGGGCTTTAGTCAAGCCACTCCCATTCAGAGACATGTCCCAAACCCAATCTAATGTTGTTTTGGCTGTTGAATGGTGAACTGTCAACCCAGTCTGAGTTTGTGTGCACTCGGGAGGCGACATTCTTTAAGGACAGTCCTGTATTTCACTACATTCATCCGTTCCTTGATTCTTACCAGTCTCTGCTGCTGAGAAGCACCCCCATGACATGATGCTATTACCAATATATTGTATTAAAGCGATGATATTAGCCAGGAGATAAACAGTGCCTGTGTTTTGCCAGAAATACTACTTGCTGTTCTGCCCAAATAGTTAAATTTTGTTTTGTCAAACACACGCACTTGCACATGCAAAATGACATCACCTTGATAGCAGCATGTGTCTCTCTAAAATCCCAATACATGTCTCCACATCAATGGTACCTTCACACATACGCAAATCACTCTGCTGGCCTTGATGCTCCCCCACACCATGTTGACTTTTGAATCTTTTGCTAATAACTGTCTGGATGGTTCTTTTCGTCTTTGGCATGGAGAACTCTTCATCTGTTTTACTGAAAACAAGCTAAAATGAGACTCATCTGACCACAGCACACGTTTCTACTGTCTCTCAGTCTATCTGAGATGAGCCCAGGCCCAAGGTACTCTGTGGTGTTTCTGCATAGAATTTTTGTATGGCTTTCTCTTTGAGTTTCAGGTTGCATTTCTTGATGCAGTGCTAAACTGTGTTAAGTAACAATGGTTTTCCAAGGTACTTCAGAGCCCATGTGGCTTTATTTAGCTCAGTAGTATCATGGTTTCTTAGGGTTTGAAGGACACGCACCAGCCTTGCCTTACACAGAATTAGATTTTTCTGTATTTCCTGAGGGTTTTCACAATATTATGTATGGTAAATGTTTTATTTGCCTCAACCCATCATTGCTTGTACAGGCTCAGCCTGTGGTGGATCCTCTTTTTTCAAATACTAACATTTCACTTATTTGCCTCTTTCACCCCTTATTTCACAGTGTTTTGCAGGAATTAAATTCTATACTCTACAAAATATAATAAACTGAAATCTTTATTTCTACTTTTGTCAGTTAAAAATTCAAGAGAATTAACAAACCACATATTCTTCTTTTTAGTGCATTTTACTAAATGTATTTTTTCTGGAATTTTTCTGGAAATAGGGTTTGTACATGGGAGTGATAGAAAGAATTCCCATTGGCTATATTTATTATTAATATTTACAATTATTAGTAAGCCATAAAGAAGATGAAACAAAATAAAAATGCAAACAAGGAAAGGACGCTAGAAAAGTGCTATTGGCATTATGCAAATGAGCACATGCTGGCTGGTCCTTGTGAGCTTTTGGTCATGGAATCAAGGCTTGACTGAGCAAAGGTGTGTGTATGTGTGTACGTGTGTGTGCTTGTGGGCTGCAGGACAGATGGCCCTGTGACATTGGCTGTCACACCAGCTGGCACACCCATAACCCCTTGTCCTCACTTTCACTCAACCCTACTCCACACCCAACAGGGAGGCTGGGGGGCTTGACTGGGCAGAATAATTGATGAGTCTTGTGTGTGTGTGTGTGTTTGTGTCTGTATTTGCTGTTTAAATTTACGCCTGCTGCTCTGTAATGTCCATTGTTATGGTAATGTAAAATCATGAGGGAGTCCTGACACACCCAATAACACCCACCGTTGAATTCCCTTTGGGAGTCGAAAGTAAATGACTTATTAAAAGGATGAAGAAAAGCAAATGTACAAACCACTTTAAAGTTTTTCTAGAGATTAAAATTCGAATATAGGTGTAATTAAATTATTACAAATATGAATTTAAAACATAATTATGGCCTGCAATAGAAGGTAGTGTGCAAAGCACATGAATATATTTATTAATATATTAATATAATAGACAGACATGCTCTGCAAGACCGACACTTTGTTTTGGCTCATATGCCAGCATTCTTTGAATTTCCTTTGCAAGGCAGTCAAGCCAGCAGTGCCTCTCGACTATCATTATGTAACCATCTTTAATGAGCAAGCTGTCTTCAGAGGTGGTGTGATGGCACATTTTTGAAAGGAGCCCCACAGATGGATTCACACTGGAAGCAGGCTGTGTCAGTCTGTGGATTTGCTATTCCACTTCTTTTATAGCTGCCCCTGGCTTTTACTGAGTTCCTCTCTATTTATGCATTCTTTTCTGAGCAACAGCATGGAGTGTGTTTTTTTGTTTCTCTTTTCCATTATTTTGGCCACTTGTTTTAGTTATCTAATGTCCTGCAATTAAGTTGATATACTATGACCTAGCAGGTGTGGGACTGTACCTGGCACTTCTCTGTTGAGGTACTGTTACACTGTGTTTGAAAAATCAGCCTAGCCATGCTTTGTGTCTCTCTAAACCCCTGTAACATATTTTTTGGTATTACTTTCCTGTCTCTCTGCACTATTTACACATGTGCACAGCTGTATACACATATACAGTGCTTGTGCTTATATTTAAGAGGCATGAGCATAAATAAGAGAATGTGCACTCTGTTAGAGACATAAATCTGGTGACACCTGTTTATTTTAAAATGTTGTGTACTGTGCCCTAGGCTTAAGTGATTTTAAGCATGGCTCTAGCTTGCAAGGGCAGTGGTAGACTCTGAGATCTGAGTTATAAATGATGCATTTGATTTCCATATGCCCAGTGCTGCCTTGGTTTTAAAATGAAAATTCTTCCTGTGCCATACCAAAAAGGTTTATTAAGACTAGGGCAAGGCATAACACATCACATTGTTGGTGGTAGAGGGAACATTAAAAAGGAGATGAGACTCTGCTTCCACCTGGAGCAGGCACAGCGTGAATGACAACATCTAATACTGACAGGCTATTTCTGTGTGCATGAAAATTCTGCTACTATTTGTTATTTTCAATCACACAATCTCTTTGTCATTCACAAGTATACACACGGAATAGGCTCTCCCAAACCTATCACTGTTTCATCATTTATAAAAAGAATTTCTGACAAGACTGTTGTATTTTATGTGTATGAATTATTTGTGTATGGGGCTAATACCTCACTCTGATCATGATTATCCAACAACTTCCTTAAACGAGTGAATTAGCTTGTGTTCTGCCAAATAAAGCATACAGTGGATTCTAAAAGTCTTTAGATCCCTTGTTTGCACATTTTTGTGTGGTGGATTTGAATTTGAACACAACTGCCATTTTTACCCATCAATTTACACTTAATGACCTTTAATGACAAAGTGTAAAAAATTTTTTTTTTTAAATTAATTACAAATCAAAAACTTTTAATCACAAAAGTATTCAGACCCTTTATTCAAAACTTTGTTAAAGCACCTTTGGCAGCAATTACAGCTGTACAGCAGAATTGTACATCTGGATCTGGGAAGTTAACTCCATTCTTCATGGCTCTGTAACTCTGTTAAATCATCTGTGAACATGCACTTTGGAAGAGGTTTTCCTACAGAATGTTTCTGTATTTAGCTACATTCACTTGTTCACCTGCCACTAAGCAGCACCTGCATAGCACAATATTGTTAATACTATGATTCACCCTAGGGATGGCATTAGCCAGGTGATGTGCAGTGCATGTTTTTCACCAGACATAGTGCATGCAGTTCTGCCTAAAATGTTAAATTTCCATCTAATTAGATCCAAAAATGAGAACTGAATATATTTCTTTGTATGGCTTTAGCAAACTTAATGCATGCTATCATATATCTTTTACTTCACAGTGTCCAAATTATAGAGTTCTGTAGGCCAACTTCATGAAGTTTTAAGGTTGTGCCCAAGTTGCGTTTTTTTATTATTATTGAGGATATGGTGGTCCTGGGAACACCTAAAGATATTGTTTTATATCCTTGCCCTGATCTATGCCATGCCACATTTTAATTTGACATTTTGATTTTGATTAATTGACAGTTTAACTGGTTTCTGTCCTAAATATGCAGTGTAAATTGTCAGCCTTTATAGACCCAGACCCAGGTGTGTGCTTTCCCAAATTATGTCCACATCCCAAAGAAAATAAAAGCAAAAAGGATGCAACTGACCACTACTTGACGTGCCACTGAAAAAGGTCTAAATAAGTTTGTGATAAGATTTCAGTTTTTGAATGTTTTAACTTAATTATTATTGTTAATAATAATAGTCTATAATAAGGTATAGAAAAAGCAAAAACATCCATAAAAAAAAAGACACAAACCAATAAAGTGTGCAAAAAAGCAAACGGTATTAATACTTTCTTAGTCAACTGTATATACAGTTGATGAACTATAGCTTTAATAAAAAGCAAAATATAAAAAGATGTAGAACATTTTCAACAAGTTTCTTAAAACTGTTTATGCATATTACATGTACAATTAATTGTTATGTAGCAAACCCAACTGCCAATGAGATTGCCGGTGTGGCTTGTTTAAGGAACCATGTCCTTCTGCCTTCCCATGGCCAACAGATGGGGCATAGAGGTGAAGATGATTGATGTGTCAGGTCATCTTAATTGACAGTCTGTGTGTCTTTTGTTACATTGTTTCTGCTTTTTGGCAAGCATTTTAAGTTTTTCATTTGTGGCTTTTTAGCCACAAGTGTTGTTCTACCTTGGTCAAGCTTCCTGCAAAACTGGGTTAATTTTTTATTCCTGCAGATGTGGTGATACAGTGCCAAGGGGCAAATATAATTTATGTGCAAACATGGATTGGCAGAAAATAACTGTGACAGACAGAATCACAGGTGTAGTGATTCTATCTAAAGACAATGGGAGAGCACAATTGCAATCACAAAGTCTTTAGAGATGAGTGTGCAGGTTTGTAAATTAGAGAGTAGCTTACCTGTCGCAGTTGTTACACTTAAAGGGCCTGGCGCCAGTGTGTTTGCGGTAATGCCTAGTTAGCTCATCACTGCGAGCAAAGCGCCACTCACAGCCTTCCCAGGAGCATTTATATGGCTTTTCACCTGCAGAATAATGACACACTTTACTTCAGTGCTCTGTTTTATCATTTTACACTTACATGTACAACCCCAAATCAGAATAAAGTTGGGACAGTATGGAAAAGGCAAAACAATTGCTGCAACACATTCCAAAAATTTGTAACGAGACAATTTAGGCCTAGTAATGAGCTAATAAAAACTAAATAATAATGTAATTTTAAACAGGTAATGTCAACAGGTGATTTTAATCATTTAAGTACAAAATTTAATGTAAAAGCAGTATCTATAAAAGCCTAAATCTTCGAGGAGCAAATATGGGCAGACAATCTCCAGTTTCACTCAACGAATGAGTGAGAAAATTATTGAATGTTTAAAAACAGTTCCGCATAGAAAGATGGGAAATGATTTGCATATTTCTCCCTCAACAGTGCATCATAATATCATCAAACAATTCAAGGAATCTGGAGGATTTAGTGTATATCTGAACACTCATGATCTTTGATCCCTCAGAAGGCACTGCATCAAGAACCGTCATTCATCAATAGCTTATATGACCACAAGGGCAATGGATTACTTTGGCAAACCTTTGTCAAGCACCTTAATACAAAGTTACATGAACTTTACTGTACAAAAAAGAAGCCTTATGTTAGCCATGTCTAGAAGCTGCATTGAGTTTAAAGGCATCTGGGATGGAAATGTGTATTATGGTCAGATAAATCAGTGTTCCTGAAATTTTTAAAAGAAATGGACCTTGTGTGCTTTGGACCTAAGAAGAAATATCATCCAGACTGATATCAGTCTGGAGTCTAAATGCCATGGTATGGGGTTGTGTTAGTGTAAGGTAATTTACACATCTGTAATGGCACAAAGCATGACATATCAGTAGCTCTGTAATGAAATCAAAGTCAAAGTAAATGTATGTTGTTTTTCTATTGCATTTTAGTGTACAAACCTTTTCTGATTTGGGTTTGTATTATACACCTTTGACCATGTCAGTTTTGGCCAATGCAGTTACTGTATCTTCATATTGAAATTTTACTAATAGGTGACAAATAGAAAAACCAGCAGATACTCCGAGTAAGATGGTTGGGCCAGTATAATCCACCACAGCAGCTTCATTGTTTGTCTCTCTTGTTGGCCAAACCATCACAACTCTTGCTCTTGCCAAATGTCTAAAACACTTAATGAGCCAAATCAAGGGAAATTATCCCTGTTTTTGCTAAGTTCCATTAAAATAGAAAATACTAAATTAACCCAATCACTGTGACAACATTGATTTATCATCCAGAGTCAGGTTCCAAAAGACTCACTTCTATTAACTGTTCTTTAGCCCCTGATGGTAGATCTTAATTTCAGATGAAGCTAAACAGATGGGGACAGGAAATCCCTATTGTTCAACATTCTGTTTTTTGATTTATTATTCCTGAAGGGGAGGGAAGGGGCTTTGGTATTCACAGTTCTACCCCAGCTTTAAGCTATCATTCTTTGTGAGCAGACCTGGGTCTGGTCATAGGTGTTAGCGCACGAAGTAAGAAATAGAGAAGTGTCGACAATGCTGATTGAAATCCAGGGCTCCAATTGGCTCTTAATGGGAAGTAATGTCATACTCACAGTATGCCAGCTGATAGTGTTATTGCTTGTTTTTGTGCCCACCATTGTCCGTAACTAGACATAAAAACTGTTGTAAATTGTTTGATTGGAAAGTGTAAGGCAGATTGCAGATAACAGTACAGTAGAACAACAAAAATGACCAAGAAGCCTTTTGGAACGAATGATTGGACAAATACAGTTGTCAACATTATTAGCACCTTTATTAGCACCAATAAATGTTAAGTACATAATGTGAATTATCTCCTGAAATAAAGTGTTTAGTGAAACTGCTTATATAACAAAACAGAAGAAGAGGATACAAAATTGAAAACAATACAGAACACAATAAATGGTACCCTTTGTTCAGTTTAAAACAAAGGACAAAATCAGACTAACCTTTGATTAATAAATGGGATTTACCTGTACCCACTTTGCTTTCATAATTTAATTAACCTATTAATATTGGCTTTGATGCTTACAAATGTTTTATTCCGTTTCTTTTTTCACAGTGGCAAAGACACAGGGGCTGTCTGAGCAGAAATGCTATTATTACAAAGCACAAGCAGTCTATAGGGTACAAGACTATCTCTAAAGACCGTGGCATCAACGGTTCAAAATGTTATTAAGAAGCTTGCTACTTATGGAAGAGTCAAGAACCTTCCAGGGCATGGTGGAAAGATAAATATTGATGATAGAACCCTACAAAATGTGGTTTAAGATGTGGCAAAGACACCATTTACCACATCCAAAAAACTTCTGGCTGAGCTGGTGACTTTTTTCTCACTTGCCATTTACTCAGTACAGTGTACTGGCCAATGCCAGACTTCTTCCCCCTTCATTTTTTTAATGTTGCTGGTATTCATTGTACTGTTTAATCTGCTCTGTGTATATTGTGTTGTTTGCATGTATGTTATGTGCTGCACCATGGTCCTGAACGAACAGTATTTCACTTCAGTATATACTTTGTATACTGTAGCTGAAATGACAATTAAGCCTTTTAAGCTCTTGATCTAGAGTGCTGGTTTCAACCTGTACCATACACTGCACACCGAAAAAATAGGGCTCCAATGAAGACCACACTGCTTAAAAAAGGAATAAAAATTGCAACTAAAACAGAAAAGCAAAACCCTTCTAGAAAGATGTTGTAGAGCTCTTTGGCAATACATACCAGTGTTATGTTTATAGACAACAAAATAAAGTCTAATAAGAAAAGTGCTTACTACCTGCAATGAAACACAATGAAGGATCCATAAAGTTGTGCAGTTTACAGGAACAATATAATCAGAGGATTATCAAAGCCTTTTGAAGCAGTATGTGCTCCCAAGTACTAAAGGGAAAAAACTTTGACTTTGATTTCATTTCAAAAAATTGGAACGATGATACATTTTTCGTTTCAACTTATCTCCACACATTCTCTATTTGGGACAGGTCTTGACTGCAGGCAACTCAGTCCAGTACTTGGACCCTCTTCTTCTGCAGCCATGCCTGTGAAATGACTGTGATGGTCAATTCCAGATGCCTCAGAGCCCATAAAACTTGATGCTGCTTCTGCAAATCCAAAAGATCTTGAATATGTTTTCTTCCAACCACAAAACACGCTTCCGTTGTGTGATGGTCAATTTCAGATACCTCAGAGCCCATTAAACTCGACACTGCTTCTTTCCAGTCTTTCTTTGAGAAACATTGATTTTAAACATAACAATAATTTTCTTTCACATTTGTTAAACAAACTGGAGATCCGCTGGCCATCTTTGCTCCATACAGACTCAGCCCTCCCTGGTTGCTGCTTTTGGTCTTAGTGGTGGAGTCACTTAAGTTCCTGGGCACCACCTTATCCAGGGACCTAAAGTGGGAAAAGAACACACTCTCCATCGCCAAGAGGGCTCAGCAGAGAATGTTCTTCCTGAGACAGCTGAGGAAATTCAACCTGCCACAGAGTCTGCTGAGTTCTACACAGCAATAATAGAGTCCATCCTTGTATAATCCATCACCATTTGGTTTGGTTCCTCAACATCACATGAACGAGCCAAACTCCAGCGTATAATCAAGACAGCGGAGAGGATCATTGGATGTAGTCTGCCAACGCTTCAGGACATCTACAACAGCAGAGTGCTGAAGCGTGCCGGCAAAATTACAGCAGACCCCTCTCATCCTGGACATCACCTTTTTCAAACTCTTCCATCTGGCAGAAGACTCAGGACAATAAAAACAAACACATCCAGACACGCTAACAGCTTTTTCCCCAGAGCTGTAACACTTTTTAACCAAAGTTGTTCTCTTGGGCAAATGTTGGTAAATACTGGTTAACAGTCCGTGTGCTGTCGGGTCTTTTAAATATGTTCTATGTTACATGTGTCACATGTGTATTTATCTGTACTATTATGTGTATTGTGTGTACTACTATGTGGACTATTATGTGTATTACCAAAGCAAATTCCTCGTATGTGTAACATACCTGGCGAAATAAAGTGATTCTGATTCTTTTGTTTCAAATCGTGATTACAATTTTATCTTCCCAAAAAGATTTCCACATTTCCACTGTGTGATGGTCAGTTTCATATGCCTCAGAGCCCATAAAACTCAACACTGCTACTGCAAATCCCTTCCAGCTTTTATTTAAGGAACGTTGTTTTTAAACATTTCAATAATTTTCTCCCGCATTTGTTGACAAACTGGAGTTTCTCTGCCCATTTTTGCTCCATACAGACTCAGCCTTTCCTAGATACTACTTTTGTTTCAAATCATAATTACAACCACTTATTGTTGGAAAGTACATCATTATTTAATTTTTTCAGTCCTTAACTGCCCCTATCCCAACTATTTTAAAAATGTGCTGCAGCCCTGAAATGAATGGATATAAATTAACAAATAAATTGACATGAAATGTCTTAGGTTCACACTGTCTGCAATAAAGTAAAAGTCAAAGTAAATGTAAGCAACTCTGTCACAACTTTTTCTAAATCGACACAAAATGGGTCCCAACAAAGGAGTAAA
Source organism: Trichomycterus rosablanca (assembly GCF_030014385.1). NCBI lineage: Eukaryota > Metazoa > Chordata > Actinopteri > Siluriformes > Trichomycteridae > Trichomycterus > Trichomycterus rosablanca. Next base: position 23,121,516 of record NC_085999.1, read on the forward strand.
AGGAAAAAATTACTGTTTAAAACTTGATCTGCTATTGGAAAATGGAGCCTTGACAGAAATTCAGTGGAATTTCAGTGAAAGAGCAACTAGAAACTCACAGATGGCAACAAAATGTTTCAGAGGGTGTTATTGTTGCCAAAGATTGTGCCAAAGTATGAGAGAAGCATGCCTTTAATCATGCCCATGCCATATACTCTTTCTTTTTATTTCTTTTTAAGTGACTGCACGTTTGTGGACAGGCCATCTTTCATGTTTAATGTATTTGGACATGCTACGTTCACACATACTGACCTTCTTGTGGTACAAGTGAATGTTGACCACAACTGTATTTTATCTCATTTATTAATTTATTGTCTGGTTTACCACTACTTTATTTGGATAAGGGTCATGGTGGACATATATTTTTTTTTTTTTTTTTTTAACAAAATGTGATTTTTATTTATTTTTTCCCAGCAGTTATTTATAAATAATTCATACATTTACTTGTTTTCGAGGACCAAAATGATCTGCTGTGTCAACCCCTAATACATGAGCATCCATTTGATTACTTCCTCACGGAAAGGGCAATTTAGACTTTGCATGTTTTTAGGAAACTGGGAGTTCCCAAAGAAAACCCAAGCAGACACAAAGAGAACATGCTTACTCCTCAAAGAAAGTGACCAGAGACGACAATCACTAAAGTACCAAAGACCCAAATTGTGTAGCACTTCAAGATTATGTTCAAGATTATTATGAAGTCTTTCTTTTGGATTTGCTTGTCCTTGAGGTACTCTATAAAATCAGTGGCAAAAATATTTCCAACGTGTTCTCTGATATCTACACAGATGGCCAGAACCAGACAGAAGCCCTGCTTTGCCATGATTTGTTAGAGCGCTAGGGTAGCAGGTGCAACACACCAAACATTTCACACTGCACTCACGGTAATTGGCCAAAGATCCCTACCCCCATCCACATGCAAACTTAAATACATGTCCTCTCTACCTCCTTCTCAGTTCTCCCTTTTCTGCCCCTCCTCTACTTTCTCTGTCATGCAGCAGCAAGCAGGCTTGGACCTGCAACCACAGCAACTGCAACACCAGCCAATTATAACTTTAGAGTCACAGATGCATGATGGAGTCACCTAGCAACCGGTTACATAGAGACAGAGAGAAAGCGAGAGAGCAAGAGAGAGAGAGAGAGAAAGAGTAAATAGGACAGTGAGAGTGAGTGATTGTGTAAAGTTAGACTGTGGGGGGGCTGTGCATGGAGGGACACCCTATAGCACCAGTCAATTACTGTACCCTTATCATATGTGTGATGCAGTTGCCTGGCAACCCAAATGTACGAAGGGGAGTGGGGGTGGCAGTGGGCCCTTGGGCTGAAGAATGAGCTCAGGCTCGATTGGCATATTGGAGCCTTTAACTTGTGTCTAAAGCTGCAATTGATTATAGCTTCCAGCAATCACCCCCCAAACAACTACGCCATGTCATCCATTCATCGGTGACCTGGGTACTAACACCTCAGTTAATAACATTTCATTATTTAACAATTTCTTCAATCAGCATATTAGAACTCTATACACTACCTACATAATAATATATCTTGGTGTATCTATATTTTGGTCCATATTGCAGATTTTCCACAAACTGTCTAACAACACGCTCTAATTACATCACAATTTCAACCTCCCACCAACCATGCTGTAATGTCCCTGTGTAAGTAATCTATTGAAATAAAACAAGTAAAAATAGATTAGGCTAAGGGCTGATAATTTAGCCAGGTAGGGCTATCAACGATGCACGATTTGTGGCCACAGAGTAGAGCAACTACCTCTCATGGTTCACTGAAAGGGCAGCCACTTCCAGGCAGGGTAAAATTGGCTAAATTAGCCAAGAAATTGTGCTCAGGTGTGCTGAGGTGGTTGTATATCAGGCGGTTATTGTAGATAAATGTAGAGGAAATCTGATTAACCCTGAGCAAGGCTGTTTAAATAGAATCTGTATATATTTACTATGAACAATAAATTAATGAATGAATATGTACACACACACACACACACACACATACTGTATATACACCCATCAGCCATAACATTAAAACCACCTCCTTGTTTCTACACACATTGTCCATTTTATCGGCTCCACTTACCATATAGAAGCACTTTGTAGTTCTACAGTTACTGACTGTAGTCCACCTGTTTCTCTGCATGCTTTGTTAGCCCCCTTTCATGCTGTTCTTTAATGGTCAGGACTCTCCCAGGACCACTACAGAGCAGGTATTATTTGGGTGGTGGGTCATTCTCAGCACTGTAGTGACACTGACATGGTGGTGGTGTGTTAGTGTGTGTTGTGCTGGTATGAGTGGATGACACAGCAGCGCTGATGGAGTTTTTAAACACCTCACTGTCACTGCTGGACTGAGAATAGTCCACCAACCAAAAATATCCAGCCAACAGCGCCCCGTAGGCAGCGTCTTGTGACCACTGATGAAGGTCTAGAAGATGACCAACTCAAACAGCAGTAATAGATGAGCGATCGTCTCTGACTTTACATGTACAAGGTGGACCAACTAGGTAGGAGTGTCTAATAGAGTGGACAGTGAGTGGACACGGTATTTAAAAACTCCAGCAGCACTGCTGTGTCTGATCCCCTCATACCAGCACAACACACACTAACACCATTGTCACTGCAAGGCTGAAAATGATCCAACACCTAAATAATACCTGCTTTTTGGTGGTCCTGACCATTGAAGAACAGGGTGAAAGCAGGCTAAAAAGGTATGTAGAGAAACAGATAGACTACAGTCAGTAATTGTAGAACTTCAAAGTGCTTCTATATGGTAAGTGGAGCTGATAAAATGGACAGTGAGTGTAGAAACAAGGAGGTTGTTTTAAATGTTATGGCTGATCAGATCAGTATATGAACGACAACACTAAACCTCTCTTAAATATTACTGGTCATAAGTTCTCTCCACTAATGAAATTCCTCGTTTGTTGATTTAGCATAATAACTCACATTAAGCTTTGTTTATGTTAAGCGTTGTTCGTATGTCCTAAATCACTTGTATCGCGTCATATCAAACAGTCTCAGAACTGGTGCAAAAGCGGTTTTGCCGCTTCTCATGTAAATGTGCCCTTACTAAATTCACTAAGGAATACAGTCTTCCAATATCAAGCATCTCCATGATTAAGACTGTTTTTCAATTGTATTTCAGTGTTTTTTATATTATATTTGTGTTTTTTTCAGTGTATAAGTGTAAAAAACAACCCCATTATTTTACATTAGCCTAAAATATATGCAGTTCCACGGGACCCCTCGTTACAGACCATGGAGCCCCATGAAGCCACCATGCCGCCAATGTTTTAATCTTAGGAAGGTTTTTTCTTTCCTTTTAATGGGTCAAAAAACATGTAGTGTGCACACGGCTATATGATTTTAAAGAAGCCCCTAAATACAACCTTACTAATGCTTATTACATCAAGACTTGATGTTTTAAAAAAATCTCACCTGTGTGTGTCCTCTGATGTGCCTTCAGGTGGGAGCTCTTTGTGTATACCTTTCTGCAGCCATTGAACTGGCAACGATGAACCCTTTTCTTGCTCTCAAAGATGTCATTAATACCTGCTGCCCCCAAGCCTCCTTCCCCATCACTCTGTGCTTCATGAGCATGCAGTGGAGACGGCAATTGTGTCGCCATAAACTTGCTGGTGCCCAGTCCCACTTTCTTAGCCACTACTTTGAGCATAAGTGTGCCATCAGCTGTGGCTGTTAGAGTCTGCATGGGCTTGACCAGACGTCGGCCCAGTTCTGGTGAGGAGGGCGGTGTTAAAGAGGTGACTGCATTCAGCTGTGCTGGGTTAACACAACCATAGCCATCTTTCATTCCTGGCTTAATTTTTTTGCCAGTGACTGTTGTGTAAAGGTTCTTGGGCAGAGACGTATGCAATGGTGGTGGACGGTGCTGATTGGAAAGACTGGGTAGAAGTGGGTCCATCATGTCATCATCACTGTCCTCTTTAATAAAACCTGTTGTCAAGAGGCAGTCCAGATCCTCATCAAAAAAGTCAGACAGCCTTTTAGGCTCTGTTTGTAGGTACCGCTCTAGCTCCAGACATGTCTGTGTAAAAGAGAGAAGGGCATTAGTTTAAACACAGGTGGCTGTAGTAGTTAATCTTCTGATTCTTTTAATTAGTCTATAATAATTAGAAGTCTCATGTTACACTCTGTACTACTGACTTATTATTCATTTGATTTTATCATAGCATAAGTACATCTTCTGTTTTCTTACCCAAAGGTTATTTTAATATGTACCTTTTACCCACCTGATACTAAAGTCTGTGTGAAGCAGACATGCCTAAAATACTGAGTAAAGAATTCCAAACTCTTATTACTTTCATTATTTTATTTCATTTTTTTTATGTATTTATTTTCATTTCCATCAACAGATTTATTCTGGTGAGGGTCTGGTTCCATTCTGAATCTCTTATAATTAATTTGCCTTTTTTTTTACCTCCTTAGTATCTGTTTATTTAATCTCATTTTAATTAATCCAAATATCTCTAGGCCCTGCCACTGTTGACAAAAGCTTGTTAATTAGGTGTAATTGTACCTTAAATATGTAAAGTTGCTTTGAGGCAATGTCTATTAGGAAAGTAAAAAAGCCCCATACAAAGCAAGACCAAGACAAGACTAAGACTTTTAAAGTTCAAGTTAAAGATGACACCAAAATTTTAGGAGACTGAAACATTAAAATTAGGGGTAAAGCATACGATTCACAGGACTGAAACTGGTTTCAAAAACTACAGCTTGTGTCTAAGCCACTATGTGGAAGCCATAAACAGAACCTAAGCATAATAGCCTTAGCGTGAATAATAAACACAACACACAGCTGAATCTTCTCTAAAACTGCATGGCATATAAACACACTCCCTTTCAAGCCAGGTTTTGCTGGTGGATTTGGTTCCACTATGGAGGTGTCAACAAGCACATTTACTAAAGAACAGAAGACATAAGTTAATAAGGTGATTGATCACAGCTGCAAGGCTGGCTGTTACTGAGACAAAACTGGCTTTGCATGCTTTATGTTTAATTGTTTCACTGTTTAATTGTTTCACTGTATACACTATTTTTAATATACCAAATATTTACTCATGTTTGTACATCATTAAACTTTCAACTGATATTAACCCAAAATCAGATCAAAAAACAGCTGTTGTTAAAAATATGTATTCTAGTGGACACAGAGGACCAATCAGGAATTTGATAGTAGGTCACCCAGTTCATCCAATTTAATAATATACACATTTGCAATTGAAAATATTCCCAAAGAGACTCCCAAAGAAAATATGTATTGATATCTCTCAACTTTATTGCAGAGATAGATTTAGCTATAACCAATGAATGCTAAGTGCCATGGTGCTTGGTGGATGTACAGTATATACAATATAAACAAAACACAGGTATATGTAATGTATGTTAACGTAAAATAAAATGACAAGTATCAGTAGTGTTCAGTCCATTAAATTGTTTAATCGATTTAAAAGTATTGGTAGGCCCACATGTTTCAGACAATCAAATTACTTTTAACATTAGACAAAGATAACCCAAATAAACACAAAATGTTTTATTTTGATGAATTCATGTTTTGATGGAAAAATGCTGTTCAGCACTACCTGCCTCTATGTGAAAATGTAATTGCCCATTAATCAACCAATTAACCAGACTCAGTTGACAACTGAATTTAATTTCACTAGCCAGAGAAAGGATTATTACCAGACCTGTTGAATCTAAACATCACTTAAATAGAACCTGGCAATGTAAAGCAGACTAAAAAAGCAGGCTAGATTGTGTGTTGTGTGCCACATTCTGAAAAGATCAAATATTGATGTGAAACAAAGTCACATAAATCTACCCATCTGCAATACCATTGCTAAGGCTCTGGGTCTTCGGCAAACCACATTAGGAGCCATTATGCACAAATGGAAAAAATAAACTTGGAACAGAGGGTAACCTTCCCAGGAATGGCTGGCCTATCAAAATTTCACCAAGAATGCATTAATGACTCATCCAGGAGGCCATAAAAAACATCTAAAGAACTGTAGGCCCTACTTGCCTTAGTTAAGAGTTACTTTTTGCAAAGTAAATCTCTTACATACAAGTGAACCAAAGAGAAAATTTCAATATATCATCACTTTTCAATTTAAGCCACCTGACACATTAGGCCTTACTTATTAGTTCTAATTTGCATGTAAGGAACTTCTAAGAATAACGAACAGACAACATTTAATTAAAAACAACATAGATGGAAGATTAGAACCACTGAAAATGTGCTAAAGCTAAATAATAAAATCCTTTGCACATAATAAACAGATCCTTATTATAACAAGCTGGCCAGCCTAGACACACAGATTGATAGTTCACTGTTAAATGTCCATTTACTCTAGCAGCACAGTTGTTTCTGTGTTCTGATGTGACACTATTCTCATCTCTTTACCAGTAAACTATTCACTTCATTTCTCTAAGGGGGAAGAAGAGCCCAACTGTGTGCTGCACAAGTTTTGCATGGACATGCATATTTACATGCATAACATTGTTTTGGTTGCCTGGATACCGGGCAATAGTTAAATTCCTTTTGACTATTCGCAAAGGCAACTCCCACAGTTTATGAAGCAGGCAGCCAATGTGAACCCAAAATTACATTTCAAAAGGATGCCAAGAAATATGACCTGAAAATCTTCACAAAGTGGCTGTTTGTACAGTGAATTCACAAAGAATTCAGACCCCTTGACTTATTGCACACATTATTGTGCTAATGATTTGATTTTAAATTAATATAAATGTCATTGCCATCCACCTACACTTAATCACTCATTAATGAAACTGAAAATTCATTACAAATAAAATATCTCAAAATCTTTATTAAATTTTTCGTATAACACCTTCTTGCAGAAATTACAGCTGCAGGTTTTTGGATATGTCTCTACAAGCTTGTACAATTGGATTCGGGCAGTTTATCCCATTCTTCAAGCAGATTGTGATGGTGTAAAATGCAGTGGTGTAATAGAGGTCCAAGGGGAGAAGCAAGGACAACCACGAGTTTAGGTCCCAAAAAAAACAGTTTTATTTATAAAGAAAAACACTCCAAAAAAAATAAAAAATAAATAATAATAAAGTAAACAATGTGTGAACTACAAGAATATTTATTGCATATAATAGTAGTTATTGTTAACTGTTATTATTAGTTAATAATAGTTATTGCATAGCAGTAACAACTATTTACAAATTCAATATTATCAGCAAAACAAATAAACTACTAATAATCCAGTAATCCAGTTATTATTAGAACATATAATTATTTGTCCTGAGCCTTGACTCCCTCTATGACAGTGACCATTCTTTCCACCAGCCCCAGCAGAGCAGATGTTGACTGCAGAATGCATTGCAGCATCCTCTTGTCTCTCCCCTTAGCTCTGGAATCTGCTTTTTTTATGTACTCCAGGAAATCCTGTATGTCTTATCTCTTCTTTTTTCTGAGTGAAACAACAGCATAGGCTTAATACAAAATATTATTAATACAAAATGATTTTGTATTAATGGGTACATTTTGAAACAATATGCTTCCTTAACATTCCTTAAAACGCCCATGGTTAAAAAAATACATACAACTTCTTTGGTTGCTCCTGCAATTTGGTTGCTCTTGATTTTTTTCATCCTCCTCAGCAGCAACACAGCTATCTGGTACAGAAGTCTCAGTAGCTAAGCTGGTGGTTGGTTCACTGATTTCCTTAATATCTAAAGGCAATATAAATGTGTTTATTATTTGTTTGTTATTACTACAATATTTATATCTACATATCTATGTATATAGTTATATAAATAATACATACAATACATACAATACATACATACAACATTTTAATTGCAGTGTAATACTGTTACCCTGGCTAATCATTTTCTTGTTGTATATCAACTGGATTCTACAGTTTCAGATAAAGTTTTTGCATATTTTAAACACATTACAGACACAAATCGCCCACAGACATTGTAGGTAGTCATGGAAATATAATAACACTATTTGAAAGCTAATGGATGATGTAGTCAACCTACCGTCATTAATGGCCAAGAGTGGCGGTGATGCAGGGTTGGTCATTTCTAGTGTTGTTGCTGATAAATCCAACGCCCCAGTTATTACCCAGCATGCCATTAAGGACAGTAAAGTAAGGAAGTAAATTAACCCGACAAACTGCGTGATAATTCTTTTTTTAAGTCCTTTTTCTTAATTTTCTTCAACTTTTTATTATTTGCTCTTCTGAGCAACAATATCCTGCCTTGGCCATTTCTTCCACTAATATGTTCTAAAGCTTTTCTTTTCTGGTGCTGCATTCCAGTTTTTCTGAAGTCCCAATTATTATTCCAAGTAAAAATAATTGCTGTGTTTTATCAACAGACCACTGAATGTTCCACATGTGTTTGTCGCCAATGTTGCTTTCTCTATTTCTTTACACAACTCACTAAAGTTGTACCTCATTACAGTTTAGATGTATTTAAATGCCAACTGAAACATAATAAACACAATCTTCCCACATGCTCTCCATAAAAGCATAGGATCGACTTGGTGTGTGAGATGATGCAAAACTAAACACACATTACTGTGCATCAATATTTATCCCTTTCCACAAAACTAGTTGCAATTGTTTTGTTTTGTTTCCCTTTTTGTGCCTATAGTCATGCTGTGAAACTCTTTTGGCACTGCAATCGGCTGAACTTCAGCTCTGGCTTTTTTCCTTTTTGGGTCTGTTGCTGGTAAGCACCTGCCAAATCCACAGAGAGACTGGCAAAAATCAATGCACAGTGGCTTAGATATAAACAGGCGCAACATCCTTTGCAGCAATAGTCACATTCTCAGTTTAAATCATCTTTATGGTGTGATGCATAATGAACCTAAAATTGCCAGTTTGTCAGTATTTTCAAACATTCTTTTCTGCTTGGATAAGAATAAATGAAATTAAGTACAGTAAAATTAGAAAATTAATGAAATATCTTAACTTTTAAATAATGTACTAGTTTTTGCTTAAATTGGTGGACAGCTGATTATGAGAACTATTTCTGTTGATTTTATGTATTTCTTATAACATAATCTTGACATGTACAGTTTGTTAAATAGCAATTGCCCCTTTTTATTTACCTCTGCTAGTGCACACTTGTTACATAAATTTTGATTATTACACAGAAATAAATAAATGCCAAGTTGAAATGATAAGACAATTTAGCTAAAGTAACAGCCAGGCTTGCTTTTATCTATTCTTTTACAATATAAATGCTTTTTATCTTAAACCTTTTTATCATAGTCAATCAGTCACCATATATTTTCTATAGGAACACTGTGCCCCTGTCTCAAAAGGGTTACTATGACAATTCTAGCTCTAGTACTCGACTGAATTACACTTTAAATGACAACCTAATTTTCTTACCTAAAATGTCATGCAAAATTCACACAAATTGATTGGTTTAGACCAAAAGTCAGCTTGGGATCCAAGCATTGACTACTAGAGTATCACTCTACTCTATTTCCATCATCAACAAAGAAAGCATAGAAAGTTGTGTATTTTGTTAAAATGCACAATAAACCAGAATAATTAATTTTACTCACACTATAGTGAATGCCAAGGTAATTCCTCAAAGATTAAAAACTGATCACTGGTCACAGAGCAACGTGATAGAAGCCATTTCTTTATAAAGCATCCTTTGTCAGAGCTTTTTTCACAAAAAGTTACTATGAGAATTATATAAGTTGTGTGCATGAGAAGATGCATATTGACAATCCTTGGCAGAACATTAGGGCCTAATTTCAGTCATTCATTAATTACTTCATTCAATCATTGTCTGTTTTTCTTCCGCTTTATCCTATTAAGGGTTGCTGTGGGTCTGATTCACTGGTCGAAAGGCAGAAAGTCCAACACAGAGCAAACATACGTGCACACTCACACACACAGTCATACTTAGAAGGACCTAGTACCTTTAATTAACCTGATAGTATGTTTTTTGATTGTGGGAGGAAACCAGAGCACCTAGAGGAAACCCAAGCAAACACAGGAAGGACATGCAAACTCCACACAGAAAGGACCCAGAGCGCTCCACCTGGGAATCGAACCCAGGACCTTCTTGCTGTGTGGCAATAGTGCTACCCACTGAGCCACCGTGCAGCCAGTTTCAGTTTCATGACATCTAAAAAAAAGTTAATTATTATTACAAGAGCTCTAATGAGGCAGTATCTACTAATAAGAAAATACCTCACCTAAACACGAAACACAGATGCAATGGTAATTATTTAATAAAAAGCACTGGATGCTGTTCATTAAGCATTATTTCTCAGTGGACACATAACCCATTTGTACAAAATTGACAAACACTGCAGATACATAAAGGAAAGCTCTCTACGAGAAACCATCAAATATAACACAGAATTTCTATATTCTAATTGGTCTATATTGTTACCAATATGTATGTTTATGTTTAAAAAGATCAAGCAAACATTTGAGCTTATAGTTGAAAACATTCAAAACAAGTATTAAAAATAACTGGCTGGCAAAGGAAGCAGGACACAATAGCAGTGAAAAAAATCATAGTTCATATCAGAGGTCAGGTAACAGGCAGACAAAGAAATCACAGAATCAGAATCCAATAAACAGGCACAGGACAAAACCCAGAGAGACAGATAGCTACAAAACAAAAACAGGGCACGGAAAAAAATGGTTAAAAAAGCATGTTGGCCGACAAAAAATAATAATGCAGACACAAATGCCTCCTGCTGTTATGTGGGAGAAAGAGGACTCAAGTGCGGAGATTGGGAAATAATAAATTAATTTTTTAAATAGAAAATAACACAAAACACAAAACAGAAACAAAAACCAATCGGGAACCCCGATGGATGCCGCTGGGCGATGCAGGCTACAAAACAAAAAGGGAAAAAGTAAAGGATGCTGGACGCGAACCCCGGTCGTTTCGGAGGGAGCCGGGCGCGTTACCAGCACGCTAATGTAGCACGGGTGAGCAAGTGTGTGTGTGTAGGCGCTAAAGGCGCTACAGCGAACTGACGCGGGGATAAAAACCTCCGCTGGAAACCTAGCCCCAGCACAGCGGTTGGCTAGTGTAGGTAGCAATCGGCGGACCCTTCGCTTGTCGACACAGCAGTGGAAACACACCGATTTGAAAGAAGAGAGAAAGTCAAAAGTTAAGTTAAGCAAGCTCACAGATGCGGATTCGAACCGGGGTTGCTGGCGGTACAGCCACACGCTTAACGGCGTCGCCACCCAGCGGTTTCGAAACCCAATGATGATACTACTTAGATGCATTATAGGGGGAGTGTCTGATATCGGGCAGAAGCACACCTGTTAAAAAACTAGAAAGCCCCCGAAATCGCCTATGGCGCAGTTTGGGGGAACAGAAGGCTCCATCATCCGCCGTAGCTGGAAGGAAGCCAGTCTGTTATAGGAAACCGGAAAGGAGTTGGATTCGAACCGGGTTATGGCATCACAGCCGAACGCTTAACGGCATGGCCATCCCGCGGTTCCTGAACCCACTAGCGTTGAAAAGCCCCCCGAAATCACCTATGGCGCAGTTCGGGGGAACAGAAGGCTCCATCATCCGCCGTAGCTGGAAGGAAGCCAGTCTGTTATAGGAAACCGGAAAGGAGTTGGATTCGAACCGGGTTATGGCATCACAGCCGAACGCTTAACGGCGTGGCCATCCCGCGGTTCCTGAACCCACTAGCGTTGAAAATAAAAGGAATACAAAGACTACACGGTGTTGCACCACGCTATTTCTAAGAGAGGTAAAAGCAAAAGACTAACTACCTCGACCTTGCGGTCTACACACCCGAATGGCCTTATGCCACCAGGGGTACCACCTAGTCCTAAGAAAGGAGCGTGGGAGCACTGCCAAATGAGAGCAAGAGAACCCGTCAGGGACTCAGTTAAGCAAGCTCATAGATGCGGATTCGAACCGGGGTTGCTGGCGATACAGCCGAACGCTTAACGGTGTCGCCACCCAGCGGTTTTGAAATCCAATGATAATAATAATTAAAAGCACTATAGCGGAGTTCACAACCAGCGCTGTAGCTCGACGCTGATCGCTACCGCTAGTGCTAAAGGCTAAGCGTGAAAATAAAAGCAACACGAGGGCTGCACGGCATCACACCACGCTAATTCTAAGAGAGGCAAAAGCAAAAGACTAACTACCTCGACCTTGCAGTCTACACACCCGAATGGCCTTGTGCCACCAGGGGTACCACCTAGTCCTAAGAAAGAAGTGTGGAGGAGCCGCCATCAGCCCTCACGGACACCGAAGTGCCAAACAAAGAAAGGAAACGAAAGCAGAAGGTGCGACGCCTGCAGCCTGGCGAGGCTCCCTTAAATAAGGGAACCGCAGCTGCAGGTCGTTCGCCCTAACGAGCTGGCCAATTATTTAAGGCCACGCTCGTTGCTGCTCTGTAAGGCCTGTGATGCCAGGAACGAGTGGTAAGTTCTACTGACGCCACAGAACCTTACAGCTGCTACACAGCACAAGTGATCATAACAGGTTAAGTGCTCACACACAGTTTTAAAAGCTCTATCCATCGACTTATCTAATGCATGCATGTGCATATGAATGTTTTTATTTTTATTCCTTCTTCCTTGTGCTAGAACCTGTTTGAAATTATTTTTCAAGCTCTGGAGCAACAGGTACCATCAGCTGCAAAGGCTGCAGTGATATTTGAGACATAAGCTTACAGCTAGCAAATTTATATGTATATTTTCAGCATTTAGTAGATGCTTTTATCCAAAGCAACTTACATTATACAGTCTAAGCAATTGAGGGTTAAGGGCCTTGCTCAAAAGCCCAACAATGGCAACCTGGCAGAGGTGGGGTTTGAACCAGCAACCTTCTGCTTACTTGTACAGTACCTTAACCGCAAGGCTACAACTAACTAATATTAACTTCTAAATGGCTAAAAAGCATCCCTATATAACATGCTTAAAATGTCTTCTCTACATTAAAAAGAGTTATTTCACAGTGGCAGTCCTTGTAAGCTAATAGTATAAAACTGCATCTCCATTAGGGTCTAATGAGTCAAATGGAAATACCAACTGTTTTAAAATATGTTTTAAACATTACTAGAAAAGTGCAACAGAAAAGCACAAGCGGAATATAAATACAAATTCACTACTGCAAATGTGACCTAAATATTAGTCATTTGCCCTGTCAAAATTATACTGAAGTGACAAAGTAGCAGGCAAAGTAGAATAACTTAGGGAAAAAGGATTGTCTATGCCAAACATACAAAATGGACATTAGCTGGGGGCATTGGGGTAATCTAATCAGTATAGAGTGATTTACATTACAGTATTCCAGAAAGATTACTAGGGGTGATGAAAAGGGTTTAACAGCTTATTAAAATATTAAAGAGACTAAGTAAAAGATACTGTGTGTGTGCTCACATTGGGTATCCTCATCTGCCTCACTCCAGACTTATCTTCATTACTCACTGCAAACAGATTGTTGTATGGGTGGGGGAATAACACACTGGAAAACAAAAACTGAACAAGAAGGGAGGAGAGAGTGTGGCAGGACAAAGGGAGATGTGCAACTAAAAGAGATCTGATGGCAGGAGGTGTCTGTCCAGAAGATGCATGGTCCTCATGGATGCATGGATATTATCTGCAGAGCTCTTGTTACATACACGCATATGAACTCACCTAGTGCAGGTGAAAAGATGCAGTCGGCTACTGCACACGTGTCTAAGAGGTCGTGTGTCAGTTTTGAAAAATGACAAGTATCAGTAGTGTTCAGTCCATTAAATTGTTTAATCGATTTAAAAGTATTGGTAGGCCCACATGTTTCAGACAATCAAATTACTTTTAACATTAGACAAAGATAACCCAAATAAACACAAAATGTTTTATTTTGATGAATTCATGTTTTGATGGAAAAATGCTGTTCAGCACTACCTGCCTCTATGTGAAAATGTAATTGCCCATTAATCAACCAATTAACCAGACTCAGTTGACAACTGAATTTAATTTCACTAGCCAGAGAAAGGATTATTACCAGACCTGTTGAATCTAAACATCACTTAAATAGAACCTGGCAATGTAAAGCAGACTAAAAAAGCAGGCTAGATTGTGTGTTGTGTGCCACATTCTGAAAAGATCAAATATTGATGTGAAACAAAGTCACATAAATCTACCCATCTGCAATACCATTGCTAAGGCTCTGGGTCTTCGGCAAACCACATTAGGAGCCATTATGCACAAATGGAAAAAATAAACTTGGAACAGAGGGTAACCTTCCCAGGAATGGCTGGCCTATCAAAATTTCACCAAGAATGCATTAATGACTCATCCAGGAGGCCATAAAAAACATCTAAAGAACTGTAGGCCCTACTTGCCTTAGTTAAGAGTTACTTTTTGCAAAGTAAATCTCTTACATACAAGTGAACCAAAGAGAAAATTTCAATATATCATCACTTTTCAATTTAAGCCACCTGACACATTAGGCCTTACTTATTAGTTCTAATTTGCATGTAAGGAACTTCTAAGAATAACGAACAGACAACATTTAATTAAAAACAACATAGATGGAAGATTAGAACCACTGAAAATGTGCTAAAGCTAAATAATAAAATCCTTTGCACATAATAAACAGATCCTTATTATAACAAGCTGGCCAGCCTAGACACACAGATTGATAGTTCACTGTTAAATGTCCATTTACTCTAGCAGCACAGTTGTTTCTGTGTTCTGATATGACACTATTCTCATCTCTTTACCAGTAAACTATTCACTTCATTTCTCTAAGGGGGAAGAAGAGCCCAACTGTGTGCTGCACAAGTTTTGCATGGACATGCATATTTACATGCATAACATTGTTTTGGTTGCCTGGATACCGGGCAATAGTTAAATTCCTTTTGACTATTCGCAAAGGCAACTCCCACAGTTTATGAAGCAGGCAGCCAATGTGAACCCAAAATTACATTTCAAAAGGATGCCAAGAAATATGACCTGAAAATCTTCACAAAGTGGCTGTTTGTACAGTGAATTCACAAAGAATTCAGACCCCTTGACTTATTGCACACATTATTGTGCTAATGATTTGATTTTAAATTAATATAAATGTCATTGCCATCCACCTACACTTAATCACTCATTAATGAAACTGAAAATTCATTACAAATAAAATATCTCAAAATCTTTATTAAATTTTTCGTATAACACCTTCTTGCAGAAATTACAGCTGCAGGTTTTTGGATATGTCTCTACAAGCTTGTACAATTGGATTCGGGCAGTTTATCCCATTCTTCAAGCAGATTGTGATGGTGTAAAATGCAGTGGTGTAATAGAGGTCCAAGGGGAGAAGCAAGGACAACCACGAGTTTAGGTCCCAAAAAAAACAGTTTTATTTATAAAGAAAAACACTCCAAAAAAAATAAAAAATAAATAATAATAAAGTAAACAATGTGTGAACTACAAGAATATTTATTGCATATAATAGTAGTTATTGTTAACTGTTATTATTAGTTAATAATAGTTATTGCATAGCAGTAACAACTATTTACAAATTCAATATTATCAGCAAAACAAATAAACTACTAATAATCCAGTAATCCAGTTATTATTAGAACATATAATTATTTGTCCTGAGCCTTGACTCCCTCTATGACAGTGACCATTCTTTCCACCAGCCCCAGCAGAGCAGATGTTGACTGCAGAATGCATTGCAGCATCCTCTTGTCTCTCCCCTTAGCTCTGGAATCTGCTTTTTTTATGTACTCCAGGAAATCCTGTATGTCTTATCTCTTCTTTTTTCTGAGTGAAACAACAGCATAGGCTTAATACAAAATATTATTAATACAAAATGATTTTGTATTAATGGGTACATTTTGAAACAATATGCTTCCTTAACATTCCTTAAAACGCCCATGGTTAAAAAAATACATACAACTTCTTTGGTTGCTCCTGCAATTTGGTTGCTCTTGATTTTTTTCATCCTCCTCAGCAGCAACACAGCTATCTGGTACAGAAGTCTCAGTAGCTAAGCTGGTGGTTGGTTCACTGATTTCCTTAATATCTAAAGGCAATATAAATGTGTTTATTATTTGTTTGTTATTACTACAATATTTATATCTACATATCTATGTATATAGTTATATAAATAATACATACAATACATACAATACATACATACAACATTTTAATTGCAGTGTAATACTGTTACCCTGGCTAATCATTTTCTTGTTGTATATCAACTGGATTCTACAGTTTCAGATAAAGTTTTTGCATATTTTAAACACATTACAGACACAAATCGCCCACAGACATTGTAGGTAGTCATGGAAATATAATAACACTATTTGAAAGCTAATGGATGATGTAGTCAACCTACCGTCATTAATGGCCAAGAGTGGCGGTGATGCAGGGTTGGTCATTTCTAGTGTTGTTGCTGATAAATCCAACGCCCCAGTTATTACCCAGCATGCCATTAAGGACAGTAAAGTAAGGAAGTAAATTAACCCGACAAACTGCGTGATAATTCTTTTTTTAAGTCCTTTTTCTTAATTTTCTTCAACTTTTTATTATTTGCTCTTCTGAGCAACAATATCCTGCCTTGGCCATTTCTTCCACTAATATGTTCTAAAGCTTTTCTTTTCTGGTGCTGCATTCCAGTTTTTCTGAAGTCCCAATTATTATTCCAAGTAAAAATAATTGCTGTGTTTTATCAACAGACCACTGAATGTTCCACATGTGTTTGTCGCCAATGTTGCTTTCTCTATTTCTTTACACAACTCACTAAAGTTGTACCTCATTACAGTTTAGATGTATTTAAATGCCAACTGAAACATAATAAACACAATCTTCCCACATGCTCTCCATAAAAGCATAGGATCGACTTGGTGTGTGAGATGATGCAAAACTAAACACACATTACTGTGCATCAATATTTATCCCTTTCCACAAAACTAGTTGCAATTGTTTTGTTTTGTTTCCCTTTTTGTGCCTATAGTCATGCTGTGAAACTCTTTTGGCACTGCAATCGGCTGAACTTCAGCTCTGGCTTTTTTCCTTTTTGGGTCTGTTGCTGGTAAGCACCTGCCAAATCCACAGAGAGACTGGCAAAAATCAATGCACAGTGGCTTAGATATAAACAGGCGCAACATCCTTTGCAGCAATAGTCACATTCTCAGTTTAAATCATCTTTATGGTGTGATGCATAATGAACCTAAAATTGCCAGTTTGTCAGTATTTTCAAACATTCTTTTCTGCTTGGATAAGAATAAATGAAATTAAGTACAGTAAAATTAGAAAATTAATGAAATATCTTAACTTTTAAATAATGTACTAGTTTTTGCTTAAATTGGTGGACAGCTGATTATGAGAACTATTTCTGTTGATTTTATGTATTTCTTATAACATAATCTTGACATGTACAGTTTGTTAAATAGCAATTGCCCCTTTTTATTTACCTCTGCTAGTGCACACTTGTTACATAAATTTTGATTATTACACAGAAATAAATAAATGCCAAGTTGAAATGATAAGACAATTTAGCTAAAGTAACAGCCAGGCTTGCTTTTATCTATTCTTTTACAATATAAATGCTTTTTATCTTAAACCTTTTTATCATAGTCAATCAGTCACCATATATTTTCTATAGGAACACTGTGCCCCTGTCTCAAAAGGGTTACTATGACAATTCTAGCTCTAGTACTCGACTGAATTACACTTTAAATGACAACCTAATTTTCTTACCTAAAATGTCATGCAAAATTCACACAAATTGATTGGTTTAGACCAAAAGTCAGCTTGGGATCCAAGCATTGACTACTAGAGTATCACTCTACTCTATTTCCATCATCAACAAAGAAAGCATAGAAAGTTGTGTATTTTGTTAAAATGCACAATAAACCAGAATAATTAATTTTACTCACACTATAGTGAATGCCAAGGTAATTCCTCAAAGATTAAAAACTGATCACTGGTCACAGAGCAACGTGATAGAAGCCATTTCTTTATAAAGCATCCTTTGTCAGAGCTTTTTTCACAAAAAGTTACTATGAGAATTATATAAGTTGTGTGCATGAGAAGATGCATATTGACAATCCTTGGCAGAACATTAGGGCCTAATTTCAGTCATTCATTAATTACTTCATTCAATCATTGTCTGTTTTTCTTCCGCTTTATCCTATTAAGGGTTGCTGTGGGTCTGATTCACTGGTCGAAAGGCAGAAAGTCCAACACAGAGCAAACATACGTGCACACTCACACACACAGTCATACTTAGAAGGACCTAGTACCTTTAATTAACCTGATAGTATGTTTTTTGATTGTGGGAGGAAACCAGAGCACCTAGAGGAAACCCAAGCAAACACAGGAAGGACATGCAAACTCCACACAGAAAGGACCCAGAGCGCTCCACCTGGGAATCGAACCCAGGACCTTCTTGCTGTGTGGCAATAGTGCTACCCACTGAGCCACCGTGCAGCCAGTTTCAGTTTCATGACATCTAAAAAAAAGTTAATTATTATTACAAGAGCTCTAATGAGGCAGTATCTACTAATAAGAAAATACCTCACCTAAACACGAAACACAGATGCAATGGTAATTATTTAATAAAAAGCACTGGATGCTGTTCATTAAGCATTATTTCTCAGTGGACACATAACCCATTTGTACAAAATTGACAAACACTGCAGATACATAAAGGAAAGCTCTCTACGAGAAACCATCAAATATAACACAGAATTTCTATATTCTAATTGGTCTATATTGTTACCAATATGTATGTTTATGTTTAAAAAGATCAAGCAAACATTTGAGCTTATAGTTGAAAACATTCAAAACAAGTATTAAAAATAACTGGCTGGCAAAGGAAGCAGGACACAATAGCAGTGAAAAAAATCATAGTTCATATCAGAGGTCAGGTAACAGGCAGACAAAGAAATCACAGAATCAGAATCCAATAAACAGGCACAGGACAAAACCCAGAGAGACAGATAGCTACAAAACAAAAACAGGGCACGGAAAAAAATGGTTAAAAAAGCATGTTGGCCGACAAAAAATAATAATGCAGACACAAATGCCTCCTGCTGTTATGTGGGAGAAAGAGGACTCAAGTGCGGAGATTGGGAAATAATAAATTAATTTTTTAAATAGAAAATAACACAAAACACAAAACAGAAACAAAAACCAATCGGGAACCCCGATGGATGCCGCTGGGCGATGCAGGCTACAAAACAAAAAGGGAAAAAGTAAAGGATGCTGGACGCGAACCCCGGTCGTTTCGGAGGGAGCCGGGCGCGTTACCAGCACGCTAATGTAGCACGGGTGAGCAAGTGTGTGTGTGTAGGCGCTAAAGGCGCTACAGCGAACTGACGCGGGGATAAAAACCTCCGCTGGAAACCTAGCCCCAGCACAGCGGTTGGCTAGTGTAGGTAGCAATCGGCGGACCCTTCGCTTGTCGACACAGCAGTGGAAACACACCGATTTGAAAGAAGAGAGAAAGTCAAAAGTTAAGTTAAGCAAGCTCACAGATGCGGATTCGAACCGGGGTTGCTGGCGGTACAGCCACACGCTTAACGGCGTCGCCACCCAGCGGTTTCGAAACCCAATGATGATACTACTTAGATGCATTATAGGGGGAGTGTCTGATATCGGGCAGAAGCACACCTGTTAAAAAACTAGAAAGCCCCCGAAATCGCCTATGGCGCAGTTTGGGGGAACAGAAGGCTCCATCATCCGCCGTAGCTGGAAGGAAGCCAGTCTGTTATAGGAAACCGGAAAGGAGTTGGATTCGAACCGGGTTATGGCATCACAGCCGAACGCTTAACGGCATGGCCATCCCGCGGTTCCTGAACCCACTAGCGTTGAAAAGCCCCCCGAAATCACCTATGGCGCAGTTCGGGGGAACAGAAGGCTCCATCATCCGCCGTAGCTGGAAGGAAGCCAGTCTGTTATAGGAAACCGGAAAGGAGTTGGATTCGAACCGGGTTATGGCATCACAGCCGAACGCTTAACGGCGTGGCCATCCCGCGGTTCCTGAACCCACTAGCGTTGAAAATAAAAGGAATACAAAGACTACACGGTGTTGCACCACGCTATTTCTAAGAGAGGTAAAAGCAAAAGACTAACTACCTCGACCTTGCGGTCTACACACCCGAATGGCCTTATGCCACCAGGGGTACCACCTAGTCCTAAGAAAGGAGCGTGGGAGCACTGCCAAATGAGAGCAAGAGAACCCGTCAGGGACTCAGTTAAGCAAGCTCATAGATGCGGATTCGAACCGGGGTTGCTGGCGATACAGCCGAACGCTTAACGGTGTCGCCACCCAGCGGTTTTGAAATCCAATGATAATAATAATTAAAAGCACTATAGCGGAGTTCACAACCAGCGCTGTAGCTCGACGCTGATCGCTACCGCTAGTGCTAAAGGCTAAGCGTGAAAATAAAAGCAACACGAGGGCTGCACGGCATCACACCACGCTAATTCTAAGAGAGGCAAAAGCAAAAGACTAACTACCTCGACCTTGCAGTCTACACACCCGAATGGCCTTGTGCCACCAGGGGTACCACCTAGTCCTAAGAAAGAAGTGTGGAGGAGCCGCCATCAGCCCTCACGGACACCGAAGTGCCAAACAAAGAAAGGAAACGAAAGCAGAAGGTGCGACGCCTGCAGCCTGGCGAGGCTCCCTTAAATAAGGGAACCGCAGCTGCAGGTCGTTCGCCCTAACGAGCTGGCCAATTATTTAAGGCCACGCTCGTTGCTGCTCTGTAAGGCCTGTGATGCCAGGAACGAGTGGTAAGTTCTACTGACGCCACAGAACCTTACAGCTGCTACACAGCACAAGTGATCATAACAGGTTAAGTGCTCACACACAGTTTTAAAAGCTCTATCCATCGACTTATCTAATGCATGCATGTGCATATGAATGTTTTTATTTTTATTCCTTCTTCCTTGTGCTAGAACCTGTTTGAAATTATTTTTCAAGCTCTGGAGCAACAGGTACCATCAGCTGCAAAGGCTGCAGTGATATTTGAGACATAAGCTTACAGCTAGCAAATTTATATGTATATTTTCAGCATTTAGTAGATGCTTTTATCCAAAGCAACTTACATTATACAGTCTAAGCAATTGAGGGTTAAGGGCCTTGCTCAAAAGCCCAACAATGGCAACCTGGCAGAGGTGGGGTTTGAACCAGCAACCTTCTGCTTACTTGTACAGTACCTTAACCGCAAGGCTACAACTAACTAATATTAACTTCTAAATGGCTAAAAAGCATCCCTATATAACATGCTTAAAATGTCTTCTCTACATTAAAAAGAGTTATTTCACAGTGGCAGTCCTTGTAAGCTAATAGTATAAAACTGCATCTCCATTAGGGTCTAATGAGTCAAATGGAAATACCAACTGTTTTAAAATATGTTTTAAACATTACTAGAAAAGTGCAACAGATAAGCACAAGCGGAATATAAATACAAATTCACTACTGCAAATGTGACCTAAATATTAGTCATTTGCCCTGTCAAAATTATACTGAAGTGACAAAGTAGCAGGCAAAGTAGAATAACTTAGGGAAAAAGGATTGTCTATGCCAAACATACAAAATGGACATTAGCTGGGGGCATTGGGGTAATCTAATCAGTATAGAGTGATTTACATTACAGTATTCCAGAAAGATTACTAGGGGTGATGAAAAGGGTTTAACAGCTTATTAAAATATTAAAGAGACTAAGTAAAAGATACTGTGTGTGTGCTCACATTGGGTATCCTCATCTGCCTCACTCCAGACTTATCTTCATTACTCACTGCAAACAGATTGTTGTATGGGTGGGGGAATAACACACTGGAAAACAAAAACTGAACAAGAAGGGAGGAGAGAGTGTGGCAGGACAAAGGGAGATGTGCAACTAAAAGAGATCTGATGGCAGGAGGTGTCTGTCCAGAAGATGCATGGTCCTCATGGATGCATGGATATTATCTGCAGAGCTCTTGTTACATACACGCATATGAACTCACCTAGTGCAGGTGAAAAGATGCAGTCGGCTACTGCACACGTGTCTAAGAGGTCGTGTGTCAGTTTTGTTCTCAATTGGAGCGGGGATCGGCATCAGTGGAGGGTAAGCGTAATGCAATCAGGCAAATGGATGCGCTAAAAAGTCGAGAGCAAAAGGGAGAAAATGCATAAACAAAATAAATATATTCAAAAAATTCAAGTGTTGCTTAACTACATCTGCTGCATCAATTTGCTAACCCTCTTTCAGTGTTTAGACTACGTCTATCTTCTTTTGCACTTCTTACCCTACTGCGTTAAGCTGGGAGCACCTCCTCTAATGTGGGACCTTTCATTTAGAGAGTTCAGCTTCTGTTGTTTGTCAGAGACAGTTAGAAAAGGCATTGTGTCATAAAATCATAAGGCTATGCATTGGACAAGGTGAAAGTGGAAGCAAACAGGAATATACTTGTACAGCAGCTAAAGAGCCTGGTCAACAAAATTCACAAATACAGCTGAATGGTGATTCTAAATAAAACTGTTAACCATAAATACAATAAATTCATTTTATATGCCAAATCACTGTGAAAAAACAACTGATGGCATTATTCTGGTCATCTGTTTCACATCGTGTTAAATATTCTTTGGATAAGTATTTGTATTCAAACACAGAATGCAATGCTTGAGATTGTGACAAGGCAGCAGTGACAAGGTAGCCCTAAGAAGGAAACACATTCCACGCATCTGAATTTATTTCTTGTCCAATCCAACTGAGAACATTTGTCAAGAACCTTCCAGGAAGTGGTGGAAACGTGGCAAGTCAAACTAGGTTTTAATTTAACATAACAAGTTGTACAGAAGGATCATGACCCAAATCACACATCCAAAAATACACAACAATGGCTAAGAAAGAAAAAAAATACTGTTGCTGGCCAGCAATTAGCCCTGATCTTAATCCAAGTGTCTTCATCTGTCAACAATTTCTTCTTCTTTTGTAATATCTTAAACAACAGACAAAATGCCTAGCTAGCTGGTAGTGAAACAGGGTAACTGTAGCAATTTGTCGTCATCAAATTCAAAACAATAGACAGAGAATGTCTTTACTGTCATATATACATATACAGTTGTACAATACCACGAAATTCATCGCATATCCAAGCTTGTTTGGAAGCTGGGGTCAGAGCGCAAGGTCAGCCATTGTATAGCGCCCCTGGAGCAGAGAGGGTTAAGGGCCTTGCTCAAGGGCCCAACAGTGGCAGCATGGCAGAGCTGGGATTCAAACTCTCAGCCTTTCGATTGATAGCCCAAAGCTCTACCCACTAGGCTACCACTGTAGACAACAGTCTCACTTTTTCCAGTGTTGCTTGTCTGTCCCTCTTTCTCTGTGTCTCAGTATTAGTCATATAAACACTGGCACACAAAACCACCTACACAAACCCCTTTTGCAGACTTTCTGTGAAACAATGACCTCATCCCCCAAACACACATACAAAGAGCAAGGTCAACTGAGACAACAAAGACTTCACCCCACCTGAATCACTCTCACGCAGCCTTTTACAGTGAAGTTACTTCAAACCCAATTACCAGTGTCTGACACTACCACTACTGAGACACAAAAAGAAAATCTAACTGGAACTTGATGAATAGCTTTTCAGTCCATTAACTCCTGACTGTAATGAAGGTCACAAAACAGCAGCCTTTTGGCAAGAGTGTGCTTTGAAGGTAGGCCAGGGAAGTCAGCTACGTTTCTGTGTCTGACCAAGCAGAACTTTAGATTTTGGCCCTCTGATGTCAATGTGCTTACCGAGGTGCTGAAATCTGTTTATTGTATAAATAACACTTACATGGAGCTATTCTGTTTGAAGCAATCATGCTTTGCATCAGTGCAGGCTGGTTCAGCAGGTGCATCTGTTGCCATCACACTTGTCTGCACCACAGATGAGGCCACTGCTGCAGCTCTGTTAAACTTACTTCAAAAACTCTTTAGGCTTTTATTCGCTAGTTGTAGCCTAGCGGTTAAGGTACTGGACTAGTAATTGAACGGTTGCTGGTTCAAGCCCCACCACTGCCAGGTTGCCACTGTTGGGCCCTTTAGCAAGGCCCTTAACCTTTACTTGTTTAGACAATATACTGTCACAGTACTGTAAGTCGCTTTGGATAATAGCGTCTGCTAAATGCCAAATATGTAAATGTAAATTTGAAAGTTTTCAAGGCAAAACTAGTCAAAAAGATTACCTCATCCTGTAATAGGAATCTTCAGAGTGTATAGGATATTGAGGAGCAACACTTAGCGCTTTACTCTTTTTTTGAGCCAATGATCTCATTTAAAATACTAAGTGGAGATGAGTCACTGCACAAAGAATTAAGCTGAGCTTTGACTGATCTCTATTTCCTTCTCTTTCTTTCTCTCTCTCTGTCAGAGTGCATGCTGGAACTGAGTGAGCGGAGTGCATGGTGAGCATGTGTAAGGTGTGGCCTTTGTGCCAAGTTTGAGCATTTCTACCTATTTTATCTTCTTATTCTACTTTTTTGGAAGTACTTTATTTTTTTGGTATCATTTTCCCTTTACTGTCCTGCTGCGGAATTTTTGTTTGGTATAGTTTGAGTTTGTTTTGAGAGACCGCTCGGCCTCCGGCCACGTGCTGGCTAGAGCACAATGGCAGGAGGTGCAGGTGATTTTAGTTTCCTCATGTGGCGTCACGCGGTTAGGGTGGCATTGGCGGTGAGTGTAAAGGAATGTAGTTTAGCAGTGGGAGAGGTTGTAGGACATGGTTGTATTATATCTGCGTCAAGAATGAACAGTGTGATTGTCATTTTACACTAGCGAACAAATTAGTTGAGAATGGTGTAGTTTTGGTGGCTCACACATCAAACATAAGAACAGAAAAACACAATGGAGGACAGGAAAATTTGAAAAGCAGAGAAATGTGGAGGAATGTCATCTGGCTGACACTGTCGGTGTGGACACTTTAGTGGCCAAGCCCTCTGAAACAGAGACAGCTCCAGATCAAGGAACAGAACTGAGCTCTGAATGTGCTGGGACATCTGAAAACCCCAGTCACAGAAAAGAGGTTAAAGATATGAGGGAAAATACTAAAATACTATCCAAAACCATGAACCTGAGGAAAACAGTAAAATATTGGAAGCAGAAGATATTGTGTTCAAAATACCAGCTTAAATAATAGCCAGTCAAACTGAAGAAAAAACTCGGACCAAGAAAATAGACAGGGACCTTGAAGACATTAGTAGTGATGACTTTCTTTCAGACTCAAGCACAATAGGAAATCCACTTAGTGAGTATAGGGATAGAAGTTATGACGTCAAAGATATCAAGCTGTTTCTAAAGTCAACCAAGAATGTGAGAGGTGTGATTGTTCCACCGTTCATGATTTAAATGATATAAATGCATACAACAGTTTTCCTGTCCAGGTAGTTTTTGCAACACATCTGTTAACATAACTGCCACATAGGTGAGTTGGGGTGAGAATTTAACAGCACTTTTGTGTATAAAAGAGATCTGTAGAACAGCTCTTAATTCTAAAAAAGCTAAAAAAAAAAAAAAATTTATCTGAATTACCTTTTTACCCAACAGCATAAATGTCTTTGTCAGATTTTGATTAATCATTAACATTCCTATCTAAAACATTTGTTTCCAACCATTTTGTTGGGTATTATTATATTATTGGTCAAGTTATGTGGCAATACATCATTGATATCTTTACAGTGATTACTTATTTTATTAAAGGGAGTACCTTCTTAAGTTACTTTGTTATTGTTAGTTAATTTAGCTTACTCTTTTGGCTATGGAGCAGTTCCACCTACATGAGGTTTCAATAATATTGGGTGCTTACATTTTAGGTGGTTACATGCTTGCTGTGTAAAATCTAAATTAGTTTCATATAACTGATGGTACATTTGTCAGTCCCAAATGCATCTGTATCCTCCTCAGCCATGCTGCTGGGCTGCCAAGAAGAGATCGCCCACTCTTAATAGTTTACTCATTTGTCATTATCAGGAAGTACACAAGATGAACTAGCAAACACATTGGAATACACATTGGAATGCCATGTCTAAGCATTTTATCTCAACAAATAAAGTGTTTAGACAGTACATGCGATCTCTGTCTAATCAGAGTAGAACAAAAAATGATCTAATTGGCCAGGGTGCCTTGCTTGGTTCTAATAGAGTTGTTTACCTTCACAGAATTATTCCCCAAGCTTTACCACTTGCTCAGACTGTCTCTAGAGTAAAGTGCAGAGGACCTCTCTGGATGGTGCTACTAGGAAAGGGGAGCAAAGACTATAGGAGTCTTTTGTTGAACAAACAGCCTCTTTAATTGAACCTTTCTTGCAGGTTACTGCTGAAATTACAAATTTCTTTCCTGTTAAAATAGACACTGCTGTGCAGTAAATACACAAAGCTCCTAAAGAAATTTACTCCTGCTTTCACTTTTCCTCTCTTTGTCTGACAGTGAGAGATGGTGTCTTTGTTCACGAAAAAAAGGGTTGGGGTGGTGCCAGCAGTCACAGTCCCATTGGGAACTGGGGGCTTAATAAGGACTTCATCAAAGTGATGCAGTGCTCTGTCCCTGTTTACCGACCCACCCACAGTGCCCAGTCCTGTCCACATATACAGCATTTAATTTATCTATACTGTGGTAATTAACATTTGATAACATTTTCCAATGCATCATGCCCCTAGGTTAATGATGCTGTTTTACTTCCCTGGCAGGTCTGTGGTTGCACTATTAAATCAACAATACTACAATTTTCTGATTACTTGTCATTACAGCAAGACCACCAGCAAGATTACTTGTCATTACAGCAAGACAAGTTCCTAATAACTTGATTGACTTCATCACTTCGAGGTTGTCATCTTTTTTCTGTTGGTGTGACACAGCAACATACAGTGGAATCAGAAAGTAGTCAAAGCCCCAGACATTTTGCACACTAATTTTTCAAGTTTATCAAATCTGGTCAGGGTCACGGCGGGTCAGAATCCAAATTCCTGGGCCTTTGGCCAATTGTGTCTGTGTAAATGCCTGGCCATCCGACAGGACCAATGAGGCTCGGACCCATATGTTAGCGGGACCGCTGCATCATCTAAATGCCTGCACATTATTGCATTGTGGATTTGCCACTCTGTCTTGTGCAGGACTTTTGAAGCTCTTATAGAGTTACCTGAGTTCTTCCTTACCTCCCTGTCTAAGGTCATGCCCTTTAAAAAGGCTCAACACTGTTCCTAGATTCTTCCATTTCTTTCAGTGTTTAAGGCCACAGTGGTCCTGGGAACACTCACTGCCATAGATATTGTTTTACATCATTGTCCTGCTATTATGCCTTGTCAAAATTTGATCATAAAGATGACATTTTTTAAACTACATTTAAATTTAAATTTCTGATAATAATTATCAAAACAACTCAACATTATGGGCTATTAAGTGTAGAGTAATGGGTAAAATGATAAATCAAATTAACAACCTAAAAAAGCAAAAATTCTGGATACTTTCTGAATCCATTGCAGGTTTTATGATCATGTTGTAGAATCCAGGCCTAACTCAGTATGTTTTCAAGTTCACACACTAGCAGATGGAATGCCACTGAGTTGCTGACAGTTTAGGACACTCTAGTGAGTATTATGGATCCTACTATATATTATGACCTGAAGTAAAATCTTGGATTCCTAACTAACTTAAAATTGACTGTTAATGCCTAGTTCACACTATGTGATTTGTACCCTGATCACTCACTGATTGCTCGCAGACTCAAGAAGTTGGCGACTCAGTATCCTGTAGTGCAGGGGTAGGCAGTTAAATTTTCCAAGTGGCCACATGAGAAACTGGGACTGTTGTGGAGGGCTGGACCAATAGGATGAACTTAATTCTGCTCAATATTAATTTTATCTCTTTATAAAAAGCAGTATATTGTACTGTACAGTTTTAATAAGCTGTTTCTGTTAAGAATAGATAAGACAATAAGGCAATGAATAGACAATAATGAATAGACAATAAGGCAATGAAAATAAGAAGCAGGCAGTATAAAAACATCAACATTGTTTTATTATTTAATCAACTTTCTTGAAAACAATTGTGAACAAAATGTGCAGGTTTTTAAATTAATTTTACACAGTTGGACATTATTTTTGGAAATCACAAAGCTGATCTTTACAGCTCCAGTACTGAATGTGTAAAACTTAATAAACAGTCCCTGTTGCTTTTAAAGTTTAGCTAGCAAAGCTTCAGATGTGACGCTCTGCATAGTTCAAGTTCTTGTATTTCTCTGTGTGTTTAGTACCGTAATGGTGATTTAAACCCTAGATTTAAATTATGATACTTAAGTAAGTAAATACTTTGAAGTTCATGTCTTGTACCGTCTCTATCAAACGCACTCAGTTCTGTTCGCTAACACATTACAATGAAGCTGGATACACTCACACACAAGTACACTAAAACTTAAGTAAATTTAAAGAAATACCGACCCCTTTAAAATAAAAACAATCCTGTTGTATTGCATGTGTGATGTACATTTATTTACGTCTGATTTTTAATTGCCACTGACCTCATGGGGACAGCCAAAGGGCCGGGTGTAGCCCGCGGGCCGGACAATGCCCAGGTGTGTTGTAGCGTTAAAAAGTGTTGCCATTAGGTGGTGATTGGCAGTGAGTGCGGTGTTGAGCTCCAGCCAATGAGAACACAAGATACAGAGTATTGAGAAACCCTGGGGGTTGGGGGTGTAAATGTCAACAGCCATGGCTACAGAAAAATATAGTTTTTATATGAATAGATCGGCATACACACAAGCTTTACAGTATTTGTAACCTTATCGTCCATGCCAAACAATACTAACGTTGCATTGCAAAATTATTTATTTATATCCAACTCTCCCTGCAGAACTTTCCCTTTTTACCTTTTGCTTATCCCACTATGTCCACTTTCTGCACAAGTCAGTTAACCTTGTCCGATCAGTCAATATCATGTATAAAAATTGCCAGTACTGCCTTGCTTTGTTATTTAAGGTTTTCTAGGCGACTTGCAGCAACAATCATCCTTCATTCCCTACCCACCATTTTATCCTATTTAGGGTTGTGGTCCGATGCACTAGACAAAAAAAGAAAACATTCCCGGTAGGGCATCAGTCCATCACTGGGCGAACACACACAAAAACAAACACACTGGGCAGTTTTAGTAGCTCCAATTCATCTGACTGCACAGGACTTGTGGGGGAAACCGAAGCACACGCAGGGCACATACACATGGAAAAGATGTAAAGGACCCAGACCACTCCACCTGGAAGCTGAACCCAGGACCTTTTTTTGCTGTGAGGCGACAGTGCTACCCACCACACCACAGTGTCACCCTAACACTAAAACAGTAAACAGTCTTAAATGATTATTATTACTATTACTGCACTATTTTCATCATTTAAATGGAAACTCTTGGCTTAAAAAACAGGTAAATCTGCGAACTTTCAGTTATTTCAAAAAGGAAAAAGTTAAAAATAAGTTTAAAAGTTACACGTAATATTTAGCTGTTAAGTATGCGAGCATATAAACTTTTGCATAAAGCGGTATAGTGCTTTATGCTTTAATAATCACGACCGCCAAGTAAATCACTGAACTAGGACGTAAGAATGTAGACTGGTTGTCATAGTTACTGTTTAGCAAGGTGTTATGTGGATTCTAGACGAAGCCCGTAACCACGTCCCCATAGTAACGGCGTGAGCTCACCTGCTGCCAGTTCTCTTCCAAAGACGGCATTGCAGAGAAGTAGCCGGTGTCATGGACAAGTTGAAGTTCCTGAAAAATACTGTAATTCGCCAGCACGTCCATTTTTAAGCAATGTTATCCTCAAAGAACCGAAAACTGCAACCTCTGTCAAAACCAGCGTTGTATTCACAACCCCTTTGATCCGTAAGTGACGTGTTCGGTAAAAAGCAGCCTAATTTAAATAAAGGTGCATTATAGAGCAGTATATGAAATACATGTTTCACCACAAACAGCTGTATAATTATATTCCCTGTTCTTCTGCTGGAATGCTAATTCCACATTTCCCC
Organism: Trichomycterus rosablanca; assembly: GCF_030014385.1. Taxonomy (NCBI): domain Eukaryota; kingdom Metazoa; phylum Chordata; class Actinopteri; order Siluriformes; family Trichomycteridae; genus Trichomycterus; species Trichomycterus rosablanca. Next base: position 23,151,565 of record NC_085999.1, read on the forward strand.
TACGTAAATCCAGCTAGCCACTCGGTAAATACTTCACTCGCAGCGCTCCAGCAGCAGCCAACTTGCAAGAGCAAGCCGAAGCACTCGCGCAAGGGGTGGAGCGTCAGATGTAAACCAATTCTGTGCGTGACCTTATAAGGTAAATGGAACTGACGATAACTTCCGCGCCCAATTAAGGCGGCGCCAAAATTTAAATAGGCGGGAATAGGTTTATATATCAGATTGTGATTGGTTAACTGGTTGTCAGTCACACTGTACTAGGCAGTGCAAAGTGAGCTATTTTTAGAGCGTTATAAATAGGCTTGACGGGTTCGGCTGAGGTACAACGGCTGGAGGTGGAGAAGTGAGCGGATGCAGGAGCTTACCTTTCACTGTGGTAGTTGAAGATGTGATCATCCTGGATAATGTTACGTTCTTATGGTACTTTCACTTTCGCTGTTGCTCACACTACCTATAATGACCAACAGATTTGCAAGATGGAGTTTAAACGTGTTATGATGTTTCAGGACAAACTAACAAAAATCTACTTTAGCACTTTTAGCTTGTCAAAAAAAGCAGCAGTAGTCTTCATCCCAAACCTCATGCTTCATGTAATTTGTGTGCTTAATTTAAATCCACCAAAGATTTTCTCAAGTATACTAATATTTAATAAACCACAGTGCTCTACAGTGTACTTTTACACTAGTGATCAATGCACTTAAAAAATGCTAAAATAAAACAACTGTTTTTGTATTTATTATACTGTAATTGTACAGAAATAATATAAAAGCTTGTCTAATCTGTACTAAAATGGGACTCAATTTTTCCTTGTCTGCGTGCAGTCGCCATCAATCAGCCAACAGAGGTCGTATTTGCATCAGTTAAGAGGAATCTCTGGCATCCAACTCTACAGACAAGTCAATCATTATTCGTGTAGGTGCCCAGCCTGCCGATAGGAGAGCTGAGATTCAAACTCATAGGTTGGAGATGACAGAATTGGTGTTTTTACATGTTAATAAATCTGCTTTAATTAGCAAGTCTAATTGATTTGTAATATTCGATTTACAGTCTGTGTGTGTGAGGGAAGTAAATAGGAAGTAAATATGTATTTACCCACTGTTGTTTTTGTTGTTTAATATATTTTCAGTGCTTATATCCACCTCCAGCTCCTTTGACTTTGTATTAATTAAAGGTACAAATTTATTACCATAAACAAAGACTTGTTTTAAATACCAAACATACCAAACACAAGAAGATGCAATCATTGTGAAGGTGAAGAACCTTTTAATAGTTTCCAAGACATAATTGTTTAAACAATGGAAAAAGCTAAAACATACCTACCTGTGATTAAAAGTGAGATCTGCAAGTAAAAAGTTGAAGGTATGAACTACAGACTGCATTTGCAGTGCAATAGCACTAAAGGAAAAATCTCTGTACAGGAGGTAAAGTGAATATCAGTACATTGGAGTACTGTGCTGCTACCCTTGAGAAAGGATGCAGTGCATCAAAATTGTCAGTGACGGATGATATGTTTTGGAATATTGTGAGCTAAAGTCACTTGAAAATACACTTAATATGTATATTTACCTTGTTTATTTATCAGCTTCTTATCCTAATTAGGGTCTTGGGGGTGCTGAAGCTTAACCCAGTTAACCCAATTGGTTGTATTTTTAAAAGCATTTATCTAATGCACAGGTTACTAAGGTCTTTAAGTACCCCAAATTAATATTTATGTAGTGTATTTATCATGTAAAATTCTTCAACTACATGCAAGGTAAAAAAAATATATAACTAGAATTTAAAAAGTACATTAATGTTATTAAATTATTTTCCCTATTAAAATTAAAGAGCATTGAAATGTATTTAAAATGATTATATTTCAGTATAACAAAAATTGTAAAACGTTTGACCATATACCAAATACACTTATGTAATTCTTTGTATAATGTGTGCTTTAAGTGAATTATTGTTTAACATACTTTGCAAAAATATACCATTTATCTATTAATTAATTTTGCTCACTCTATTTTTTCAAAAATAAAAGCTGAAACACTAAATCACTTGGTATCCTCTGTGCCAAAACGTCTTTTAAGTGTGGTGAAAAGGAATGGCAACATTACAAAGTGGTAAATGCTTTACTGTCCCAACTTTTTTGGAATGTGTTGCAGGCCTGAAATGCAGGAATGGATGTTTATTAATAAATGAAATGAAGTTGACCAGACAAAACATGAAATATCTCAGGTTCATTCTGTCTGCAATGAAATAAAGTAAATGTTAAAAACTTTGGGGTTGTGTTTAGTGACGGTGTAAAATATTTCATTAAAATATGACAGATTTAAGGATTTAGCATAAAAACCAGATTTAAGTATTTAGTATAATATTTAGTGTGAGTCCAAAAATGCTCTTACTTCAAAGGTCAAGTTTTCACTCATGTTTCAGTTGTAACTGTGCAACTATTACTGTGCTTAAATCAAATAAAAAATGAACCCAAATGCAAGATGCTTGACCACAAACAAACAGAAAACTAGGTGGCCAAAATAATGGAAACAAAAGTAACAGAGGTGGTGTGGCGACCCCTTTTCCAGAGCAGTCCCTACGCAGTGGAACCATGTGGAGTCATGGTACAAAGACCTCAATCTCAATCCAGAATATGAAACACAAAAATAATGATTAAAAAAAACCTCAAAAGACTGGTTTCAGTTAAAAGAGAAACAGCCTTCATACTTTATTTGAGATATGATCATAACTGGGCATCAATCTGAAGAATATGCAAAGTACAGCTCAGAAAATTCTTATTTTATACCTTTCTCGACGCAAGGAGGGTAATCGCCCAGCCTTCTTTTGTATTTTAGCTTCAAATTTGAATACTATAATATGCAATTTTTAGGCAATAATCTCCCTAACCCACTTGACCACGCTTATCTCTGTATTTAAAAAAAATTAAATGACCTTGTCAGCACATTCTAATCTTGCAGGTGTTTTTAATTTTTAAAACATACAGTGACGCCGCTCAGGTGGCGCAGCGGTAAAAAGACGCGCTGCAACCAGAGCTGGATTCTGAGTACGTGTTATCGAATCCAGCTTTGCTTCACCGGTTCGAAGCTGAGTGGCTGTATGAGCAACGATTGGCCGGTTGCTCATATGGGGGGGGTGGGACAAAGAACCGGATGTGGGTCTCTCTCTGTCAGAATGTTTCGGAGGGGATATGGGTTAGCTTCGATCTCCTCTGTCAGGGCAGGGTTTGGCATAGACAGAGAGGAAGCACGATGCAAATTGAACCATTGGATGTGCTAAAGGGGGAGAAAAAGGGGGGGGGGAAACATACAGTGACCTCAGCCCATTCAAATTTTGCATGTGTTTTAATAATAAAAAAAAAATACAGTGATCTTGTTTGCACGTTCTAATCTTCCATGAGGACGCTGGACATCTTCCGAGGCTTAAGGCCCATTCTAGTCTTCTACAAGGACGCTGGAAATCTTTTAAGGCTCAAGGCCATGAGAACCAAGACTTCAGTACTTTTCTATTCTGATTAAAAGTTAGATTTGCAAGTAAAAAGTTTAATAAAAGTATAAACCACAGACTGCAGTTGCAGTGCAGTAGCCCTAGAGGAAAATACTCTGTACAAGAGGTAAAGTGAATATCAGTACATTGTATTTGTGCTGTGCTGCTACCCTTGAGAAAGGATGCAGTAAAGTGCATCAAAATTGTCAGTGACATTCCCCAAATGCCAAGCTACATTATGTATATGGTGGCTTGTCTTACAAGATTTACTGCTCAGCTCCCTTCCATTAGTGTACACACATGCATACACCCCTTCCCAGTGGTTGTCAAAGTGCATCTTTATTCACTTTCCTAATTCCTAAATTTTCATTAGCGATACTGTGGGGAACTTTAGTGTAACCTCACAGATAAATGTTGACAGCATGGAGGCATATCAGAATATACTTGAGCTCATCAGTGCCTGCACACTGAGTAACAAACTAAAACATTAAAAAGAAAAAATGAAAGTCTGAGGGTAATTTTGCTGTAGCAGTTCTCAGTGACTCTATGGTAATACATTTTCATCTCTATTAAAGAGGTAGTGGCACTTTTATATGCAATTATAACATTTACTGAAGCAATGACACTTTGAATTTCTATTTAAATTTAATAGTTTTCCATATTAATGGCACTTTCAGCTTGTTGGGCATCCCATTTCATCGTAGGTTTTAATATGGAGTTTACAAGTGCAAGTTTACAAATGAAGGGATTACGAAGGGAGGGAAACTTATTATTTATTATTATTATTATTATTATTGATTATGAAGGGCTGAAGTTCAGGATGGCTTCCTCAGGGTGCTGGGCAGTCAAATCCCCCAAAATCTTAAGTTAAATTACTGTAGTACTTACTGTTCACAAGTACCTTTCTGAGGTGGGGCCCTCAGGGAATGCAACCATAAGTGTGGGGAGAATATTTTACTGTGGCTGTTGGTCCAGATCGTTCTTTAGCAAGGTAGATGGAAATTAGTTGGCTGAAGTATACTCTGTGGGGATTTGTTGGCCGTGGTGATGAGTCTTGGCTGTCAACGGGTGGCCTTGATAGGACAGTTGGATTAATTTTAGGTTGATTAGTTAATGATGTCTTTAGGTGAAAGATAACTTGGACGACTTGGTGAAGATATATTTAAACCTAAGTCTAAAGCCTGAATGAGCAAGCCAGGGGAAACAGATGCAAGGTAAAAGTCCTTTAGTTGCATGAGAAAAAAAAATCTTCAGAGAAATCAGGCTCAGAAAAGTAGCCCATTCTCTTCTGGTTGTTTCCTGGTAATGGATAAAGTTGGGGTGGTAAAACTGTTGTATGGCTGGATATGTTAAGAGAAGCAAGTATATGAATATGCACATTTTAAAAGCAAATGTGTGCAGATGGTGCACAGCTGGGACCTAATTAGAAAATAATGCTAATTGCAACAGGGTTTTCAATGCCTTGAAATGTCAAAGTGGGATTATAGCATCAGTTGAATCAGTGTCTTGTTGCAGCAGTATGCTTACAATGACCAGTGTATGGAAAGTTGGTCAGTGTGGTTTTGTGGTTCATATCTGGATGCTGCTTCATTCCTAAATAAAAGATGGAAATATGGTTTAGGAGGGTTGCTGCTTAGAGGAACTATTGCCTGTAACTAGGAACCAGTGTAGATGGATAATAGAGTTGTATGGGTTATAGTCTTGATTGGTAGAGTTTGTTTCTTTAGGTAAGTATGTTTTGATCGCTGTCCCCTTGTTTAGGTTAATAGGTTATAAGAAAAGTGAGTGAGATTTTTAAGAAGATTGAGTAGGATACTAACTTAGGGTTGTGACCGTAGTTAGAATGGAGTATACATGGTGTATTTGCATATATTAGGAGGAGGATAGTAGGAAATGTGGTTGGATGGCTAAATGGACAAGCCTGCTGGAGGCACTGGTGGTGGGGTGAGACAAAGTAGGCTGATAGGAGGTCATTAATAGGTTAATAGGGGGTGTTTTAGGTGGAATAGAAAAACAGATATGCCTTCATCTGAAACAGATGTGGGACAAGGGTGCTGTGAGAACAGTTTGATATTTATGTTTGGTAGATTTAGTTGGAGAGCTTAAATAAGAAGGTAGGGAAATAGATAGTGTTTTCAGTTGAAGTAATGAAGTTTAGGATTAGTAATACTAATATAAGGGTATTAGTTTTTGGAGATTGGGATATGGTTATTAACTAATAGGCTGGTGTTTATAAGGGTCCTCATAGGACAGTGAAGTAAGAGAGTGTGGTTTAGGGATTTGAAGCATCCCAGATTGCTAGTTTGGATAATAGATTGTCAAGATTAAATAAAGAATAGATTGTAACATCTTGGTAGAAGGAGGGCAAACTCTGTGGGGTGCATTAAAAGCTTGAGGCTGGAGAGATCTGTTAACAGTATGTAGTTGTTTTTTTTTGTCTGATGGCATTATTTAGGTTTGAATGGTTGTAATTACAGTGTGAATAAACAGCTTTCCGTTTGCTGATTTTTCTTCTCTAGAGACTTGATTTGTGGTTAAATGATATCTAGGTTGCTTTTTGGTTGTTTGAAATCCTGGTGAAGCATTCTAGTATGTGTTGTTGTTTTTGATGGAATTAAAGTTGTTGGCCTTAAACTGTTTGAATAAATGGTTGAGGGTTGACATGGGAAGAATGTTGATGTAATAAATTTGAGTGTGGTTTAGAAATGGGAGGATTTAAAGGTGCTGAAATGTGTGGTTGTAATGATGGTCTTAATGTTGTGATGCAAAGAAACGGGGCTGATCGTGGACCTTTGGATGATATCTAAAGGTTGGTGAAGTCAGAGGATAGGGCAGGAATGTTGGTTTGGTAAAAAGCTCTTTAGGTAGTCTTTTGGAGTTTTGTGGGGTATTGAGTGATGTGAAAGTGTGTGGGCATGGCTATGGTATAGACATGCATAAAAAAGTTTTACAATGCAAAGTGTCTAGCATGATTTAAGTTATTTCATGCTGTGTTACCTAGTCGGTAAATGGTTGCAGGGTTGAATGTGAGGGTGTTACAGGGTGTGACAAGTCTGTGGTGTTTGATTTAAGAACTTTGGTGATGCTGAAGTAAAAAGTTTGGTACATGTTAGTTCATGGGTAATTGTTTAGCTTTTGCGATCTTAGGAAATAGACATGTGTTAGGAGGGCTGATGATGGTTTATTGAAAGGCAGTATGGGTTAAAGTGCCGTAGCCTTGTAAGACTGTTGATGTTGGTTGTAGGTAAGGGTAATATTTGAGCGGTTTGAATATTTGCCTGTATTTGATCAGCCTGAGGAATAGCTGGTAGGGGGTTGGATGAAGGAGTGAGGGGTGGGATGAATGGAAGTTTGTTATGTTTCAATTGACATCATTTTAGCATTTATGGCTATTTACATCAGAGACATCTGTTTCCATGAAAGTGTACTTTCTTTTATAGTCCTGGGTATATGTGTCTCAGGTTGTTCACTATTATGTATCAGTTCTGTTTTAGATAGTGCTGTTCCGGTTTTAAGTATTGTATACGAAGTTTAATAAATGGGGTAGGGGGTGTGATGAAATAGGCACTGGGGAAATAGTTGGAAAAAATTTGAAGAACTGGGGGTGGATTGTGGTGGGGGATGAGATGAAATGTGCACTGGAGATTGGGATGGGAAATGGGCCAGGGGACAAGAATTTAAAAAGCAAAAACATGAAGAGGCGGGGTTGGATAAGGGTGGGGTGTGATGAAATGGGCACTGAGGAAAAAGGATGGAAAAGCAGCAAGAGAATGGGAGTTTGAAAGAAAAAATGTGAAGAGCTGGGATTGGTTAAGGGTAGTGGGTGGGATAAATAGGCGTATTTAACTGCTGCACTGACATAGTAGTTGTAAAATTCATTATTCCTCCTCCACTTATATTTAAAATGACTATATTAAAATCCATTATTTATTAAGAATTTAAATTGAGATTAAAACCAAAACACAGACTAGTGTAATCTGTTAAAAGGTTGCAGATGAAGTGAATCACTGTGACACATTTGGTTGCATCTATATGCTAAAGTCTTTGAAGATACTTTGGTAGTCAATAAGACAAAGCTGGGCAACATTATGAATCCAACTTTCCTCATCAAATGAGTTTAAACATTAGAACTTTAACTTGGTACTGAATTTTATATTTTAGAATTATTTGGAAGGGATTGGTTTACTAGAAAGAAAAAACTAGTTGTATTCTTGCAAGCCTCTTATGTTTAGTTCACACTACACGATTTTTGCCCTGATTTTCGCTCACCCACTGGTCGCCGCTAGATGTGCCGGCTCGGAAGCAACCTCGGCATTCGCTCGGGGATCGAAACTCAGCTCTCGATCGCTATCTGTGAACTGTTTAACAACTTAATCCAAGCAGCTTGCCGAGCACTTGCAGACACAAAAAAGATATCTAGCATGTTAAATATCTGGACCAGTCGGCGAGTCAAAATCTTGTAGTATGAAAAGCATTGCAAGCAGGTTGCGAGTGGCAGCGAGAGCTTTGTCGAACAACAGCCAATGAGAACGCAAGATACGGAGTGAGGGAAACTTGGGGAAGGAGTTGTAAAAATGTGGGACAGGTAAATAATATAGTTTATATCAGAATACATCGGCACACATACAAGCGTTTACAGTATTTTGTGATCTTACCGTCCATGCCAAACCATAATACTAACGCTGCATTGCAAAAAATATTTTTTAACCTCAAACTCACTACAGAAAAGACAATCCTTGCTGGTCGTGTAGCCCAATCCACTCAGATTCATTTATTTTTTCTACTTGCTTTTTTACGCTGCACATCAGCGCACAAACAACTTTGATCGCTTGCTTATTGTTGACGTGCATTTTTGGACGTGGTATCATTAACCCCCTTGTCACTTAAGTGTGTTTTCGTGACAAAACGTAGTTTGGGAGACCAAACAGACTCATCTGCGATTCCTCCTGGTGATGGATGTAGTGTAGATCAGGGTTTAAATGTTTATTTAGGGGTTTTATAGTAATGTAGTGTAGATCAGGGTTTAAATGTTTATTTAGGTTTTTTTTAGTAATGTAGTGTAGATCAGGGTTTAAATGTTTATTTAGGGTTGTTATTGTAATGTAGTGTAGATCAGGGTTTAAATGTTTATTTAGGGTTGTTATAGTAATGTAGTGTAGACCATAAATGTTTATTTAGGGTTGTTATTGTAATGTAGTGTAGTTCAGGGTTTAAATGTTTATTTAGAGTTGTTATTGTAATGTAGTGTAGATCAGGGTTTAAGTGTTTATTTAGGGTTGTTATTGTAATGTAGTGTAGACCAGTGTTTAAATGTTTATTTAGGGTTGTTATTGTAATGTAGTGTAGATCAGGGTTTAAATGTTTATTTAGGGTGGTTATTGTAATGTAGTGTAGACCAGGGTTTAAATGTTTATTTAGGGTTGTTATAGTAATGTAGTGTAGATCAGGGTTTAAGTGTTTATTTAGGGTTGTTATAGTAATGTAGTGTAGATCAGGGTTTAAATGTTTATTTAGGGTTGTTATAGTAATGTAGTGTAGACCATAAATGTTAATTTAGGGTTTTTATAGTAATGTAGTGTAGACCAGGGTATAAATGTTTATTTAGGGTTGTTATTGTAATGTAGTGTAGATCAGGGTATAAATGTTTATCTACAGTAGGGTTGTTATAGTAATGTAGTGTAGACCAGGGTATAAATGTTTATTTAGGGTTTTTATAGTAATGTAGTGTAGATCAGGGTTTAAATGTTTATATAGGGTTTTCATAGTAATGTAGTGTAGACCAGGGTTTAAGTGTTTATTTAGGGTTGTTATAGTAATGTAGTGTAGATCAGGGTTTAAGTGTTTATTTAGGGTTGTTATAGTAATGTAGTGTAGATCAGGGTTTAAATGTTTATTTAGGGTTGTTATAGTAATGTAGTGTAGACCATAAATGTTAATTTAGGGTTTTTATAGTAATGTAGTGTAGACCAGGGTATAAATGTTTATTTAGGGTTGTTATTGTAATGTAGTGTAGATCAGGGTATAAATGTTTATCTACAGTAGGGTTGTTATAGTAATGTAGTGTAGACCAGGGTATAAATGTTTATTTAGGGTTTTTATAGTAATGTAGTGTAGATCAGGGTTTAAATGTTTATATAGGGTTTTCATAGTAATGTAGTGTAGACCAGGGTATAATTGTTTATTTAGGGTTTTTATTGTAATGTAGTGTAGACCAGGGTTTAAATGTTTATTTAGGGTGGTTATTGTAATGTAGTGTAGATCAGGGTTTAAATGTTTATTTAGGGTTTTCATAGTAATGTAGTGTAGACCAGGGTATAATTGTTTATTTAGGGTTTTTATAGTAATGTAGTGTAGATCAGGGTTTAAATGTTTATTTAGGGTGTTTATAGTAATGTAGTGTAGACCAGGGTATAAATGTTTATTTAGGGTTTTTTAGTAATGTAGTGTACTAGATCAGGGTTTAAATGTTTATTTAGGGTTTTTATTGTAATGTAGTGTAGACCAGTGTTAATTTTGACAGCAAATTTTGATTAAGTTTTAGTCATAGTCTTTTGACTAAAATGTAATTTAGTTTTAGTCATCTGAATTGTTTTAGTTTTAGTCTAGTTTTAGTCGACTAATTATCATAAGAATATAGTCGACTAAATCTACAGTCGATTCAGTCGACTAAAATACATATTTGTTTGTTTATTAGGATTTTAACGTCATGTTTTTACACATTGATTACATTCATGACAGGAACAGTAGTTATTCATTTACACAAGTTTATTCGATTCTCAAGGTTATATCGAACACAGTCATGGACAAATTTAGTATTAAATTTGCTTGACGATTTAGCCGTCGAGCCGCCGTGCCGCCGCCACCATGAGATCCTGTTAACGCGCCCAGAGGAACGCGATCCCCTCCCAGCGTAAACCGCTGGTGACAGCGTCGCGTTCCGCCGTCTGGAGCGCTATTACAGCGGCCACTTCCCAGCCAACTTGGCTGGTGACAGCGCCGCTGTGTTCTGTAGCGTAATGACGCGGTTGCGTTCCAGCAATCCTTGCTGCCGACCGTAACACCCGGGCTTGTAAAAAGCCCGTGTTTTTTCCCCCTTCTCCGGCCAACAGCGCGAGGTTTTCCACCTCGCGAACCCGGTCGCTTCACCTCTTTAGTGCTGGGAGCGGTTTTGCTTTCAGCGCTGCTGTGGCAGGCTGCGTTAGCTCCCAGCCAGGAGGTGAGCGACCAGGGTTCGCGCCTCGCGCTTCCCCTTTTTGTTATTCTGTTTATTTTCTTGTATATTGTGTTTATTATTTAGTAAATAAAACCCTTTATCCAACTTCCTCTGCATCCTTGGGTCCTTCCTTCCCCAATCATAACAACTTGTGTCTCTTTTATCGGCGAAGCATTGGAGTTCTTCTGCCTTCTGTTGCCACCAGTTGTTTTGGAGCTCTCTGAGCCACGCTTGGTCGTTTCAGTTGCTGGAATTTGGTTTTCTTCTCATGATTTGATGGATCCTGTTCGTGAGTGATCTTTGCTTTCTGTTTTTCATCTATTATGGTTGTGATCTCCGCATCATTGTTATCAAACCAGTCTTGATGCTTCCTTCTCTGCAGACCGATGGTTTCTTTGGCTGCATCATTGATCACTGCACGTAGTGTTGTCCACTCTGCCTCGATCGAGGATGGGTTGGCAGGGTTTGAGGTCAGACGTTGCTGGATGTTTTCCTGGAGCTTTGCCGACATAGCAGGGTCATTCAGTTTGCTGATGTCGTATTTCCTTCTCATCTGGTTTGTCGTATGCATTCGAGGTTTCTGTCTCAAATTCAGTTTCAGTTTAGAGACGACGAGACGATGGTCCGTCCAACAGTCATCGGCACCTGGCATGATCCTGGTTATCTGGACGTCCTTCCTGAACTTCTGCTTGACGATGATGTAGTCAAGGATGTGCCAATGCTTGTATCGAGGGTGCCTCCATGTAGTCTTGAGTCGGTTGGGTAGTCGGAAGAAGGTGTTCGTGATAGTGAGTTCATGTCCTGCACAGAGGCCAAGAAGAAGAAGGCCATTGTCGTTGCAGTTCCCGACGCCTTGCTTGACGATGATGTTGGGCCAGAGCTGATGGTCTCTTCCAGCCCTGGCATTGAAGTCGCCGAGGATCAGAAGGCGGTCCTCGGTGGGGAAGTGCAAGATGATACTGTTTAATTGTTGGTAGAAAGTTTCCTTCACGCTCTCTTCTGCGTCTAGCGTCGGTGTGTAGGCTGAGATGATGGTAGCGAAATGGTCTTTAGCAAGTGGTACTCGAAGCGTCATGAGGCGTTTGTTAATGCCTTTAGGAGCCAGGTTGTAATCCCTGACTAACTGGCTCTTGATGGCGAAGCCGACTCCGTGGTCACGTCGCTCCCCTTGGTCTTTCCCTTTCCAGAAGATGGTAAAGCCAGCTCCGGTCTCCTCGAGCTGTCCTTCTTCTGAAAACCTTGTCTCACTTAGGGCCGCGATGTCGATGTTGAATCTCGCTAGTTCCTTGGAGACCAGTGCTGTTCGCCGTTCTGGGTGATCCGTATCCTTCATGTCCAGGAGTGTTCGGACGTTCCAAGTTCCAAAAGTCAGATAGGATGTTCGGCAAGTTAGGGATTTTCTTGAGTTTCGTCCGCATTAGAGGGTGACCTGCTGGGTGCGGTATCCCAGCCAGACTCAGGTGTGACTTCCGAATTTTTTCCCCACCTTTTCTAGGGTCCTCCCCATGTGGGGTGGGCAGCGGTGCTCCTAAATAGGCCTGCCCAGTGCAGGACCGGAATCCTGTGTAGTCATGGTTCATAGAAAGGCGACCATCATGGACCACCATGGACAACAGCTTGCCAGGATGAAGCCCACGCACTGTGACTCCAGGTCCTTGATTTGCGGCACTGGTCTACACCAGTGTTAATTTCGTTGACGAATGATTTTCGTCATAGTTTTCATCAACGAACCTTTTTTTCATGACAAAAACGAGACGATAACTAAATAAAAACTACATAAAATGATAAAAACTATGACGAAATGAATCGACACTTTCGTCAACGAATAAAAACGAGACGAAAATGTTTGGCAGGGACGACATCCAATCAGAACTGATTTAGTTTTGTGGAAGGTAGGGACAAGTTTGGAAGAGATCCAACCAGAACTACTTTAGCGTATGTGGAGGGGCGGGACAAGCCGGGTAGCCATCCAATCAGTACTAATCTTTTGCAGTACCGCGTTAAGACCACACTCGCACAGATTTGATCTAAACCCGGGAAGACCAGACTAGCCTGTGAACTTTCTTTACTCATGGAACTAAGTTAACTCCACAATGTCAACAGGAAGAAAGAGGAGAGTCGATATATGGACACATTTCTCATTTGATGTCGTGAAAAACAAGACGATGTGTAAACCATGTGTGGTACTGCTGTTTTTACGGTACCCAGTTTTATAAAGAATGTAATATGCAATTTGTTATAAACAATGCATATACTTTTCAGGCAGAGCAGGCCTACTGGTCATTAATCTTTTGTTATTGCTATGCTCAATAAGCAAGGTCAGTTAAATAAAGATGTTGTTTGAAATAAGTTAAATATGTTTTTGTGTGTATTGCACATTCAAACATTAATATACTAAATACTAACATCATCGTCAAGCAAGGCGTCGGGAACTGCAACGACAATGGCCTTCTTCTTCTTGGCCTCTGTGCAGGACATGAACTCACTATCACGAACACCTTCTTCCGACTACCCAACCGACTCAAGACTACATGGAGGCACCCTCGATACAAGCATTGGCACATCCTTGACTACATCATCGTCAAGCAGAAGTTCAGGAAGGACGTCCAGATAACCAGGATCATGCCAGGTGCCGATGACTGTTGGACGGACCATCGTCTCGTCGTCTCTAAACTGAAACTGAATTTGAGACAGAAACCTCGAATGCATACGACAAACCAGATGAGAAGGAAATACGACATCAGCAAACTGAATGACCCTGCTATGTCGGCAAAGCTCCAGGAAAACATCCAGCAACGTCTGACCTCAAACCCTGCCAACCCATCCTCGATCGAGGCAGAGTGGACAACACTACGTGCAGTGATCAATGATGCAGCCAAAGAAACCATCGGTCTGCAGAGAAGGAAGCATCAAGACTGGTTTGATAACAATGATGCGGAGATCACAACCATAATAGATGAAAAACAGAAAGCAAAGATCACTCACGAACAGGATCCATCAAATCATGAGAAGAAAACCAAATTCCAGCAACTGAAACGACCAAGCGTGGCTCAGAGAGCTCCAAAACAACTGGTGGCAACAGAAGGCAGAAGAACTCCAATGCTTCGCCGATAAAAGAGACACAAGTTGTTATGATTGGGGAAGGAAGGACCCAAGGATGCAGAGGAAGTTGGATAAAGGGTTTTATTTACTAAATAATAAACACAATATACAAGAAAATAAACAGAATAACAAAAAGGGGAAGCGCGAGGCGCGAACCCTGGTCGCTCACCTCCTGGCTGGGAGCTAACGCAGCCTGCCACAGCAGCGCTGAAAGCAAAACCGCTCCCAGCACTAAAGAGGTGAAGCGACCGGGTTCGCGAGGTGGAAAACCTCGCGCTGTTGGCCGGAGAAGGGGGAAAAAACACGGGCTTTTTACAAGCCCGGGTGTTACGGTCGGCAGCAAGGATTGCTGGAACGCAACCGCGTCATTACGCTACAGAACACAGCGGCGCTGTCACCAGCCAAGTTGGCTGGGAAGTGGCCGCTGTAATAGCGCTCCAGACGGCGGAACGCGACGCTGTCACCAGCGGTTTACGCTGGGAGGGGATCGCGTTCCTCTGGGCGCGTTAACAGGATCTCATGGTGGCGGCGGCACGGCGGCTCGACGGCTCGGCGGCAGCGGCCCGACGGCGACCTGAAGGCAGCGACCAGGCGGCGGCGGCGGCACGACAGCGGCGCCTCAAATGGCGGCAGCTTGGCGGCGGCGGCGGCCTGGTGGCGCCCCAATACCGGTGGCCCGGCGGCAGCGGCACAGCGGCGGCGGCACAGTGCGGCGGCACAATCTAGAGATAAAACAAATAAAAAAACATAAAAGGGCACCGCAGTGCCAAACAAACTGAAAGAAAGAAAAAGGCCAACAAACACAGAAGATGCGACGGCTGCAGCTCTGCGCCTATCCCTTAAATAGGGGAAGGCACAGGACACAGCTGCAGCGCATTCGCCCTAACGAGCTGGCCAGGTATTTCAGCCAGCTCGTTCACTGCTCTGTAAGGCCTGTGGCGTCAGGGAGAGATGGCACATTCCCCTGACGCCACAGAACCTAACACAAGTAACTTCCATCTATGGCCCAAGGAGATCCTCTGTTGGAACACTTGTGTCCTCTGACAACTGCACACCTCTTACTGACAGCCAAGCCATCCTAGACCATTGGAAGGAACATTTCAACACTCTCCTTAACCGAAAGTCATCCGTTGCCAGAGACTTCCTGAGAAACGTCCCCCAACTGCCCCACGACTTGAACTGACAGCACCCCCATCCTACCAAGAAACAGCTCTAAGCCTCATACGATGCGGAAGAGCCGCTGGACCCGACAACATCCCAGTCGAGCTCCTTGTACATGTCGGTATAACACTCAAGACCCGCCTCTTCGTACTGATGCTCCGAATGTGGGAAGCAAGACAAGTCCCTGACGACATGAAGAATGCACTGATTGTGACGATCTTCAAAAAGGTGGGAATTACGACGGAATATCCCTGCTTTCCATTGCTGGGAAGATCTTCGCCTGGATCATCCAAAATCGTCTTCAAAAGGTTGCAGAAGGAATCCTTCCGGAGTCACAATGTGGATTCCGTACAATCATAGAAACAATCGACATGATTTTCTGTGCTCACCAGTTACAAGAAAAATCACGTGAACAGCAAAAACCCCTCTTCCTAGTCTTCTATGATCTGGAGAAGGCCTACGACAGTGTCAATAAGGCTGCCATGTGGGAAGTCCTACGACGCTTTGGCTTCCCCAACCCCTTCATCCAACTGATCCAAGCCCTACACGACGGCATGACAGCACGAGTCATCCATCAGAACAACATATCCGAAGAATTCCCAATCACGTGTGGACTGAAACAGGGATGTGTCCTTGCACCTACCTTGTTTGCCATCTACCTTGCCGCCATGATGTATGAGATACCACCCAATAACCCTGGCATTGAAATGAGGTACAGGCTGGATGGAGGATTATTCAACCTGTCCCGTCTGAGATCCAGAAGCCTGGTTTCCACCATCAAAGTCACCGAAATGCAATATGCAGACGACAACGCTGCACCAACCCACTCAGTCAAAGACTTACAAACATCAGTCAACAACTTCAACACAGCATACACACGCTTTGGCATGACCGTGAACGCCTCAAAAACCAAGGTCCTCGCACAACCGCCTCCCAGGACTTCCCTACCAGACTTCAACATCTCAATCAACGAGAAGACCCTAGAATGTGTGGACCACTTCCCGTATCTTGGTAGCATCCTGTCCACCCAGTGCACATCATCTAAGGACGTAGAAAACAGAATCCAAGCGGCACACCGAGCCTTCGGAGGACTCACCAGCCGTGTCTTCTGTAACAAGGATCTGACCCATCAAACAAAACTTATGGTCTACAACGCCGTCGTTGCATCCACTCTTCTGTATGGATGTGAAACCTGGACCCTCTACCGAGCAGATCGGAAGAAGCTGGAGCAGTTCCACCAACAGAAGCTGTGAGCCATCCTCAACATCAACTGGGATGATTATGTGACCAATAATTCTGTGCTGTAAAGAGCTTCCTCTGTCAGCATTGAAGCATCCATCATGAAACATCAACTCCGGTGGATAGGCCACGTAACTCGCATGTCAGGAGAACGACTCGGACGACGGATCCTGTTTGGTGAACTCGAATCGAGGAAGCGACCCCTCGGTGCCCCACTGAAACGCTACAAAGATCAATTAGCGGACCCTAAAATCCACAGGCATTGACCCCAAGACCTGGGAAGCATCAACTCAAGAAAGACCTCTGTGGAGAAGAGCGGTCAAACAAGGAATTACACTCTTTGAAGCCAACAGAAGAGTGGATGTGGAAGTGAGACGACAACGGAGGAAGGAAAGAGCACAGCAACCTTGAGCTCTTACAATACCCTGTGAAAAATGTCCAAGAATGTTTGCCTCAAGAACTGGACTCATCAGCCATCAGAGAGCCAAACACTGACGGAGAACCAAGCACCAAGAACCTATCGCTGATCAGTCGTGTAGTGTGAAAACCACAACAACTTAAAAGAAAATTGAGTGCCCAGGAGGCGCAGCGGGATATTCAGCTAGCACACCAGCGCCGAGTTTCTGAACTCCTCGGTGTTGTCACCGGCCGGCTGGGACCCATCTGGTGGGCATAATTGGCAATGCCTGCAGAAGATACTAGATACTCATTGGCCATCGTATCTGCAGGGTAAATTGTACAGCAATCTGACAGCTCCAAAAGTCGTGTAGTGTAAAACTTGGCATTAGGAATGACAACCATTTATTTAGAATAGAAGTAAAGCTACTGGACAATAACAATTTGTAACTTGTAGCTTTTGACATTAATTAATGCAACCCTGCACCCAAAGATACAGCATTACTGTGTAACTGTTAGTAAGCACATCAAATCTGACCTTTTTCCTTTTGCCAGCCCAAACCTAGTTTACCTATATCTACAAGACAATATAACTTACCTCCTCTCCAAAAGACAAATACCCTTCGTTCCATTAATGCTGCCTGTTAATAAATAACAAAACTACTTTGATTATTTAAACCTCTACGAGATGTTAATGCTGTAATACTACAGCCTTAGGCTGTTTTTCCATGGTAAGCATTTTATTTACTTTGAGACTAGATGTATATTGCTGCTTATTGCAGTGTTAAGGATTTTTACATGTTTAAACTTAATTCCAGCAAGCTTAAAAACAATACTTAAAACTGACTGTCATTTAAAGGTGTATTTAAAGGTGAAGTTAAAATGACATTAGAATGAAAGGGAAAGGCATGTATTATAACTATAGATAATTCACACTGTGTTATCGAAATGAATTTCAGGGCAATCTGACAAACAAACAACGAAACAAATGAATAAATAAATAAATAAATAAATAAATAGATCAGATAATCACACAGAGTGCACTCTCTCAGATTAATTTCGCTATGTGGCAAAAAGCAGCTGCAAGCCCCTCTCTCACTCCCGGTCCCTTATTATAATCCGGTCACTTAATTATCTCTGATCAGGCACTGAAACACTGTATATGTTGGTTATGGAAATTGGGCAGGACACTTTATTATCTCAGCAATTTTAGATCTGCAGCTCATGTTTGCACTCAAACACACACACACACACCTAGAAAATCTATTGCCCATATGAGTGTGCACAATTAAATTTTATTAAAGCCCCAAATACATAATAGAGAGACATAACTGAGAGACAGTTTTTACAACAGGGCCATAGCTCTGTTAAACACAAACGTGACACATCATGCGTCATTTCAATGGGTCTCGTGCAATTTCATATTTCACTGTTAATGGGCCAATGTGCAATGTTCAACTTATAATTTAAATAAAAAAATTTCAATGGGACATGTGCAATGGGACATGTGCAATCGCTTCTGTTCAGCTTCTGTTTTGTTTGAGAGTTGATTTATATTTGTATACTTGTATATAGTGCTATTAGTGTTTGCTGTTGTTGTTTTCTTGCACCGAGAGGGGGGGGTGTGGGTTGTACTTCAATTTCGTTGTGCAAGTGTACAAGTACAATGTGCAATAACAATAAAGGATTCATTAATTCATTCATAATAATCATTTCAAATATTCCCACATGTGCACTTAATAGGACTTTGAACAAATGAAGACACAAAGAAGCATATGTGGAATCTTAAAAGATTTTGAGGTGTCATCCTTGCAAAAAAACAGAACGTGAAGCAGAAAAATGGGGCAATGGGAAATGATTTATTATTGAATTAAGTCTCTGCATTTTTTAATGAATTAATCCCTAACACAAAGGGAAACAAAGAGGAATAGAAAATCTAGCAGAAAAAGTTCTAGAAAAGTCTTTTACTGATACGAATGGAAAACCTCTCTTTTCTGAACAAGACTACAAGGAGTGGCATGGCAAAATAAAAATAAAAGTCTTTCATCTGACTGCAGCTCAGAAGGAGACCCTGTGCAATACAGCTTGGCTTGTGACACCAGGGCACAAATTGCTAGGTACCTTTTAGCTTAGCAGGAAATGAAGTCATATCAGTGTCAAACAAAGAGGCAAACCAGGTCAGGCAATATCCTTCTGTGTAAAAAGAAAACACACATTTCCTTACCTTCCCACCTGTGAATTATAAGTACTACTCTCTTTCATTTTACCTTTTAAAGTCTCCTTGTTTATTTTTGAAAAAGAGAAAGGGCTACTAAGCATCAAGCCACTACTGTTTTCCAGTCTCAATCACACTTAATGCTTTTATTAATACTGTACACAATCCAACTGCTTTTCCTGCTGCATTCTCTTTGCTTTTCACTTCTCTGAATTAGTATCTGACACTAACTGGCACTTACTTCGAAATTAGTGCCAGCTTCCAAAATAAAATTAATCACAGGTATTTTGCCCTACTAAACACATCAAAAGTGATTTAATTAACTTACCCACAAAACACAAATGGGAGATCCTTACATTACACAAATACAAAATCACAATCAAGAAGCATTTACACATGCTGGGACATGTTAATCAGAAACTTTCAGACATTATAGATCTGTAGGGAATTGACCTAAAACAAACAGTAATTTGGAGCACCACACATGCAGCTATTATGTAAACAACTAAAACTTCTGTCTAATAAATCAGTGAGTCTTAGATTTTAAAGCTAACAGTAATAAATGTAAAGAGCAAATACTAGTAGCACAATAACTGGTTACAATATTCTAATGAATAACGACGAATTATGAATGTTTTAAATGTAAGCGTTTACAGTCAAATGAAATTTATTTGTATAGTGCTTTTCACCGTGGCCACTGTCTTAAAGCACCTTTACAGATTCCAGGACAAAAACTCTGATGAGCAAGCCTAGGGCATCAAGAAAGAACTACCTAAATAATATAAGAAAGAAACCCTGAAACGAACATATTCCCTTTTGGGGACAGGTCAGTCCAGTACCCTTTGTAATGTGTGCAGCATGTGGCTTTGCATTTTGTTAAAAAAAATCCATGGACGTCCCTTAAAAAGATGTCGTCTTTAAGGCAGCATTTATTGCTCTAAAATCTTAGTGTACTGTACTTTTCTGCATTAATGCTGCCATCACAGAAGTGTAAATTACCTTTGCCAAACGCACTGACACATGACATGCATTTTTTTTTTTTTATCTGGAATAATGATTCGTCTGACCACAATACATACTTACACTGTGTTGTGGTCCATCCCAGATGCCACAGAGCCCAAAGAACTCGGGACATGGTTGCACAGTAAAGTGGTATTTGTGAGTGTAACTGTATTGTAGTGATTGTCAAAGGTTTGCCAAGGTCCTTGCCCATGTGGTTATTTCAGCTATTGATGAATGATGATTCTTGCAGTGCCGTCTGAGGGATTAGGGCTTGCACCCCTGCCCCATACACACTGAATTTCCTTCAGATTCTTTGAATTGTTTAATGATACTATGCTCAGTGGTGGGAGAAATATGCAAATGAAAATTAGAGCACAAGTGGTGGCACACTACACTGGAAGTGTATGAGATAGCATTAAAAGATGCCCAAACTGAGTATAAACATGCACTTATAAAAGCCAAATTTTTATATTATTCTTTCTTGATAGAGAATAAAAGGAATAATCCTAGATTCCCTTTTTGAGACAGCGTCCAAACTTACTAGAAATGTCACCGAAACCAAATCTAATATTCCATCACACTGTACCAGCAATGATTTTTCAAAATTCATTAATAAGAAGATAAAAAAATACAACTTCAAAGTCTTCCAAACTGAACTAACTGCATTGTTATACTCAACCCTGTTTCAACTCGTTTACTTAAAGATTTACTCCCTGCCATTGTAAAGCCCCTGCTTACCTTATTAAACGCATCCCTTAGCCTTGGATATGTTCCCAAATTGTTTAAATGTGCCCACATGTTCTGTCTAATTATAGGCCGATTTCAAACCTTTCTTTTGTCTTCAAGATTCTAGAAATGGCAGTTTCCCAACAATTATGTTCTTATCTGCACGTGTTCATAAAACATTTCAATCAGGATTTAGACCCAACCATAGTACTGAAACTGTGTTTCATTTCATAATAATAAACATGGCATCAATTTTCACTGCTATGCATCTTTGTATATGTCAGTCAAACCCAATGCCAACACAGTCAGTAAGACTGAAGATTGTGTAAATGACATAAAAGACTGAATGTCATGTAATTTTCTTTTAGCTAATTTGTAAAAAACTTGGGTGTCGCGCTAGATTCAGATCTCTCTCTTTGATGCACACGTTAACAATATTACTAGAGTTGCATTATTTTATTTGCATAATATATCTAAAATAAGAAATATACTATCTGTTAATGATACTGAAAAACTGATCCATGAGTTTATAACTTTTTGGTTAGATTATTGTAATGCTCTTCTTACTGGATGCTCTGGTAGATCCATAAACAGCCTCCAGTTGGTTCAAAATGCCGCAGCTTAAGTGCTAACTAGAACTAAAAAGATTATCTCTACACTAGCTGCCAGCTACATTTCGCATTCATTAGAAAATACTTTTACTAACCTATAAAGCACTACATGGTCTGGCTCCAGAGTATTTAAGTGAACTTATTGAGCACTACAACCCAGCATGTGTACTTTGTTCACAAGGTGCAGGGTTACTTATAGTTCCTATCATTAAAAAATTACAGCAGGAGGAACACAGAATAACTTCATAGCCTGATCTACGTTGTGCAGTCATATGCTGCGTCTGTATGAAATAGGTACTAAGGACAGGCATTCATGGATAGCGAGAGAGGAAAAGCAAAAGAGCAGTGCACATCCTGTGACACTAGATAATCGTCTGAAACAGAGAAAACCCAAACCTGAGTTAAAGGAAATAGTGATGCCAAGTTCATGCATTAAATCACGTCCCAACAAATTAAAAGGTGAGTTAGGGATGACCACAAAACAATGAGTAAAGGAAATGGTTGGTTATACAGTAGAACTGTATGAACAGATAAAGGATGTGTAAGTGGACATTTGATTGAGAACTCTTCTATCCCCACTGACTGCAATGTGTTGTTAGAGACTGGACCATTGTACTGACAACCTCTTAAGGAAGAACACGTGGCACCAGTGTCCACAAGGAAGCCATAAACTTTAACTTCCACCTGTGAAGACAAAGTAGAAACTTTTCAGAAAAGGTTGTGGTCATGTAGGACCAATCTATTTGCACCCCAGGGTCTCTGGTGTGTGGGCAGCCCTATTGTAAATTAGGAGGCAGTGCTTGGGGTGGAGGAGCTGTGGAATTGCAAGTATGTATCTCTGCAGACCGGAGAACTGTAAGTAGGAGGGGCTTATACCGCAAGTGGGAGGGTACCCGCAAGTAGGAGGGGCTTATACGGCAAATGGGAGGGGCTTATACAAAAAGTGGGTGGATATCAGCGAAAGAACGGCCAGGGTCCTAAAGGAGCAGGGTTAAATGATTTTCCGGTCTTAACTCACTATTTAATATGCAACTTTGACATCAGAAACATAATTAAAATAGTATGTGTTATCTGTTATTGTTCAAATATCACTGTCAGGTACAAGTTACAGGTACAAGTTAAATAAAATGCATTTAAATTCTGATTTTTATTATAACCCTCTCCTTGTTGGAGACGCCACTTGTGGAACTGTTTTGTAACGCCCGTTTGGAGTTGTACCACCCACTTTTTGTATAAGCCCCTCTCACTTGCGGGTATCCTCCTACTTGCAGTATAAGCCCCTCCTACTTACGGCTGGCTCCGGTCTGCAGAGATACCCTTCTCTGGAATTGGCCTGGTACACCACCAGTGGCACCAGTCCACTGGCGGTTGTTTGAATGAGCCTGTTGCCACTGAAACAGAGCGCTCTTTTGTTTGCCATTATTGTTTTTATCATTGCTCTTAAGCTGCTGGTTGCCAAAGTCGGACCCTGTACCATGTTTATGCTGGTTTTTGTAGCACTCACGCTTCCAATGATCAGGTTTTCCAAAATAATTGCAATTTCCCTTTCTACCATTCTTCATCACTAGTATGTCTACAATTAGTATGCTTAACAGGAAATGCTCCAGCACCTTCTAGTTCGCACACATGCTTCTGAAAGTGCTCCTCTCTCATTTCAGTTATGCCTGGTTGTAAGCGCATAACCTGAGCATCATCTGCATGCATACTATTCAAGCAACTGTTAATAGCGTAGGTCAGAACTATACTCTAAAGGTAATTCTGCTCCATCTTCCCAATATTTAGAGAAGTAAACCACAAAAGCACTGGGTGTTTAATTTTTTCAGGTTTACAGTAACAGGCAATAGATAAATTGGCAGATTTACTGTTCTTGGATTTAAGGAAGTCCATAAGTTATTTATAAAAAGCATGAACACATGAGGCCATATGCCAAGCAAAACAAATTGCGTATAAGATGTTTCACCTGCAGGGTTTCCTTTAGGTCCTGAATTAGCGTTAGAATGTTGTGAACGTGGTACACAAAGAACTTGTTCTAATCAATGTCTTGCCCATTCTTAGGTGTATGAGGTCGTGTAGGTTGTGTGATCAAAGAAGATCGAAATCATCTAAATTGGGAATTTCAGTAACAAGATCGGTTCCAGGGATGGAATTATTGAAACATTTCATATGAATGTTGCTGTAATAAGCACCTGTCAACTTTACATGTGAAGTTACAGATCTCAAACTGTTCACAAAAGCCATAGATTTCTTAGGTGAGGGCAATAAGTCCAGTTCATTGCTAGAAGTCACCTTCACTTCAAACGGACAAACAGTATTTACAGTAGATAAGTCAGGGTATAACTTAGGTTGTGTTGTTTGTCCCTTATGAACAATCCTCTACATTCTTCTGTTTTATTTATTTATTAGGATTTTAACATCATGTTTTACACTTTGGTTACATTCATGACAAAAACAGTAGTGTCTGTCAACTAATCAGGAAAAATCCTGGGCAGTGCGTACACTCCCAGGTGAGCTTCTGTCAAGCCAAGGAGTGCCACTAACTTTTATACCAAACTTGGATGTGTATGCTAACCACTTTTTTTGTGTGAGCAGAACAGTTTTGTGCTGACCAAACGCCCACCCTTCCACTGATGCAAGCACACCCCTTGATTTATAATGTTGTGATATGTGGCCATTTGCCCAGAGCACACTTGATCATGCAAATATGCAAAAACAAGTGATATAAGTAATGCCTGTACCAATATTTGAACTATTTAGGTGACAGACAGTACAGTCAGAAACAAGTTACATTTCCAAATACAGTCAATAAGAACAGGTTACATTTCCAATACACTCGGCCCTTTGACTGTCAATTCAACATAGGCTGTTATCGTAGTACGTCTAAATATGCAGTTCTCTTATATAAACAGATACATATAAAACAGTTCAAAAAGGTTAATAGTATGCAAACAATAAGCAAAACGATTGGGTGTAACATAATGTTAAACATAAGCTTAGCTTGGTCTTACCATCCAGTAAAAACATTACACCAATCATTCGCAGCATAATGAGCAACTTACACATGTACTACTCGTCCACTTTGCATAATGGTGAATACATGATGCTGTAACACAGAATAATTTATTTGTGTATATGTATATGTGACAAATAAAGGCATTCTTCTAAGGGCATTTGTAGTCTAGCCGTTAAGGTACTGAACTAGATTTTCTTAACTGTGTGGATTGATGTTGTGCATCACTGAGAGGTTGTAATGATACTGTTAATGTAAGTGTGGAATATTTGCCATTTTACTGGGGTTAATATGTATGTATTAATACGTTGTCAGTAAATACGTATACAAAGTGCTTCTATATGGTAAGTGAAACCGGTAAAATGGACAATGTGTGTAGAAACAAGGAGGTGGTTTTAATGTTATGGCTGATTGGTGTATATACAGTTAAGGTCAAAATTATTAGCCCCCTAGGAAATTTTGAATATTTCCCTAAAATACTGCCCAATGTTTGCAATATTCATAAAATTTCATATAGTAAATCATTCATCAATGATACCCTTTAGAATGTAAAATAAATATTCAAGATTTCTTTATGAAAAATCTGGTGAAAACTGAGATGGTCAAAATTATTAGCCCCCATGTGATTTTGTGCTTTCAAAACAAATGAACTGGGTTTGAAACCACACCTGAGCAGTCAAATAGGTTTGAAAACACACCTGAGCAATCAATTAGCACTGAACCTTATTTAAGTGAATCCAAGAAGCAGAGTTAGTATCATTTGACTGCTTGAATGAAAGGGATACTCAAGGGTTGCTCAATAATCTTTGTAAGAAGCAATATCATCATGCCAAAAAGCAAAGAAATCAGTCTGGACCTCAGACAGAAGACAGTGGACCTTCATCTTCAGGGGGAAGGATATACTGCCATTTCCAAGCGTTTCATGGTTCCTAGAACAGCTGTGCATTGCATCATCGCAAAGCACAAAGAAACAAAGTCTGTTAAAAATAAACCTGGCCGTGGTCGAAAACGCAAGATTTCCAAAACTTTTCAGCAAAAAATAATCAGAGATGTCAACAAGAATCCCCGGACCTCTGCAAAGATGATTGTTGCTGAGTTGGCTTCCTCTGGACTTGATGTTTCATGCAAGACTGTTGTGAGGGCTCTTCATCGTGGTGGACTTCGTGGTCATCGTCCAAGAAAAACCCCGTTGCTCTCACAGCGGCACACCAAAGCCCGACTGAACTTTGCCAGAGACAATCTGAAACATAAGGGTGAGTTTTGGAAGTCTGTCCTTTGGTCTGATGAAACCAAACTTGAGCTGTTTGGGCATATGGATGCTGCTTTAGTTTGCGTAGGAAGGGCGAGGCCTTCAACCCTAAAAATACTGTCCCACAGTGAAGCATGCTGGTGGAAGCATAATGCTGTGTGGCTGTTTTGCTGCTTCAGGGACAGGAAACCTTGTTCGGGTGCATGGGACCATGAAAAAAGAGGATTATGTGGATATTTTGAAGAATAACATCAAGACATCTGCTGCCAGTCTAGGGTTAGGTCGTCGCTGGGTCTTCCAACAAGACAATGACCCGAAGCATACATCAAAGTTAGTCAAAAACTTTTTGAAAGACACCAAAATCAAGGTTCTGGAGTGGCCCTCTCAGAGCCCTGATCTCAATCCGATCGAGAATCTGTGGAGGGAGCTTAAGGTTCGGGTCCATGCTCGGAGACCAAGCAATTTGCATGATATTGAACAATTTGCCACGAAAGAATGGGCTAAAATCCCTCAGGAGACATGTGCCAACTTGGTTAGAAATTATCAGAAGAGGTTGTTGTCAGTTTTGGATCAGAAAGGCTACACTATTGACTATTAGTTGTTAGAGGGCTAATAATTTTGACCATTGCATTTTTTGCTTTTTTCTTGTTTCAGTTCAGCAAACCAATAAAAATGTTCATTTGACCTTATGCAGATGTTGTCTTTGTTCTTGTGGACGCACACAAACTATAAACACTTAAGGTTATGGCCCATGTCATTGGAAGGATAAAGGTTTTATTTGATTTCATAAGGGGGGCTAATAATTTTGACCTTAACTGTATATATTGGATAGACACCAGATGGCATTTTGCCAATGCCATATATATAGATACATTGGATTTACTACACACAATTGGTGTGGACCCACCTCATGAATTGCTAAATTGCAATTACATCTGCTGGATCAGGGGGCTCGTTCGGGTTTTGCATATACAGTGTATCACAAAAGTGAGTACACCACTCACATTTCTGCAGATATTTAAGTATATCTTTTCATGGGACAACACTGACAAAATGACACTTTGACACAATGAAAAGTAGTCTGTGTGCAGCTTATATAACAGTGTAAATTTATTCTTTCCTCAAAATAACTCAATATACAGCCATTAATGTCTAAACCACCGGCAACAAAAGTGAGTACACCCCTTAGTGAAAGTTCCTGAAGTGTCAATATTTTGTGTGGCCACCATTATTTCCCAGAACTGCCTTAACTCTCCTGGGCATGGAGTTTACCAGAGCTTCACAGGTTGCCACTGGAATGCTTTTCCACTCCTCCATGACGACATCACGGAGCTGGCGGATATTCGAGACTTTGCGCTCCTCCACCTTCCGCTTGAGGATGCCCCAAAGATGTTCTATTGGGTTTAGGTCTGGAGACATGCTTGGCCAGTCCATCACCTTTACCCTCAGCCTCTTCAATAAAGCAGTGGTCGTCTTAGAGGTGTGTTTGGGGTCATTATCATGCTGGAACACTGCCCTGCGACCCAGTTTCCGGAGGGAGGGGATCATGCTCTGCTTCAGTATTTCACAGTGCATATTGGAGTTCATGTGTCCCTCAATGAAATGTAACTCCCCAACACCTGCTGCACTCATGCAGCCCCAGACCATGGCATTCCCACCACCATGCTTGACTGTAGGCATGACACACTTATCTTTGTACTCCTCACCTGATTGCCGCCACACATGCTTGAGACCATCTGAACCAAACAAATTAATCTTGGTCTCATCAGACCATAGGACATGGTTCCAGTAATCCATGTCCTTTGTTGACATGTCTTCAGCAAACTGTTTGCGGGCTTTCTTGTGTAGAGACTTCAGAAGAGGCTTCCTTCTGGGGTGACAGCCATGCAGACCAATTTGATGTAGTGTGCGGCGTATGGTCTAAGCACTGACAGGCTGACCCCCCACCTTTTCAATCTCTGCAGCAATGCTGACAGCACTCCTGCGCCTATCTTTCAAAGACAGCAGTTGGATGTGACGCTGAGCACGTGCACTCAGCTTCTTTGGACGACCAACGCGAGGTCTGTTCTGAGTGGACCCTGCTCTTTTAAAATGCTGGATGATCTTGGCCACTGTGCTGCAGCTCAGTTTCAGGGTGTTGGCAATCTTCTTGTAGCCTTGGCCATCTACATGTAGCGCAACAATTCGTCTTTTAAGATCCTCAGAGAGTTCTTTGCCATGAGGTGCCATGTTGGAACTTTCAGTGACCAGTATGAGAGAGTGTGAGAGCTGTACTACTAAATTGAACACACCTGCTCCCTATGCACACCTGAGACCTAGTAACACTAACAAATCACATGACATTTTGGAGGGAAAATGACAAGCAGTGCTCAATTTGGACATTTAGGGGTGTAGTCTCTTAGGGGTGTACTCACTTTTGTTGCCGGTGGTTTAGACATTAATGGCTGTATTTTGAGTTATTTTGAGGGAAGAATAAATTTACACTGTTATATAAGCTGCACACAGACTACTTTTCATTGTGTCAAAGTGTCATTTTGTCAGTGTTGTCCCATGAAAAGATATACTTAAATATCTGCAGAAATGTGAGGGGTGTACTCACTTTTGTGATACACTGTACATGCATTTCGGGCCTACAACACATTCCAGAAAAGTTGGGATGGGGCCATTTAGTAATGAGGTTAAAAAAGAACAGGTGATGTCAACAGATGATTGTAATTATTATTTGGCACAAATCATGTTCAGAGGGAAGAAAGAAAATATATTTTGTTCTAAATTATGTTGTCAAGACCTCGTTTTTAAGTGTAAAACTTAAACCTGTAAACCTGGTTTACAGGTTTAAAAGAACAATCTTCATATTTTTTCAAAATTCTTATCGCTTGCGACCGTAGCATTTACTTGTACTTCTACTTTCAATACTTAAATACATTTAATATTTAAAAATTACCTTTTATATTTAAGTACATTAAACTTAAAGGGCGGCACAAGGGTAGCACTGTCACCTAACAGCAAGAAGGTCCCAGGTTCAGTTCCCAGGTAGAGCGGTCCGGGTCCTTCCTTCAGGAGCTCTGGTTTCCTCCCACAGTCCAAAGACATGCAAGTGAGGTGAATTGGAAATACTGTACAAAATTGTCCATGACTGTGTTTGACATTAAAGACTGATGAATTTTGTGTAACCAGTGATCACCTGTCCTGTCATGAATGTAACCAAAGTGTGTAGAACATGATGTTAAAATCCTACTAAATACATAAACATTAAACATCAAATACTTTAAGACTTTTATTCAAGTAATATTCTAACAGGAGCCTTTAACTTCAATCAAAGTAATTTTCTGATAAGATATTTGTACTTTTACTCAGGTATGGCTTTCAGGTACTTTATTCACCACTGCATAGAGTAAGTAGACTCTCAAAGCTTTAGTCCTCCATCATCAGTTATGGTATGTTGTAGAGCTTCTCCCAGCCTAAAGGGGGCAAAGGGCTGCTGCTACTCCTTGAAGCCTACAAGGAGAAGGAGTGAAAAAAAGGGGGGGGGGGGGGGGACAGTTGTTTTGGTCTTCACTACTGTATGTAATGTGTGTTTTTGCTGTGGAGCTTTGTTGCTGAAACATCAAAAGGTAAATCCTTGATTATTGTATTTACTACTTTGTGTACATTGTGAATATCTGCTGGACATCATTTGTGTTTAAAATGTTATATGTTTGGTTGGGATTGAGTAGAGTTAGTAAACAGGAAGCCTAGCCTTACTAGCCTGCTTCTTCACCCTTTTGCTGAGCTAGTAAGCTCCCTACTCCCTACTGTTTGTAATTGAGGGAGTCAATAATGGTTATATTTTTTGTTTGTAGAGGGTTTTCCTTGTCCATCTTTGTGATTCTGAGCCATCAGCGTATGTCCTTTTGGCCTAAGGGATTAGGAACACTGCCACTGCCACTGCCACTGCAAACTGGATTTATGGAGTTGGAGTTGGACTGAATCAATCATTACTCAGGTTGTGGACTATGACTAAATATGTGAAATGGTGGTGGGTGAAAGGTGAATTAATGTTTAATACAATGTGAATTTACTCTATTTTGGCTTAGTGTACAGATTGGTTGATTGAGTTTATTGCTATAAAATCGTTTACTCTGGAGTTTTTTGGAATTTTCTTTGAGTTTGCATGTTCTCCCTGTGTCTGTGTGGGTTTCCTTCAGGAGCTCCGGTTTCCTCCCATGGCCCAAAGACATGCAAGTGAGGTGAATTGAAGATACAAAATTGTCTATGACTGTGTTTGACGTTAAACTTGTAAACTGATGAATCTTGTGTAACAAGTAACTACCGTTTCTGTCATGAATGTAACCAAAGTGTATAAAACATTTTGGGATTTTCTAAAGCAAATAAACTTTACTTTCTTGACTTTATAAGTTTGGTTGGATAATCCCTACCTTTAAAAAGCTGCAATTAGTATAGTAGTTCTGTTAACCTGGTTTTCTTGGAATAAGAAAAGAGGTAAAAGTGTTACAATATAAAATGCAGAAAATACAATCATAAATGAAAAGGAAAAGAACTATATAATGAAATGGATACATAAAGTAAATAATAATTAAAGCAGGCAATCAATGAATTGAAAAGCACAAGCTTAGTGATGTCTAAAGATCTTTTCATGGTTCCAAGGAACAGTACACAAGGACTCACACACACAACAATCTTGAAAAGTAAAATAGCAAGGCTTTATTGAATGATCAGTGGTTAGAGGCAGAACCAAGTCCCTCAGGTGGTCTACAAGGAAAAACAAAAAGATGGGTTAAAATATTTGGGTGTTTTTTTTGGGAAGCGACACATTTATCTTAAAAGAGAAAAAGTCAAGAGTCGACTTGAACAATGGAAACGGCTGCTTCCAAAAATGTCAAACAGAGGGCGTGTTCTTATCGTCAATAACCTGGTGGCATCTTCTCTTTGGCATCAACAAGCTTGCATAAACCCACCACCAGATCTGTTAAGTAAAATACAACCTATGCTGGTTAACTTTTTCGGGACAATTCACACTGGACTTCGCAATCAATTTTTTTTTTATCCAGGGAAGGAAGTGGACAAGGTCTTATTAATTTACAGAGCATGACTGCCACCTTCCAAGCACAGTTTGTGAAAAAACTCTTGACGGGACCTGCAGATGTTAGCTGGTGAGCCGTAAGTTGCAGAATCCTAAAAGCTTTCGGAGGTATGGGACTGGATTATGAACCTTTTTTTTTTAATGACACATATTGCAGAATTACTTTTTAACAAAGTCTTTTTTTTAAATTTGGGGTCTTTTTAATATACAAAGTGGAAAATCAGCAAATTCCTTGCAATGGGTGTTACAAACTTTGATCTGCAGAGCATGTCTGGACATCACTTCCTGTGGCTTTCCTGCTACAGGTCTGTTTTTAAACTCAAAGAACAGAGCATTTGTGCTTTTAAACACAGTGGGAACCAGCTTCACCAATCCTATGTAAACTTTCCAAACAAAAAGAATTTTGATAACAAGGTTGACACACCCTGGATCCCTGTTCTCAAACTTGGTGAGAGCAGGTGATTTACAGTGGTGAATTTTACACAATTTTACCTCAACTTTCACCCACCAACAGTTGTTTTATAGTCTTTATACCTCAAATAAAGAGTAAGCTTTTGATAATATTTTGAATTAAATATCTAAAGGATAAGCCATAAAGAATGTTTCTATGGCCCAAATGTTTCATGCTTTTTGGACGTTGCAATATTTATGAAGGAGAATGTATTTTATCTGTGTATGATCATTTATTAAACATTGCAACAATTACATTTTACCTTGTAGTCGCACCTGCGTACGCTGCTTATGTTTTACTTGCTGAGTCATCTTTGTTTTTCTTATCTTTTAGTAATAATTAACCAGAGTGAACAGGACTCGAGCAGGTACAGCTTCTTGTGCCATACTAAGCAGAAAGCCTGAGTGAGAGCAGACAGCCATGACCCACAGGCTATTTGAGGAGAAACACCATGCTTCTATTTACCAGAAGTATCGCATAAGTCCACCAGATAAACTGAAGGAGCTTATTTTAGAGTATCTGGACAACAAGGTAAGAAATATATTGATGTATGTTTTTATCTGTAGCCAATTGTTTGTGTGCTTCTTCATGATAATGTTAAATAATATTTAAGTTTAAGGTGCAGTTACCTATGTAAATAATAAATTTATACATAGAGAGATAAAAAGGCGCTAGGTGGTACAGCAGTAAAACATGCTAACACACCAGAGCTGACATTTTGAACTCGTCGTTTCGAATCTCAGCTCTGCTATCCGGCAGGCTGGGCGCCTACATGAACAATGATTGCCTGTTGTTCATACAGTGTGGGAGCCAGAAGGGGATTCCTCATAATCTATGCAATTTGCTTGACCTTTGCTGGCTGATTGATGGCGCCTGCACAGAGATGAGGGATAATGCGTTGATCAGGGTGTGGCTAGCCATACACAAAGCTGATCTGCACTTTGTGCAGGTGAAAAGATGCAGTCGGCTACTGCACACATGTCAGTGTGTCAGTCTCGGCTCTCCTCAACCAGGGTGGAGTCAACATCAGTAGAGAGGAAACATAAAGCAATTGGGTAATTGGATATGCTAAAGTTGGGAGAAAAAGGGAAGAAAAAAAATTAACAATATAAAAATTTACCGATATTGCACATTATCAGCAAGTATTAATGAGGTAGAATATTTCAAAGTATTGCACAATTTTTATTGTAATGGTTGCAGTTTAATGTGAGACCAGATTATTTACTGTGATTGCGATTGGCTGGTGCTCTGTTTGGGGTGGTGCTGATTGTAATAACCGTGACACTGCGGTTTTGTTTGTTTGCTGTAAATATGCAAAAATCTATTTCTGCAAAAAGTATAGCGTTATAAATACAGTCTTTGGGGGGGGGGGTCTCCTCCTTAGCCTTTTTATTCTGGTTAATGTCAGAAAAATACAGATCTGCCACTGCAGATACATTAATTTACATGAATAGATTGATGTTTTTATAATATGATCATTAAAATTAAATCATCTTCTTGTTCTGTACCTTAAAATATGTCCCTCAGTTGTGGTTGTGTGTTTTGTAGAAAGGACCCCCCTATGAGCTGGCTGTGGACTTGGGTTGTGGTACAGGACAGAACACTCGTCTACTTGCATGTCACTTTAAGAAGATAGTGGGCCTTGATGTCAGTGAAAACCAATTGGAAGAAGCCAGGGCAGTGCCAGGTTTTGAAAACGTCACTTACAGGTATAATATAATGGAATTTCTAGGTTAACTAATTAAACTGATTGTTGTGAGATTGTGCAGACCATAACAATATCAGCCTACTTTTAGGCATAGTAAAATTGACATCATAAACTTCAGCTATGATGAGAGAGTAGATCTTTACTCTCAGCTACACTCATCACAAGCAAGTAAATTAAAACATGCTATCATAAGATGCAGGAGGCAGTGTTTGTTTTGGCAAACTCTGATTTACTTTTAGTCTTAGTCATTAAATACAATTTAAATAAATTGTAATTTTAGTACTGTGTTTATTAATAGGTTCAATCTAGTCTTGGTTGACAGCTACTAAAACTAAATACTTCTAATTAGTAAAATCTGAAAATTGCATGTCTTTTTTGTTTAGCAATTTAGCAAGTATCGAATAGAATGCCTTTATTTGTCATACAGTATATACATATACAGATGTACAGTACAACGAAGCAAACTTTCTTCACATATCCCAGCTTGTTTGGTACCTGACAAATACAACTGACCTCACAAACTATTACAAGCAAGAGGGTGGCACGGTGGCTCAGTTGGTAGCACTGTTGCCTCACAGCAAGAATCCCCAGGTGGGATTCTTTCTATGTGGAGTTTGCATGTTCTCCCCGTGTCTGCGTGGGTTTCCTCCCACAGTCCAAAGACATGCAAGTGAAGTGAATTGGAGACACTGAATTGTCCATTACTGTGTTTGACATTAAACTTGTGAACCGATGAACCTTGTGTAATGAACCTTGATGTAATGTAAGAGCAGCTTTAGTTTAATTACACAGCTAGATTCTAGCACGTTAAAACAGAATGTATGCTTAAACAAGATGCTTATCCTAATCAGGAGTAGAATGTGTAAACAAATGGACACCAGCACTGATTTTTGTGATGCCAACACAATCCATTTATATTAAGTTAAGCCCTGCCCCCAACTGACATCTTGGAAACTAGTCCTATCTATAGACACCCAAAATTAACTCATCAGCAGAGTACCTCCATAAATTGACCACACAAATTAGGCCTACTGCAAGCAAGAGTCCTAACTTAGGAGTAGCTACCTTAAGACTACCTTAATTTTTATCTGTTTTTATTTATTTATTTTTTTTACATTTTTAGCTGACTGACAAATGACATTACATTGTGTCATATTTGTTTATTTATTACAATAGCACATTTGCGCAGTTATGTATTACCAGTATTTAGTTATAAAGTTTAACCCGCACATTATTTATTACAGATCAGGTTCAGCAGAGGAGCTGCCATTTCCTGATGGATCAGTGGATTTGCTGACTGCTGCATCTGCAGCTCATTGGTTTGACCCGGAACGTTTCCTTAATGAGGCTACACGTGTGCTGAAGCCTTGTGGCTGTATAGCCCTTCTGGGTTACACTGACCAGTTCAGCTTACGTTATGGCTCCTGTGGTGACGAACTGGACAAGATCTTTGCAGAGGTAAGAATATTGGGACATATACTTCCTGCCAAAAGTTGAAAGCCATCTATATTTTTAAAACACATAAGTTATGGTAGTTACACAGTCCTTGTGGGATTATTATCCATATTGACTAATATAATTTCTTGCATGGTAGTTAGAATATTAGTCTCTATGAATATGCAAACAAAAAAATTTACTACACATTCCACAGTTTTTTTTTTTTTTACTGGTACAGGAATGCATTTTCATTCTGGAAAATGAAAGACTTTATGACACCTTCAAATTTGCCTCCCTTATGTCCAGTAATTACTAATGTGATTTACTGTTCACGATTTTGCATTTAATGCATTTAGTTGACACACTCATATAAATTTAGCCTAAGTGATTGAGGAATAGAATTGCTATAATCTTATTGTCAGATCCCAACTAATGCCACAACCATTCATGGTATGAAAACAGAATCATCCAGGCTGCACAAAAGGAATTGAAGAATATCTTTAACTATATTAATCAAAGCAATGCTAGCCAATCTTGGGCATATCAAATGTATTTCTATCTAGGGGGCAGTTAGCTTTTTACTTCAGCATTTTATTTTGCCTAATAATATTTGCTGCATTTTGAAAAGAGATGCCTGCTGGGTTCACATGTTTCAGAAAAAGCACATACTATATATTATTTTGCCAGGCTGGTAGCTGTTGTGTAATATGCAATAAAAGATTGTTTTATATGTTATTAATCTCATTTATAACATTTAGGTTGACCACTAACTATGATTCATACAAACTTTCCTAGCAACTGTTTGCAGGTTTACAAAAATAATGCATATAGTCTGTGGAGCCAAACTGATAATGAGTAGAAAAAAGTGACTTCTTCAGAAAGGGATGAACAGATCCAGTTTGGTTATGTGAAATGTGGATAATACAGAAGCTGGAAGGCATTAAAAAAATGAGGAATGAGTAATTTGTGAGTAAAGTATAAATCTCAGACTTTAAAAGATATAAATACAGTGGGGGAAATAAGTATTTGATCCCCTGCTGATTTTGTAAGTTTACCCCCTTACAAAGACTTGAACAGTCTATAATTTTTATGGAAGGTTTATTTTAACAGAGAGAGACAGAATATCAACAAAAAATCCAGAAAAAAAAAACATTAAATAAAAGTTGTAAATTAATTTGTATTTAATTAAGGGAAATAAGTATTTGATCCCCTACCAACCAGCAAGAATTCTGACCCCCACAGACCAGTTATGTGCACAAAAGGCACACAAATTAGTCCTGTCCCTGTATAAAAGACTCCTGTCACAGAATCAGTTTCTTCCGTTCAAATCTCTCGACCACCATGGGCAAGACCAAAGAGCTATCAAAGGACGTCAGGGACAAGATTGTAGACTTGCACAAGGCTGGAATGGGCTACAAGACCATCAGCAAGAAGCTTGGTGAGAAAGAGACCACTGTTGGCGCGATCATTCGAAAATGGAAGAAATACAAGATCACAGTCAATCGCCCTCGCTCTGGAGCTCCATGCAAGATCTCACCTGGTGGGGTAAGAATGATTCTGAGAAAGGTGAGGTCAGTCCAGAATTACATGGGAGGAGCTTGTCAATGATCTCAAGGGAGCTGGGAGCAGAGAAATGCTGGATATGACCCCAGAACACCATCCCCACTGGGCATTTCTCTGCCTCCAAACACGGCGAGTGGAGTTGATGACAAAGAGCTCAATTTTGGTCTCATCTGACCATATCACATTCTCCCAAGCTTTCTCTGAAGTGTTCACTGGCAAACTTCAGACGGGCCTGTACATGAGCCTTCTTGA
Source organism: Trichomycterus rosablanca (assembly GCF_030014385.1). Lineage (NCBI taxonomy): Eukaryota > Metazoa > Chordata > Actinopteri > Siluriformes > Trichomycteridae > Trichomycterus > Trichomycterus rosablanca. The sequence continues at coordinate 23,187,460 of NC_085999.1, forward strand.
GTAAAGGGACTTCGCGGGCACTGCAGGATCTCAATCCATTACGGCTAAGTGTGTTACTAATGGTTTTCTTGGTGACTGTGCTCCCAGCTCCCTTGAGATCATTGACAAGCTCCTCCCTTGTAATTCTGGGCTGACCACCCCCACGAGGTGAGATCTTGCATGGAGCTCCAGAGGGAGGGCGATTGACTGTGATCTTGTATTTCTTCCATTTTCGAATTATCGCACCAACAGTGGTCTCTTTCTCACCAAGCTTCTTGCTGATGGTCTTGTAGCCCATTCCAGCCTTGTGCAGGTCTACAATCTTGTCCCTGACGTCCTTTGATAGCTCTTTGGTCTTGCCCATGGTGGTCGAGAGATTTGAACGGAAGAAACTGATTCTGTTACAGGTGTCTTTTATACATGGACAGGACTCATTTGTGTGCCTTTTGTGCACATAACTGGTCTGTGGGGGTCAGAATTCTTGCTGGTTGGTAGGGGATCAAATACTTATTTCCCTTAATTAAATACAAATTAATTTATAACTTTTATTTAATGTTTTTTTTTCTGGATTTTTTGTTGATATTCTGTCTCTCTCTGTTAAAATAAACCTTTCATAAAAATTATAGACTGTTCAAGTCTTTGTAAGGGGTAAACTTACAAAATCAGCAGGGGATCAAATACTTATTTCCCCCACTGTATATAAGATAGAATCTGGACAGCCAGCCCTAGAATCATTGGCACCCTTCATTATCATATCATTGCAATCACTCAAATGAGCCAGTAAGCTGTATGGTATGAGTATCAAGATTCAGCACTGCGTTGCTGTGAACTCACACTTTTATTGTGCTAGGTCCAGGTGTTGCAAATACTTATTTATGAGCATGGTGACTTTTGGGAAATATAGTAATTTTAAACTATGGCACGCTGCTTGGCATGGCATTTTCTTTTTCCCTTAGAGGTGGCGGAAGCAACTCGTCCTATTACAGCGCTGATTCGGGCTGATATGTTCCAATACTGCTCAGTGCTATAATATGAATTATTAATATTATATTAATGTCAATACACACAGTGTTTTGCTGAAGACAGTGTAACAAATATTTCACATACACTATGTCTCTATAACCTCACATTTACATAACCAAACTTGATGATGGCCCTATGATGACCATTTGGTGGTTGGCAAGAAGGTGGTGTACTGTCCACAGGATTGAGCAATTTCATCCCTTCTAGTATTAACACAAAGCACTGCATAGTTCTGAAATGGCCAGCAGCAAATCCAGATTTAAATCACATCAAAAACATGTGGAGAGATCTTAAAGCAGCAGTTGGAAGAAGACATCCTTCAAAGCAAAGATCTGAAACAGTTGGAAAAATTCCAGTCGAGAGTTGTAAGAAACTTATTTAAGGTTACAGCAAAATATTGATTTTGTTTTTTTCCAATAAATTGTTAATTGTTTTTAAAGGATGTGCTACCAAATAATACATTAAGATGGCCAATAATTTTGTCCAGACCATTTCTGGAGCAAAACATCAGTTCAGCCCCCTCACCCACCTGACTCTCCAACTTATGCAAACAACTACAGTTGCAATAACAAGCTTTGGTTGTTTTCTTCAGGTGCTCAGGTAAACAGGTTACAATCTTTAACACTGGGGCATAAATTAAACAGTAGGGGAAGAAGGAAGGCTAAGCTTGGATTAATAGGAAACTAACAGTTATCAAACAAAAAAAAAAGAAAATGCAATTACTAACTACCTAACTAAAGCAAACCAGGAGAAAATAATGCAGACCCTCTCTCACCAATATTAGAACATATTGGATTTGTAGTCACTGCTGTCTTTGTCATAAGGTCTTCAAATACACATAAATCTTAATATACTGTATATTTGTATACACACCCATGTCACTTTTACAAACTTTTAACTGTTTGTAAATTCTACTGTAGTGAATTGTGGCAAATGGAGTGAGTTATTAAAATTAATTAGTAACATCTTATTAGTTTAATTCAATGTCATTCTCTTTTTCTGTAGGTGAAGAACGTTGCCAGGCTTTATGCTAGCAGTAATGTGGCTGTGGCCAACAGCAAATTGCAGGATTTATTCGAAGCTATTCCTTTTTCAGACAAAAAGAGGTAAATTAAATGAGAAGCTGAGTGATGTGCACATGAAAATGTACAAGGTGACTAGATGTAATGTGAATCTGCAACCACTCTCTACCCTTGCAGTGTTTCCGACATTAGCACTTAATTGACTGAAGCTGTAGCCTGTCACAAAATGCTCCTGGTACAGCCTATTAATGGTGCTCTGATTGAGCAGAAAAGGTTAAAATCTGTTGTAAATGTGTAAAATGGTCAATTGTATAGCCAGGGAAATATACTAAGGAATTGCATCAATGGGTTTTTCAAAAGATGGCTTGTTTAAGAGCCATTGTGAGGTCAGGCACTAGTTACTCTGCTAATGGTACATCACCCAAATCCTCTAGAAATAACTGTTAAGCCGCTCAGGTGGTGCAGCGGTAAAATATGCTACCACACCAGAGCTGGGATTTTGAATACATCCTATCAAATCTCAGCTCTGCCATCCGACTGAGCAGCTACATGAACAACGTTTGGCTGTTGTTCATCCAGGGAGGGAGTTGCATAGGGACCTCATAACTGATGCAATTATGACCTCTGCTGGCTGATTGATGGTGTCTGCACAGAATAGAGGATTAATGCGACCTGGGTGTGACTCTCCATGCACAAGGCTGATCCGCATATGAACTTGCCTCGTGCAGGTGAAAAGATGCAGTTGGCACCAGTAGAAAAGGAAGCATAACGGTGTTGGGTAAAAATGGGATGCACTAAAAATAGGGAGAAAAAGGGAGCAATAAAATGCAATAAAAAAAACTGTTAAAATTAGATGGAAAATGTATAAGAGAACACAACCTCACATAGTGGCTTGGCAATTTTTAATATATAATTCATGTCTGTAAAACAGCCAAACCATGATCTAATCAAACCAACCTTGCAGTTAAAAGGTAAATCAATTCAGCAGAAAAATCAGGGACCTGGCACCTTCTTCCAGCAGTACAGCTGTGGATGATTTACATTTAGGTCTGGGAGGTGAAAAAAGTTAAGAACATAAATAATTCACCTTTTTTGAACAGACTCCATACTTTTTCACAATCCTCCCTCTTTTGTACATGCACGAGGTAGCGGAAAGTATTTTGCACCTTGCTCTGTACATGCTACTTAAAATGCACTTTGCATTTTTTTTAAACTGGAGTACAAAACTAAAAGACTTTTATGCAGAAGGCCTAAATGCTTAGCATATCTAGCTCTAGTTATTTAAGTTTTTAATGAAAGTTCACCTGTATTTACTGAAGTTAATAGCAGTTTATATCTAGCTTATACGCCTTCCTTTTTTTTTTTTTTTACAATTTGCATGTTGCTGGACGAAATAATAGCTAAAATTACATAAAGCTCTGTACTTTATCTGAAGAGTGTGGTTAAATGGTTTGCTTAACATTTAAACTCTGTTTCTACTTGATGAGGCTTGAAAATATTCCATTGAAGATGGAGATGACAGTTGCTGGCGTGGTTGGCTTTGTGGAGTCTTTTTCCTATTACCAGACCTACTTTAGGAAAGATCCTCAAGCTGCAACATCTTTATTAGATTCAGCTATGAAAAGGTAATTATACAGACTGTAAATACAAATTAACAATGCATATTGTACATTTTTTAAATTAATTGGGTTTGTCTATAAAGTACTTTTCTCCCACGATATTCTCCTTTGCACCCCTAACCCCTGCAAATGCAAAAACCACAAATACAGAAATGGTTAGCCTCCCTTACCCTTAATTACTAAAACTTCTAATTATATTTACCACATATTTAACACACAAAACAAATGCTGTACAGTAAGACAATACAGTAATCCAAAGTACAGTGTTACCTTAAAACTCAACGTCAGTTGGTTCTGGGAGTGGCATTGAGTTTAAAAGGTGTTGAGTTTTAAGGTATTTTTTTCTCATAAGGATGTATGGTAAACCTGTTAATGTGTTCCATGGTCCCGTGGAACTGCATTTATTTTATGCTAATGTAAAATAATGGGGTTGTTTTTGACACTTATACACTGAAAATAACACAAATATAATATAAAAAACACTGAAATACAATTGAAAAACAATTAAAAATCAATCGAAAATACAATAAAATCTACACTTTACCTTTACTTCTTTATTGTTTTCTCACACTTTTTAATTAGTGGGGAGAACAAATAAGCAGTTATAATTAAGAGAGGTTTAGTGTGTCTGTTGTTATTTTAATACATTGTTACATTACTATTTTTTAAATCATAAGGGTTTTAGACTCTCTCGAAAAAGCTGATTCATACAATTTCTTTCCCAACTGTAACACAAGTTTAAAAGTGAAACAGGAGAAAAAACCAGATAAACAGAGTCAATTTGATGGTTATTCCACACAAATGTGGAAACAGTCGCACACACGTTGAGTTTAAGGGAAACGTTGAGTTTAAGGGTACAAATTTCTCAACGAAGGGCGTCGAGTTTCAAAGATTTTGAGTTTAGGGGACGTTGAGTTACAAGGTACCACTGTACAGTATTGTATGTTTTATAGTGTATATAACAGTTCAGTAAGAATGTAGGCTAACATGCACGTTAAGCAACAAGATGAATTTACACATTTAGAGGAACATTAGAACAAGTCAGAAGCCTAAAGAGCCAAACAGAAAACAGGATGTTTTGGAAAAACGCTATCCATATGGTTGCCAGAGTCAAAATTTTGGCACTTTATGTATAGTCCATGTGCATTTTTAAGATAATAATAAAGTTTTCTTTACATAAATAACCTGCAATTTGTCACAGTATGCTGCTGATTTCCAAAAAAATCCTATTTAATTATTTGTGGCAACAAATAACCTAATCCACTAATGTGGAACCTGTGAATATCGAGGGAAAACTGTAATCACAAAATGTAGTCTGATATTAATTAAAGTCATAACAACAAATACATTCTGCCTAATGTGCAAAAACAGTTGTATTTTAATGTCTGTATTGAACACATTGATTTATCATTCACATTCCAGGCTAGAATATGTATGTGAACCTCTTGTCTCAATGATCTGTTTATGTGAACAATGTTCTCCTGTGTCCCTGGATGTTTATCAGTCCACTAGGTTAAACTTATTTGCAAATACAGGATGTTTTGCACAGAACACACTAAGAGTGCCACACTATAAGGGAGGTAGAAAGATATGCCAAAGTACCTGCAGGGCCTGTATGAACACTTTATTACCAAAAGTATGTAGACACCCCTCTTAATTATTGAGTTTTTTCAGCCATACCCATCTTACAGGTTTATAACATTAATTATATAAAATAAATTATATACTTCCATTTTGTGGCAAAGGTTTGCTAAAGGTCCCCTGAGCATGCCTGTGCCCATGTGTGTAAAAGAGGTGGATTGAAGAATTAGAGTCTTAAACATAACCTCAATGAACACTTCTGGGGAGAATTGGAACACTGATTATAAATCAGATGATTACTCAGACATCTTACTCTGACATCACAAATGCTTTTTAACTGAATCATCATAAATACCCACAAACACACACAAGTCCAGAGCATATAAGTCTCATAGAAAGTTTTGGTCATATAGTGGAGTTTTTGTACAACATTCTGTGAATAGAAGTGACATACAGTATTTCTGCTAAAAAAAAAATGCAGATCATTTTATATTTTAAAGAAAACATGCCCCTGTATAAACATTGTGAGGTGAAGCACTGAAGAGGGACATAAAGGCCTTTAAACCAAATCACTTGCTTTGGATTGAACTGTAGAAGCATGAGCAATATTTTTTTAGAAATCATTGTCTGTTACCAGTTATTCAATACTAGACAGTGCATACTTATTCTCAACCTGGTCTGTGAATGAATAATCAATTTGTCCAGAAAATACATGGAGTACTATTGTTCATTTGGTAAAATGTGTTTTATTATGTGTCACTATGACATGGTAAAATTTCGTAATCAGTGCAAAAATTTTGCCAATTCCAGAGCAATTCTTGGTACTCACTACTGTATATTTAGTTTTCTATGCAACTATCAAACCATAAAAGTGTAACTGAAGACATTTCTTTACATTGAAACTATGTTTTTGTTGCCACTTACAATCTGTTTTATTGTAGGGCTTTGGAAAAAATGGGTGTCTCATCACCAGACACGGAGTTGGAGTTCACTATAGACTTCTACTGTGTGCTGGCATGTAAAGAACAGTGATTCTAAGCAGCACATATCGAGTTTAGGGACTGTGTAACATAAATGACATTTTACTGCTTATTTGCAAATGTGCCTGTTAAGCACCATTATATGTTCCTTATGACATTTTTTAATCAAATGTCTCCTCTGACAGAAAATTTTTAATTTACACTAGTATCACATAGTATCACTACTTAGAAAATGTCAGAAAATTTGCATTTTTGTCAGAATTATAAATATTTTATAAATATATATAAATTATATAAATATTCATTCGGATTCATGATGTGGGCTGATTCAGCTTGTACTGTAAAGATAGAAGGTTGGTGTAAGCATGTCTTATTGTGTTCTAGCATTCCAGAAGATGCATTTAAGTGTGTGGCATGTGGTTTTGTATAGCCTTGCGTGCACTGCTTTTGTTCCAAATCATGATTACAATCACCTGTTGACATCACCAGTCTAATATCACATAATTATTTAGTTTTTAACCTTTTTTCCAGCTCTACATTGCATTGTCCAAATTTTGTTTGAGAATGTGCAGTCCTGAAATCATACAAAACATAAAATATCTTGGGTTCATACTGTCTACAATGAAATAAAAGTCAAAGTAAATGTAAGAAACTCAACTGTGGTTTTTCCTAATTTGTAAATCAGAAAAAACAGCATCTATAGGCTAAAGTGTTAAGTATTGAGTGTGACCTCCCCTTACACTTAAACAATAGCAAGAACCCGGCTCTCACACTTCTATTTGGTTTGGTTAGATTAACACTTTACCACAGGTTGGCGATTTACTTACTTAATATTTATTTCATATTTCATCACCACACTGATGGACACATGATGTAAGTTCCTATTTATGTCTTTATCTGAAAGCTTGCTAAAAGCAGGAAAAGATGGAGCAACATACTGGCTGACTATACTGATTCATTGGTTTCACACATAAGTGAGTATTAATCAACAGAATCTTATTTTTACAGTTGCATAATAAATAGTAAAGTACAAATATACACAAAGTATCCAGCCTGCAGTAAGGGTGTAGACCTAACAAACCAAAATTGGAGCTATCTAGTGTGGAGGAATATGTTTGTGTTGCCTGGAAACTGTTCAGGACTATTTGTGTTGGTGAAGTAAAATAAAAATAATTGTAAAAAAAAATGAAATGATGATGAAATCTGTGAGGCTGCCCTGCGTCCTCTTACTTACGGCCTAATTACAATGTGCTGATATTCAGTATACTGGCTCAACCACAAGTGTGGTATTGCTTCATAATAATACAGAAGCCTGGGTACATTGTCTTTCCAGTTTTATCCACAATTTCTGTAATATTCTGCTTTGAATATTCTGCACTGTATTAATCACATATATAAATAAAATATCTAATGTTACCTGCTCCTGGTGTTTGTGTCAACATCCATTGAACCACAAGCAATGAATTCTTTAAAACACCTTTGTTTTGTCTAACATAGACACTGATTGTAATCTTTCTATACTTGCAGAGGAGTTTAACTGCTTCAGCATGAGGCATACTTGCACACAGCAGTGTGGCAAAGCAAGATTTACCTTATCTGGAATGTTTGACCTAATGATTGTAACAAAATGACTAACTGGTGTAAATGTTCTAAAACTTTACCTGAACCAATTATGCATCTTAGACACTGCTTTGCTTAATCAGTGTTTAGTCCTGAATACAATAAAGTCCAGTACTTAAGTTTCTGGTTGCAGTCGTTTATATGATTATGACGTCCAGTACTGCAGCAGAAATGGCTATGGTGGCATGGTAACATCATGGTAATTTGATGCCTGCAACACATTCCAAAAAAGTTGGAACATGGGCATTGTAGAACTTAGGTGAAGTTATCAAAAACCATGATAAAACATTAATGGAATCATTATACAATGGACACATGGGCACAGGAAACATTTGTAAAGCTCTTGCATCTACAAATAAAGCTTAAGACTCAATGTGGGTGTAAAGTGGAAATGTGCTGTGATTTGATAAGTCTATTGTTAATTGTTTTGGAAATAATGAATGTCATTTTCTCCAGTCCTGAAAGGAAAAGGCCCATACTGGTTATTATCAACTCAAAAGTTGAAATGCCAATGTCTGTTATGTTACGAAGTGGTGTTAGTATCAGTGGCATGGATACCTTACACATCACACATCTGGAAATAAAACACAAAAATATAACATGTACTGTACATACAGTGGGGAAAATAAGTATTTGATCCCCTGCTGATTTTGTAAGTTTACCCCCTTACAAAGACTTGAACAGTCTATAATTTTTATGGAAGGTTTATTTTAACAGAGAGAGACAGAATATCAACAAAAAATCCAGAAAAAAAAACATTAAATAAAAGTTATAAATTAATTTGTATTTAATTAAGGGAAATAAGTATTTGATCCCCTACCAACCAGCAAGAATTCTGACCCCCACAGACCGGTTATGTGCACAAAAGGCACACAAATGAGTCCTGTCCCTGTATAAAAAACACCTGTCACAGAATCAGTTTCTTCCATTCAAATCTCTCGACCACCATGGGCAAGACGAAAGAGCTATCAAAGGATGTCAGGGACAAGATTGTAGACCTGCACAAGGCTGGAATGGGCTACAAGACCATCAGCAAGAAGCTTGGTGAGAAAGAGACCACTGTTGGTGCGATAATTCGAAAATGGAAGAAATACAAGATCACAGTCAATCGCCCTCGCTCTGGAGCTCCATGCAAGATCTCACCTGGTGGGGTAAGAATGATTCTGAGAAAGGTGAGGTCAGTCCAGAATTACACGGGAGGAGCTTGTCAATGATCTCAAGGGAGCTGGGAGCACAGTCACCAAGAAAACCATTAGTAACACACTTCGCCGTAATGGATTGAGATCCTGCAGTGCCCGCAAAGTCCCTTTGCTCAAGAAGGCTCATGTACAAGCCCGTCTGAAGTTTGCCAATGAACACCTGAATGATTCAGAGAAAGCTTGGGAGAATGTGATATGTTCAGATGAGACCAAAATTGAGCTCTTTGGCATCAACTCCACTCGCCGTGTTTGGAGGCAGAGAAATGGCCAGTGGGGATGGTGTTCTTGGGGTCATATCCAGCATTTCTCTGCTCCCAGCTCCCTTGAGATCATTGACAAGCTCCTCCCATGTAAGTCTGGACTGACCTCACCTTTCTCAGAATCATTCTTACCCCACGAGGTGAGATCTTGCATGGAGCTCCAGAGCGAGGGTGATTGACTGTGATCTTGTATTTCTTCCATTTTCGAATTATCGCACCAACAGTGGTCTCTTTCTCACCAAGCTTCTTGCTGATGGTCTTGTAGCCCATTCCAGCCTTGTGCAGGTCTACAATCTTGTCCCTGACATCCTTTGATAGCTCTTTGGTCTTGCCCATGGTGGTTTAGTGATTTGAATGAAAGAAACTGATTCTGTGACAGGTGTCTTTTATACAGGGACAGGACTAATTTGTGTGCCTCATAGGCACTTAACCGGTCTGTGGGGGTCAGAATTCTTGCTGGTTGGTTGGGGATCAAATACTTATTTCCCTTAATTAAATACAAATTAATTTATAACCTTTATTTAATTTTTTTTTCTAGATTTTTTGTTGATATTCTGTCTCTCTCTGTTAAAATAAACCTTCCATAAAAATTATAGACTGTTCAAGTCTTTGTAAGGAGGTAAACTTACAAAATCAGGAGGGGATCAAATACTTATTTTCCCCACTGTACATGTTATATTTTTGTGTTTTATTTTTAATAAATTTGCAAAAAATTTGCAAAAAAAACAAACTTTTTTCACTTTGTCATCATGGGGTATCGTGTGTGTGTGTGTAGGATTTTGAGGGAAAAAATGAATTTAATCCATTTTAGAATAAGGCTGTAACATAGCAAAATGTGGAAAAAGTGAAGCACTGTGAATACTTTACGGATGCACTGTATTGGTGATGTCTTCAGTCTGCTGGAGAATTACATTTTGACTAGAACTTGGCATACTAAGTGCTGTAAGCTTTTTATTGTGGTATAGCAAGTAAAGTGGGTGCCCCATAGCAATGTTGGAGAGGGTGGACTTTATCTTCTAATAAGCCCTTTTCCTAAATACATTTACCCAAGAACACAAATTTGTAGTTAACTGAATGCCAAGCACAAACATTCACTCATTGTCTGTTTTACCACCACTTTATACGATTCAAGGTTGTGGTAGGTACAATTCACTGGGTGAAATGCAGGAAACACCCTAGACAGGTCATCAGTCCATCATAGAGCAAACACACACAGACATTAACACTTAGTGCAAATTAGTATGTCCAGTTGACCTGACTGAATGTTTTCGGACTTCCCTGACCTTCCCACTGTGCTACCATGAAGGCCGGAAACTTTTAAAACTTTATTTTACATTAAAAATCCCACCCTACTAGTTTGAGTAATCCTAAATAAATAATAGTGGATTGCTCTGTAAATTTCCTAAAATCTAGGATCCAGAGCAACCTCTTAGTATACTGGTATGCTGAAGTCAGACGTAGCTCCATCTTGAAAGACAGCTGAAGGTCATTTAGTGAGGTAAGTAAGTACAGTGAGCTTGACAATTTCAAATGTATATTTGAAATGCTGACTTAAGTTACCAGGCGGCAGTCGTTAGTTTTGTTCAGTTGCTTATTAGCAATTACTTATAAAGCTATGGTAAAGAAAATAAAAAGTATTACTATGCTTCCCTCACTTTCACACAAATCTCTTTAATGCTGAAATAATAAAACTATTTTTCTGTTTCATGCTATTTAATCATGAAACTATATTGAAGAAAATGAGTAAGAAAAAGTGGTTAGATGCAAAATATCTAAAACACATAACAACCGCACAATAAACGCATGTTGTGTAAACACACAATAACATAGCATAAGGTGCAGCTTGTACGCTGCAAAAAGGTTAGCTAAAATGCAGATAAAAAAACAATATTAGTGACATTATCTGTCCATGCAGCAAGATAATTTTACTCCAGTTTACTCAAATTGACTAGATATAAGTAGGCTCAGGTAACTGCTTAAAGGTTCAAAATAAATAGTAGAAGTAGTAATAAAAAGTGCTGGTTTTCAGATTATGTACCATCAGACATACTACAGCACAGTAATAAGTAAAATACACTGAATATTAGCAAATAATTGTAGAAAATAAATCTGGAAATGACTTAATATGTAGTAGTATGTGTAGTATGATTATGCTGTTACTTGAAATACGTTGGATCATCCTGTAGGTATAAACCAACCTATATTTCATTTAAAACTAGTCCTTAATCTTAGAACATACACCTTTTACATACAAGATTTTACTGAAATCACAATCTAAAATGAAGTGAAAGTAAACAGAGATTACAGTGGACTTGGTATATGGAACAATAACTTACCTCCATGCAGAATCAAGAAGAAAGTGGTCTCAGGACCTTCTTCCACACACCACATAATTGCACCTTGTCACAGAAGTCTTTCCATCTTACTTTGTTTCCTCTATGTATTAATTTTTGGCACCGCCCAGACACAATTTTCTTTACAGTTCTTTCACTGTGCAGGCTTGATAGAACACAGCATGTACATAAACAAACACACACATGCTCCAGTAAGGCAAGTTTAGAACTACACAGATCAGCCATAACATTAAAACCACCTCCTTGTTTCTATACTCACTGTCCATTTTATCAGCTCCACTTCAGCAGCGCTGCTGTGTCTGATCCACTCATACCAGCACAACACACACTAACACACATCCACCATGTCAGTGTCACTGCAGTGCTGAGAAACATCCACCACCTAAATAATACCTACTCTGTGGTGGCCCTGTGGGGGTCCTGACCATTGAAGAACAGGGTGAAAGCAGACTAAAAAAGTATGTAGAGAAACAGATGGACTACAGTCAGTAATTGTAGAACTACAAAGTGCTTCTATATGGTAAGTGGAGCTGATAAAATAGACAGTGAGTGAAACAAGGAGGTGGTTTTAATGTTATGGCTGATCGGTGTATACAAATAAAAAAAATTGAGTGTCTTTGAGGCACCAATATTCCTCAAAGATTTTTGTGGCTCTGTCTTTTTTCCTTGTTGCATCTAAATCAATGAAAACCTGTTAGGCCTCAAACTCAAGGTCCAAAATTTTAGCAACTCTGCATTGGTAAGGTTTTGGTTTGGGTTTATTGTACATGTTGCTGAGTGTTTTGTAGTGCATATTATGTATCTTCAGGCTGTCCTGGGCTGCTAAAAATGATACAGCAGGAGAGGCAAGGGCAGACATTTCAGTGTGAACATTTTGCACAAGCAGCAGGAAGTGCAGTGTATAGGGAGGCACAATTATATTAGCAAGTCATCACAGTGGCCAGTACTGGTTTAAAAATGAAACGTTGCATTGCTACCTTGCTGCCTCGATTGTCTAGCAGAACCAGAAAGCCGCTGAGTTTAGAGGGCTTGTTACAATTAAAAGTGTAGGGTACACCCATCATTTCTGGTTGCTGACAGATGCGCCAGCTGGAAGGAAAATTGTTGTTTGCTCTGAAAATCAGCTCTCAATAAGTATGTGTGATCTGTTCAATGACTCAATCTGATCGGCTCGCCGATTGCTTGCAGACTCAAAATATATCAGCATACACACAAGCTTTACAATTATTGTAATTTTATCATCCATGTCAAATCATAATACCGACGTTGCATTGTAAAAGTATTTATTTATCTCCAGCTCTCTCTGCAGAACAGATGATCCTTACTGGTTGTGATTCACACAGATTCTTTTTTCTCTTTGCTTTTTTGCTACATATAAACACAAATAAATTTCCAATAGGGCAGCCGGAAATAGAGCAGATAGAGTAATTTTCATTTATTTAAAATTTTTAGATATGTGTACAAGTGTAATTCCCCTGCAGTTTTGGGTTTGTCAGTGACAATGTAACAGTTTTTATTACACAGAGGGAGATATTAGCTGGTAGGCTAGTGGGTTGTGTTGCCTCAGCCTATTGGTTTGAGTGGTCTGAGGCTACCTCCGTTAACTTAGTAAGCTAACACTACGGTAGGCAAGGACAGTCACTGTCTAAGTAGTGCGTCCAAATAATCTGCCTTTTTAAGTTCTATGTCAGTCATAATACTCTCTACTTAGGCAGCTGCCTAGGTAGGCAGTGGGCAGCAAGGCAGCTCACTAGGTTTTCAGAGAGATCCACTGATTATATTAAGGCCAAACTTCTTTGGGCATGGACGGTATATAATCTGTCGGAAATGACTTATCCTCAGTGGCAATAAGTACACCACTGGGACGTCTATGATTAGCTTGGATGTGGATAATATTTTACCTGTGTTTTGATAAAGGATTTGTTTCTGATAGATCTATCTTACATTGTTTTTAAGTATTAGCATTATAAAAATATGATTTTGTGGGCGTATGAAGTGGCAAAAATACTGATACACAAACGTATTGATTACACCTTGTATTTTTTATTAGATATAAGATAGATATAAGAAAGTCTGTTTGTGCCAATAAAATATAATCTTTGAGATATTATTACTCATAGAAATGGACCACTATCAATCTCCACTATTGATAGATTAGAGAGGGTATATTTATTTATTTATTTATTTATTTATTTATTTATTTATTTATTTATTTATTTATTTATTTATTCATTTATTTATTTATTTATTTATTTATTTATTTATTTATTCATTTATTTATTTATTTATTTATTTATTTATTTATTTATTTATTTATTTATTTATTTATTTATTTATTTTGTTGCTGCTTGTTCTCTGGAACAACCACTAGAGGGAACTAAAACAATTTGTTTCTCACAAACAGCTTTCGTGTGTTTTTGAACAAGAAGCTTCTGCAAGTTACAGGGAGCTCAGAAAAAATCCCAGTAAAAATTTTGAAGGGAAATCTGTACAACTCTTAACATCTTATGTACAAATCGTTACCGGTATAAAATTACACTGTTAATCCTTTTTACACTTTAAATTTGATATGTTTTATTTTTAGTACAGATTAATTGATATAATCCAATAGAATTATTAGTAGAAATCTGTACAATCTAAGGCCTACTATGCTAAGAATATTTTATAATATTATGGTATATTTGTGTGATCATTGTCAAATCAGTGGTTAGTTAATAATTAGATTAGTTATTGATTACGGACTTTCTTATCTCCTGACCACAATCTGTTAGGATGGGCGACCACACCTCTCCTGTCCTCACACTCAGCACAGGATGCCCACAAGGTTGTGTCCTCTCACCCATGCTGTACACACTGTACACATACGACTGCATCTTGAAACACAGCTCCAACACCATCATCAAGTTTGCCGACGACATCACAATTATCGGCGTAGAGCTTGAGAGCAGCACACACCACTGAGCTTCGAGGGGACAACGGTGGAAAGAGTGAGCAACTTTAAGTTCCTCGGCACCCACATAGCTGAAGACCTTACCTGGTCACTCAACACATCACACGTTGTCAAAAAGGCACAACAATGTCTCCACTTTCTTCGAAGGCTGAGGAGAGTTAACCTGCCACAGCAGCTTCTCTGTAACACTGTGGAGAGCATACTGACAAGCTGCATCACGGTCTGGTATGGCAGTGCCACTGCTGCTGAACACAAGGCTCTTCAGAGGGTGGTGAAAACTGCCCAGCACATCACAGCAACCACACTCCCACTCATACTGGACATTTACAGCAAAAGATTTCTGAGGAAAGCCAGGAATATATCCTCTGACCCCACACACCCCTGCCACTTCCTATTCCAGCCTCTGCCATCTTGGAAGAGGTACCGGAATATCCGTGCTAGAACCACCAGACTTAAGAACAGTTTCTATCCACGAGCAGTTAATCTGGTCACTCCTGCAACACCTACCAGAACATAACATACACAATCCTGACTGTCACTATCCAACCCTGCACAATAAACTCATAAGACTGACTCTTACTGCACTTGCACTTTAACTGGACTTTGTTTACTTAAACCTAAGCTGCTAATCCACTACCTCAGACCTGTCTATGCACCTTGCCTTGTCATTGCACCTTTGTCTTTGTCTATGCACCTTGTCTAAGCACCTTATGTATGCACCTATTTTTTTTTTGTAACCTCCCCCATCCCCTCTCCCCTATTGTCTTTGCACTACTATCTTTCGTTGTCTGCACTGGAGATGTAGCCTGACAGTGTTTCGTTATACTGTACAACCCTGTATTGTATAATGACAATAAAGTTGAATTTAATTGAATTGAAAGGAAGGCCCAAAACAATAAGACGATATTTGTAAACAGTGACTGATGACAGCTGTTGGCATGTGTGTGTGCGTAAAAGAAAGGGAGAAACAGACAACAGAGATTCACTTGCAATAAAACCAAGGACATTTGGAACAAAGGTGCTCTGTGGTTCTGATAGTGTATTGTTTTCAGGTGCTTTAGGAATGTTCCAAAGTCCTGTGTTTAATAGCACTATATTCTGTTCATGCTCCATGTGCATGATCAGCTGAAGAAATCTAATTGTATCAATGATGAAGGACATGTAAAAGTAACTGGTAAGTGTGAGAATAAGGGTCACTTAAAGACATAGTATTCATTTGGAATTTTAATATTGAAAAAAGGATTTTTTTACAGTTCACTTACATGTACAGCATTTAGCAGACGCTTTTCATTCAAAGCAACTTACAGTTATTACTGAATACAATTTTTGGGCAATTGAGGGTTAAGAGCCTTGCTTTCCTCAACATCAATGTGGTGATGTTGGGGCTTGAACCAGCAACCTTATGATTGCTAGTCCAGCTCAGTTTTAACTGAGGGGAGAATTGAAAATTATCTGGCTCTCATGTCTGTCGAGTCCTTTTCTTTGTTTTCTGGAGGCAGATCAGTTTTTACTGAGAACGATGGTCCAGATCTGTCAGCCGGAGAGCCTTTCTCTTTGTTTTCTGGAGGCAGATCAGTTTTTACTGAGAACGATGGTCCAGATCCGTCAGCCGGAGAGCCTTTCTTTTTGTTTTCTGGAGGCAGATCAGTTTTTACTGAGAACGATGGTCCAGATCCGTCAGCCGGAGAGCCTTTCTCTTTGTTTTCTGGAGGCAGATCAGTTTTTACTGAGAACGATGGTCCAGATCCGTCAGCCGGAGAGTCTTTCTCTTTGTTTTCTGGAGGCAGATCAGTTTTTACTGAGAACGATGGTCCAGATTCATCAGCCGGAGAGCCTTTCTCTTTGTTTTCTGGAGGCAGATCAGTTTTTACTGAGAACGATGGTCCAGATCCGTCAGCCGGAGAGCCTTTCTCTTTGTTTTCTGGAGGCAGATCAGTTTTTACTGAGAACGATGGTCCAGATCTGTCAGATGGAGAGTCTTTCTCTTTGTTTTCTGGAGGCAAATCAGTTTTTACTGAGAACGATGGTCCAGATTCATCAGCCGGAGAGCCTTTCTCTTTGTTTTCTGGAGGCAGATCAGCTTTTACTGAAGATGGCGGTTTGGATCCATCAGCCAGAGAGACTTTCTCTTTGTTTGAAGGCAGATCAGTTTTTACTGAGGACGACGTTTCGGATCCGTCAGCCGGAGAGCCTTTCTCTTTGTTTTCTGGAGGCAGATCAGTTTTTACTGAGGACGACGGTTCGGATCTGTCAGCCGGAGAGCCTTTCTCTTTGTTTGGAGACAGATTAGCTTTTACTGATCAAATAACTGAGAATAATCTGGAGTCATCTTAATTTTTCAGCATCAGTTTTATTAATAATGAAATGACTAACACAGCGCTGAAAGACCAAACTACACTGGATATCCCTCTACCTGCCTTTCTGATGAATTTTGAATATAAGGAGATACCAGGTCAGCTTTGGCCAGTGATCACACCGATTCGATTAGCCAGGCCTAAGGCATCGCATGTCAAACGACCCACCCACCTAATATGGAGCCTACGTCAATTAAAGACATCTTTCAGTGACAGCTCAGCTTCTCCAGATATGCTTCCTAAGTAGCAGACACTTTTCCAGGGAGATGACCAATGATTTGCTCTGGTTTTCTTTTCTGATTTTTTTCCCCTTGTAAATATCAATGAAAATACTTTAATAAAACCCTAAAAAATTAAAACCGTTTTGTTTTAATTTTCTAATGTTTGAGCACATCAGATTAGCAGCTAGGGAAAATAAAAAGTGTTTTAAAAAATTCAGGGGCTCTGTGGATAGATTTTATAAGATTTAAAAAGCCCTTAATTTATTTAATTTTAGATTAATTTAAATTTATCAGTATGGAAGTATGCAATTTTGGACGCAGCCTAAGCCCTATAAAGAGGCCACATGTTATATGGTTTGAACAACAATGGAGGCCAGTACTGGACAGAGAGGAAGAGGATGAGGGCGAGAAAGATGACGAGCAACCATCTCGGATGAGATGCAGACCACCATGGGTTGAGTTTTTGGGAGGCTCGGCAGAGGGTGAGTAAATCTGTACTTTATACCGTTAACTACTAAACTCACAGAGCTGAATTGTGTGTACATTTCATTTCATGCTGAAAAGCCATTCACATCGTGTTTTTTCAGAACTGCTAGACTACCCCCTGCTGGAGGAAGAAGATGGCTATTCACCTCAGAGTAGAAAGAGTCCATAGTAAATGTGGTCAGAGCAAACAATAGCATACATTTGTGAGAACTACAACAGCACATCATTACTGACAGTGTCATGTTCAGCAAAATCCAATCGGTGAGCTTATATGCACTGGGTCGTCTCCTGAAAAGACATCAAGTTTGCATGAAGCAGCTATACAGATAACTGTTTCAGCGCAACTCAGTGTCAGTGTGAAACAACTGCGCTCTGTATGAACAGGTATGCTATGCTATCTTCACCTTTGTACTGTATTTCAGTGTCCTGTGCAACTAAATATTGACTGCACTCTCTTGGTTCAAATCATATTTGACTGACCGCTCTCAATTCGTTTATGTAAATAATAAATGCTCGGAAACTACAAAAGTAAAGTATGGTGTTCCACAGGGGTCGGTACTGGGACCGCTATTATTTACACTCTATATGCTTCCACTAGGTGAAATTATTCATAAACATGGCATAAACTTTCACTGCTATGCAGATGACACACAGCTGTATATATCAGCCAAACCAAATGATACTGACACAATCAGTAAGATTAAAGATTGTGTAAACGACATAAAAAACTGGATGTCGTGTAATTTTCTTTTACTTAATTCAGATAAAACTGAGGTTTTACTTGTTGGCTCTAAAGCTGCAAGAGACAAGTTGTCTAACCTGGTGCTAAACTTAAACACGTTCTCTGTTACTCCCAGCCCAGATGTAAAAAACTTAGGTGTCACAATAGATTCAGATCTCTCATTTGATACACACGTTAATAATATTACTAGAGTTGCTTTCTATCATTTGCGTAACATTTCTAAAATAAGAAATATACTATCTGTTAATGACGCCGAAAAACTGATCCATGCGTTTATAACTTCTCGGTTAGATTATTGTAATGCTCTTCTAACTGGATGCTCTGGTAGATCCTTAAACAAACTCCAGTTAGTTCAAAATGCAGCAGCTCGAGTGCTAACTAGAACTAAAAAATTTGACCATATTACTCCTGTTCTATCGTCTCTACACTGGCTGCCAGTTAAATTTCGCATTGATTACAAAATACTTTTACTAACTTATAAAGCGCTACATGGTCTGGCTCCACAGTATCTGAGTGAACTTATTAATCACTACAACCCAGCGCGTCCACTTCGTTCACAAGATGCAGGGTTACTTATAGTTCCTAGAATTAAAAAGATCACGGCTGGTGGAAGAGCATTTTCTTACAAAGCTCCACAACTTTGGAATAATCTTCCTGCCTCTGTTCGGGATTCGGACACAGTCTCAATGTTTAAGTCTAGACTGAAACATATTTATTTTCTCAGGCTTTTGATTAGTATAGACAAAGGCGCAGAGCTTGGGGGTTCTTGGTCATAGAAACTTGTGGTGATCAGGGATGTTGGGTTGCTGTCGTCCTGCCTCTCTTGTCCGATCACTCAGGTTTGATGACGGTGGGGAGATGGGCGCTGATGTCCTGTGAAAGTTATGCTGTAATAATTAGGGCTGCCGGAGTAAAACTGTCTCTGTAAAACTGTTTGTCAACTAGCATTGTACATTATTAACTACATTCTCTGTTGTTTTACCCCGAGGGCATTCTGATGGAAACCTGTTTACCCGCCGAGGTTAAGGATTAAAGTCGAGACTGCCGGGACAACGATGCTGCTCCTGTCAGATGTGACGGGTCTGGAGTAATTGCAACGACAAGAAATCACTACAGACTTTATTGAAGACTAGAGCGGATAACACCTCTATTATTATTTAATTGTTTATTTATCTATTTATTACCAGTTATGACTTTTAGATCATTTAATTCTGTGTTCGTATGCTCTGTGTAAATCGTGTATTTATTTAAAGTATCCTCCAGGCCACCCAAGAAGGATGGGCCCTGCTGAGTCTGGTTCCTCTCAAGGTTTCTTCCTGTAATTTTCAGGGAGTTTTTCCTTGCCACAGTCGCCCTCGGCTTGCTCAACAGGGGTTTTTGTATCTGTTGGTCCTGGATTTTGTAAAGTTGCTTTGAGACAATGTATATTGTAAAAAGCGCTATATAAATAAAGTTGACTTGACTTGACTTGACTGCCTATTTCACACTGTCATACCTTATTGTATTGTTTGTTTTCAGAGAGTGATGGAGCTAGATGCTGGATACCATCCAATCAGTGAGCTTGTCGCACTGGCTCGTCTCCTGAAAAGACATGCAAGTTTGCATGAAGCAGCTATACCGGGTACCACTTCAGCTCAACTCTGACAGTGCGAAACAACTGCACTATGTCCACCAATCAGGCATAACATTATGACCACCTTCCTAATATTGTGTTGTTCCCCTTTTTGCTGCCAAAACAGCCCTGACACATCGAGGCATGGACTCCACTAGACCCCTGAAGGTGTGCTGTGGTATCTGGCACCAAGATGTTAGCAGCAGATCCTTTAACTCCTGTAAGTTGCAAGGTGGGGCCTCTATGGATCGGACTTGTTTTTCCAGCACATCCCCACACATGCTTGATTGGATTGAGATCTGGGGAATTTGGAAGCCAAGACAACACCTCAAACTCGTTGTTGTGCTCCTCAAACAATTCCTGAACCATTTTAGCTTTGTGGCAGGGCGCATTATCCTGCTGAAAGAGGCCACAGCCATCAGGGAATACCGTTTCCATGAAAGGGTGTACATGGTCTGCAACAATGCTTAGGTAGGTGATACATGTCAAAGTAACATTCACATGGATGACAGGACCCAATGTTTACCAGCAGAACACTGCCCAAAGCATCACACTGCCTCCGCCAGCTTGCTTTCTTCCCATAGTGCATCCTGGTGCCATGTGTTCCCCAGGTAAGCGACACACACACTGGCCATCCACGTGATGTAAAAGAAAATGTGATTCATCAGACCAGGCCACCTTCTTCCATTGCTCCGTGCTCCAGTTCCAATGCTCACGTGCCCAGTGTTGGCGCTTTCGGCAGTGGACATGGTCAAGCAAAGGCATCCTGACTGGTCTGCGGCTATGCAGCCCCATATGCAACAAACTGCGATGCACTGTGTATTCTGACACCTTTCTATCAGAACCAGCATTAACTTCTTCAGCAATTTGAGCTACAGTAGCTCGTCTATTGGATCGGACCACACAGGCCAGCCTTTGCTCCCCACGTGCATCAATGAGCCTTGGCTGCCCAAGACTCTGTTGCCGGTTTACCACTGTTCCTTCCTTGGACCACTTTGGATAGATACTGACCACCGCAGACCGGGAACACCCCACAAGGGCTGCAGTTTTGGAGATGCTCTACCTAGTTGTCTAGCCATCACAATTTGGCCATTGTCAAACTTGCTCAAATCCTTAAGCTTGCCCATTTTTCCTGCTTCTAACACGTCAAGTTTGAGGATAAAATGTTCACCTGCTGCCTAATATATCCCACCCACTAAAGGAGAGATCAGTGTTATTCACTTCACCTGTAAGTGGTCATAATGTTATGCCTGGTCAGTGTATAAGTACAGGTATACACCAGTGCATACCCCTCCAGACCATGGAGAAAGCTTGTGGGATGGATATGTCATTTCAAACAGTACTTCCCTCGCTGTCTAGCCAAAGAGGACATTGCCTGTGAGGTCTATGAGATCTTTTGGCTGGACCCAAATATAAGAGGCAATGCACCCTAATTTTTTGTCATTTACAAGCCTTTTTTTTGTTTATACAGTGTAAACAGCATGTTGCAGTACTTTTCATGCAAAATGCAATAAATAAAAACATTCCCACTATAATTGTATATATACTGAATATACAGTACCTAATATATGTAAATAGTGAGTTTGCTGTAAAATGCTGTCATAGTACTCCTGTGTACATGTATTTTCACCATCACCATTTATTGCAGTGTTTGGTGTGGCCACAGCAGACGCTTCTCTTAGTGGATGGGAAGTAAATATGTTGTCCTTTTGCTCACTTCTTGCTAGGAGACTGATCTTGCTTAATTGGAAAGATGGCATCCCACCAACTTATAATTACTGGATTAGGGAAGTCATGTGTCATCTAAAACTGGAAAAGATTAGATACACCCTCAATGGATCTGTTGTCAAGTTTTATAATATTTGGCAACCTTTTTTAACTTTTGTTGAGAATTTGGAGGCTGACAGCATTATTATGTAACTCTTATTTATGTCATTTTTTTTATTTCTTATTTTTCTATTACTATTGTTATTTTATTATTATTATTATTTGATCAATTATTATTTTTTTAATTTATTTATTAATTTATTTATGTAATGTATTGCTGAAATCTGGCTATGTGCGTCTGAATGCATATGTCTGGTATTTGAAGGGTGAGGGGTGGGGGGGTCTGATGTACTTTCTCTGTGATAAAACTCTGAAAACAATAAAAAGACCTTGTTCAAAAACAATAATTAGTAAAGCTAATTACACTACTACCTTAGGAATATAAACAAGAAAACATAGAGAAAGGCTTTCTGACAGTTCAATTAATCCTCTGCAGAATTGCTTTGAAAATCTGTTAAAAAAAAAAAAAAAAAAAAAAAAACACTATATGTCCAAAAGTATTTGGACACTGATCATAAGCTTGTTGGACAGCCCAGTTCAAAAGCAAATGGTATTAAAATAGAGTGACCTCTATGTGATCCCTTCAGCTATAACAAAAGCCACTCTTACGAGAAAGCTTCTCATCAGACTTTGAAGTATGTCTATAGAAATTGTTGTGGCTGAAACACTTTTTCATTAGGTAATGTACATGATTACAGCCGTAACAGAGAAAGTGGATAGAACAGGAATAATGCAGCAGTGAAAATGACACATTATGACAGGCTGTTCTGGACGTCAGCAACAAACCAGCCTTTGGTAAAAGAACCATTAGGGAACTATCAGCGCTACAAGCACAACCCCTACTCTACCTACTGGCACCCCCCTCCAGTGGTTTTACAGGTGGGTTTGCTTCAGAAAAGGGATGTCATGCCACCACTGGTGCTCTACTGGTGTTGTTGCATTGCAGTCAAAAAATGCAGCAAGACCAGGGTGAGTTTCCAGAAACAAAAAGCATGCTGTCTTCTCACGTCAGCGGTTCATATACTGGCCACGCCTCACTACAGAAAGCATGAGGCAAATCCCACACACCTGCAAGAATGGAAACTGGTATTTACAGATCACACACTATGGCACCTCTGTGCCCCATCTGCTGGCCTAAATAGGCAACACATAGGTACATGACTTAAAATGAAAAAACTGCTGAACAACATTCAGCAGCCACCACAATACAGTAGTTTGCTTAATTATGTTTTTTTAGCCCTCCATAATTTCACCAGCCACTAAACATAGAGATCCACTTTTTTTTGGTTGGGGAATGGGTTGTTGTTGGGGTTGTGAAAATGTTGAGCACTTAAAATAGGGTCACTGATCAAAAGGCCAGTGGATATGCATACTTGTGCCCCAGAGATACACTATATGATAAAAAGTATGTAAACACCTGACCATAAGCTGGTTAAACATACTACCCCGTTCTAAAACCATGGTCATTAAACTCTAAGATTCTTTAAATTCAGATTTGGGTATGTTTTGTAAAAAGCAGCACAGCTCTAGAACAAAAACAAAGCACAGAAGTATGATCTTGGAGTTACTGCAAAAATAAAAACATGGTGTATAAAACCACAGAGCAGATCAGGACAACATGAGCTTAATATTACATCCTCCCAGTGCTGCCTATACTACAGTTTCAGCTTAATAATTTCCTCAATGTCAAAGCTGCTGATGCAGGTACTGTGCATATGAAAAATCGAATTACAGAATTGCTTTCTGAATGCAGTCAGATGCAATTTTTTAGCCATTATGTTAAATTGTGTATTGCTTTGTGTAACCAAGTAAATCTTAAAACAAATGTTCTTCTGAATAGATGTTAGAATAAAGAATAATACATTAAGGTGGAAAATGTTTTGTTTAATTTAACAAATTTGTCAATAATAATCTGCTAACAGAAACCTTTTTTATTATTTTGTTCATAATCAGCAAATATGAGAAATGTTAACTTCTGAAATGTGCTCTTGCCTCGTTGGAAAATTTTGGTGTCCTATTGGTGGAGAGAAGCTTACTTCAGTCCTCATCGGAAAAAAAAGTTAATTGAAGTCAGATCCAAAGATAATGATTTTATAGTGATTTATTAGTTAATTTGAGTTATGAAACCAAGTAACTAATTGTCTTGCTTTAATACAACCCCAAATCAGAAAAAGTTGGGACAGTATGGAAAATGCAAATAAAATAAAAATGCAGTGATCCTTACATTTACTTTGACTTTTATTTGATTGCAGACAGTTTGAACCCAATATTTTTCATGTTTTATCTGCTCAACTTTATTTCATTTGTTAATAAACCTCCATTCCTGCATTTCAGGGCCTGCAACACATTCCAAAAAAAGTTGAGGCAGGGGCAGTTTAGGGCTACTAATGAGGTGAAAAAACAAAATAATGATGT
Organism: Trichomycterus rosablanca; assembly: GCF_030014385.1. Lineage (NCBI taxonomy): Eukaryota > Metazoa > Chordata > Actinopteri > Siluriformes > Trichomycteridae > Trichomycterus > Trichomycterus rosablanca. The sequence continues at coordinate 23,211,704 of NC_085999.1, forward strand.
GATTCCAAACAGGTGATGTCAACAGGTGATTGTAATCATGGTTTGGTACAAAAGCAGCATCCAGGAAAGACTGAGTCTTTGATGAGCAAAGATGATCAGATGATCTCCAGTTTGTCCACAAATGTGTGAGAAAATGATTGAAATGTTCAAAAACAATGTACCTCAAAGGCAAATTGGAAGGGATTTGCATATTTCTCCCTCTACAGTGCATAATATCATTAAATGATTCAAGGAATCAGGAGGAATTTCTGTGCGTAAAGGCCAAAGGCGCAAGCTTAAGCTGGATCTTTGATCCCTCAGTGTTTTTGTGTGTTTTTACCTTTATGATGTTTCTTCCACTTTAGAATTGCCTACAAACCTGCCTGCAAATAGACCTGTGCTGTGGATACAGACCATTTTTGGTTCTATATACACATGTTTGGTTTGTATGTGTTACAATAAGCCAGTATGTTCAGGGTATAAACACTAAGCAAAGAGATGATGAGCTTTTCTCATTAAAAAATATATTAAAGTATATTTAAGTATTGTAGTAAAAGATCAGACAAGAAGAGTGCAGAATTATTATGGAAACCAGGATTGATTATGCAGGTGTGACATAATAAATGTTGGTAAGCAGATGGGCTGCCAAGTTCTGGATAATTCAGAGATTATAGAGTAAAGCAAATATCAGTAAGACAAGATTTACACAAGTCAAGGATGTTATTGTGAAATAAAAGTAGTGTGTAGGTATCCAGTGTTCAGGTTTAGGTGTGTAGTAAAGGAATTACAGTTTTTTACCATTGAGCTAAGATTAGCAGCAAGAGGTGTAGTCTAAAATGATTCTTTAATTATTAAGAGTGTACTGTGAAATAGTTACCTATCAATTAATAACATTATCATTGAAGACTACTATGGATCCAATTTCTCCTAACATACACATTTTAACTGGTCCTATGTGACCAATTGGTAAAACACCAGCCGCCAAACATGAAGCTGTTACATTTTAAATGTTTAGGCTAGGCAAAGAAACAGATATTGGTTTACTAATATGTGAAAAAAAACTGTTACTTTTGAATAATGGCTGAATGCAGAGCAGCTATTTTCTCTCTGAATAAGTCCTCTCCATAGAGTCTAATGGCTTTCACACCAAATGCAGTGTGCTGTGCTTTATGCACAAGCCAATTTCAAACTCTGATAAGTAAATGCTGACTTCATAATGTGGTAACTCATAACACATTTAATAAAACTAAGTTTACAGCTTGTGTTCATAGGTAAGCACAGTCTTTTCTGAGTCTTTGCGTCATGGTCAACATCCAAAAGCCACCCTAAAGATTCTATCCCTACTGCAGTGTAATTCCCTACTATAAGGTCATAAATTACTTTGTTGTTCTGTTTGCGGTAAATATATTTTTTATATTTATAGCCATAGAAGATCTGGTTCACATAAATTGGCGCAGTGTTTATATCGGTTGCTCCTCCTGATGCAACCCTCCTGTTTCTGTCCAGGCTTGGGATTGGCACTGAGAGCAATCTGACAAGTGCACAGGCTGAGAAGTTATGGCCACTCGTTTGAACATCATATCCATGCAGACGCCCGACAGCTTATAGCACCACTGAGATTCAAACCCCAGATTTTAGTAATCAATATAAATAAATCATATATCATATATGATTAAAACCACCTCCTTGTTTCTACACTCACTGTCCATTTTATCAGCTCCACTTACCACAAAGAAGCACTTTGTAGTTCTACAATTACTGACTGTAGTCCATCTATTTCTCTACATACCTTTATAACCTGCTTTCACCCATGGTCATGACTCTCCCAGGACCACCACAGAGTAGGTATTATTTGGGTGGTGGGTCATTCTCAGCACTGCAGTGATAATGACATGGAGGTGGTGTGTTAGTGTGTGTTGTCCTGGTATGAGTGGATCAGACACAGCAGTGCTGCTGGAGTTTTTAAATACCGTGTCCACTCACTGTCCACTCTATTAGACACTCCTACCTAGTTGGTCCACTTTGTAGATGTAAAGTCAGAGACGATGGCTCATCTATTGCTGCTGTTTGAGTTGGTCATCTTCTAGACCCCTTTAGTGGTCACTGAACGCTGCCCACAGGGCACTGTTGGCTTGATGTTTTTGGTTGGTGGACTATTCTCAGTCCAGCAGTGACAGTGAGGTATATATACACCAATCAGCCATAACATTAAAACCTCCTTGTTTCCTTGTTTCTAAATCCCTCACTGTTACTGCTGGACTGAGAATGGTTCACCAACCAAAAATATATCCAGCCAACAGCGCCCCGTGGGCAGCGTCCTGTGACCACTGATATAGGTCAAGAAGATGACCAACTCAAACAGCAGCAATAGATGAGCGATCATCTCTGACTTTACATCTACAAGGTGGACCAACTAGGTAGGAGTGTCTAATAGAGTGGACAGGGAGTGGATCAGACAAATAAATTAACTTTATATTACATTGTCCACCTGATTTGTGCAAGCTGTAATTCATGCACTTACTTAGTTAACCCTTCACAACAAAACTGTGATTGTTTATTTGGAATCGCACTTAACTATCAAATCTTTATTTTGTTTCTCTGTTCTTGATTTCTGTTCATTTATATGTTATTATTAATGCAAATTAATATGTTAATTCTACAGTATACATTTATTACCAGGAGAGAACAACAAGCAGCTATTATGTGTAGCCTTTCATTTTCACTATTATCATCTACTGCTTTCTGAATGTACAGTAGTTGCCCTTTTCCATTTCTAGAGTAACACCTGTGAAATAAAGGTATCAGGAGGATGAATTACTCTGGTTTTAAACTCTGACCTGTGAGGGATGAACCCCACAGCAGACTGGGTTAGAATTATAGGTGAGTATGATTAGGAATGAAATGAGTATTCTCAGAATGACCATGCACGCAAAAAGAGGGCAATGTGAACAATGGCCTCTTGTAATTACCTTGTCTCTTCTCTAAATGGCATAGATCAAAGGTGCTGGATGGATCAGTTATGCCATTTCTACAATAATCTTATTTTTCTGACGTGTAGTATGTGCATTATTGCTAATATTAACATCAGCCTTTCATCACAATGACCTTTGGGAATAGCTCTCTATAATTTAATCTGAAGATTGGCTAAGCATTTTCAGCTCTTCTGGTTATTACAGAGTGGTGTTGAAGCAGGCAGTTCAATAAATTCTTTAATTGCTGTTCTTGAAACATGGAAGCATGTACAGGGGTTGGACAAAATAACTGAAACACCTGGTTTTAGACCACAATAATTTATTAGTATGGTGTAGGGCCTCTTTTTGCGGCCAATACAGCGTCAATTCGTCTTGGAAATGACATATACAAGTCCTGCACAGTGGTCAGAGGGATTTTAAGCCATTCTTCTTGCAGGATAGTGGCCAGGTCACTACGTGATGCTGGTGGAGGAAAACGTTTCCTGACTTGCTTCTCCAAAACACCCCAAAGTGGCTCAATAATATTTAGATCTGGTGACTGTGCAGGCCATGGGAGATGTTCAACTTCACTTTCATGTTCATCAAACCAATCTTTCACCAGTCTTGCTGTGTGTATTGGTGCATTGTCATCCTGATACACGGCACCGCCATTGGATGCACATGGTCCTCCAGAATGGTTCGGTAGTCCTTGGCAGTGACGCACCCATCTAGCACAAGTATTGGGCCAAGGGAATGCCATGATATGGCAGCCCAAACCATCACTGATCCACCCCCATGCTTCACTCTGGGCATGCAACAGTCTGGGTGGTACGCTTCTTTGGGGCTTCTCCACACCGTAACTCTCCCGGATGTGGGGAAAACAGTAAAGGTGGACTCATCAGAGAACAATACATGTTTCACATTGTCCACAGCCCAAGATTTGCGCTCCTTGCACCATTGAAACCGACGTTTGACATTGGCACGAGTGACCAAAGGTTTGGCTATAGCAGCCCGGCCGTGTATATTGACCCTGTGGAGCTCCCGACGGACAGTTCTGGTGGAAACAGGAGAGTCGAGGTGCACATTTAATTCTGCCGTGATTTGGGCAGCCGTGGTTTTATGTTTTTTGGATACAATACGGGTTAGCACCTGAACATCCCTTTCAGACAGCTTCCTCTTGCGTCCACAGTTAATCCTGTTGGATGTGGTTTGTCCTTCTTGGTGGTATGCTGACATTACCCTGGATACCGTGGCTCTTGATACATCACAAAGACTTGCTGTCTTGGTCACAGATGCGCCAGCAAGACGTGCACCAACAATTTGTCCTCTTTTGAACTCTGGTATGTCACCCATAATGTTGTGTGCATTGCAATATTTTGAGCAAAACTGTGCTCTTACCCTGCTAATTGAACCTTCACACTCTGCTCTTACTGGTGCAATGTGCAATTAATGAAGATTGGCCACCAGACTGGTCCAATTTAGCCATGAAACCTCCCACACTAAAATGACAGGTGTTTCAGTTATTTTGTCAAACCCCTGTAAGTCTTCCATGTGTACCATCAGTGAGTATGATGCTGGAACTCTGCACACTCTGCCACTTCACCTCAGTGCAGCACTGCCACCCACACATGCATCACATGGCATCACCTGTTAGCAATAAGCCTGCGCCCACATTCAGCTTACACATACACAAACCTCCTTACATGTACACACACTCACACACACTCATCCAGTTGTTTTTTGTGGTTGACTTTTTTCTCATTACATTGTGTACATTTGGATATCACCAGTTTGCTTATGTACCCTGAAGCCAATATTGCCTGCAAGATATACTTTCCAAGTACACATGCAGACTAGTACAGACCTTACCCAACTTGTGTAAAGCCACTAGACTTCCTGTATTCCTCCACCACTCATGCTGGCATCTCGACCAGACAGGATGAGTTGCAGTGGCAGCAAAGTTTAATGTGCTGTTAATAAAAAGACATGTAATGCTAAAGACACCTGGAAATTCCACAACACAATATTCTGTAGACAGACAATACAAAGGCTAAACTTGGCAGAGGTCCCAAGAAGGTACCACAGACCAACACCAAACCCCCTCATCCAAACTGTGACACAAAGGTGTAGGCCATCATGACTGGGTTCTGCTTTAGGGCCCAAAAAGCTTGTAATTATTTAGGAAATAATGAATTCTAACCAGTTTTAAGATATCTTACAAGACAAGGTCAGGGTAATGATCCATGCACATTCTATAATAGTCACCATTAGCAGCAAGGTCAAGGGAACAGTCCACTGAGGACCTTACAGCTGCACTGGTGATTACAGTAGGTAAGGAATCACTACCACATTAAAAAATGAATTGATCTTTGGTGTTTAGAATGTGCTAAAGCTTATGGGCAGTCAGACAAGTAATAATCATCACTAATTGCCATCACGTAAAAGGACAAGCTGATTCTTCAAGACTTTAACGGTAAGGAAGGTCGGACATTTACTATATGGCCAGAAGTTGAACATTTGACTATAGGTTTGTTAGACATTCCATTCCATTTCAAAACTAATTGCATTGACATGGGACCCCCTCCCTTGTGGGTATAGCAACCAATACTGTTCTAAAAAAGGATTTTCACAAAAATGCCCAATGGCTATATTTGGGAACACAAGACTAGAAAATATAAAACACTCTCCATATATAGTCATCCTCCTCTTCTCAAAAGCTTACAGTAAAAGTTAAGATGTAAAGCCTACTAAAACTATGATGAGATTTCCAGGCCAGTTCTCAATAAGCACTTGACTTTTGGGGTCAAAAAATATATATTAACATATAAATATAATATAAAGATGATAATATAAATATGCAATATCGAAAACAAACAATCTGAAAGGAAAAGCACAATTTATGCCAGTAGATAAAAAAAAAACCTGCTACCAATAAATCTAAACCCACTTTTAAATCCACCCACCCCTGCGAATTACTGTTAATGATTTTTGCTCAATCATAAGTTTAAAATTGAATGATGCAATAACACAGTGGGTCAAAAACACACCTACACCAACAACAGAATGGTTAAAAAATGGTTAAAGAAATTTTGACAATTTGGTATAAATAAGGCCTTACCATAAAATTATCCGTTTCCTGTGAAATTAGCTGTTTCCCATAAAAAATATGCATTTTTTGTGAAATTCAAAATGTAAGGATTGTGTTTAGTGATTTAACATTTCTTACACGCGTAGCGAATATACTGTAATATGAAGCGCAATATGTGGCGGTCCTAGTAATCATACTGCAACTAAATAACTGTAACAGACTTTTCTGTGGTGTAGTGTGCTGACAATGTTTGAAGTATGTGTTTACGTATTGAGTGCCTTTTGTCTCCTTGGGGATTCCATAGTCAATTGAAAAGTGTGCTTCTCTACACACGTGATCATCTCTGTGTAGTCTGTGCTCAAAAGACCAAGCCAAGGAGGTATTATGCTCCATATAATTTGTCTATGTACAGTTTATTTCTTTCTTTATAAACTTACATTAGCAATCAGTTAGACAAAATGTCTAAGATCAGGTCAGGTATTTACCCAATGACTATCTGAATTGTAAATGATAAATAATGAATCTTTTTTATAAGAGATATGAAATATATAAATGTTTGTTTTGTTAGTTCAGACAGAATGTGTATATTATTATGATTTAGGTGAAAACAGAACCACATTCTGTTAGTAAGTAAAATTAAAGGCTTTTGCTTTTTTTCTATACTGCTGTATATATTTTTGTTTTACTGGCATTTTCATCACTTAAAGGCTAACCATGTTTGGCTAATATTGATAAAATAATAACCTTACTTTCTCAGGAAGCCACAGCATAAACAACCTGCCAGTCTGGTCACCTAGACCTGATGAAGCAGAGATTTCTAACATTAACAGGCTGATATAAAGCATTGAAGTGTCTGTGCTTTCTTACACACAGTCGTTTTGAGGAATTTACCCATCAGAAAATAAATTATACATGTTTTACATTAGCTGAAGAATAAAATAGTCAACATGAGCAGGTGCTGTTTTAATTTGATTAGATTAAATAGAAGTTATATTAAATATTATTACTAACTAAAAAACTGTCATACAGTAGATTGCCCTAACTTAGGTTTTCCAACATAGCACTAAGGTTTCTGCTTTCAAAAGTTCCGAAAGTTTTCATTCTGTAAAAAAAAGCTATTCTGTTATAATTTTATGGTGTGAAGCAGTTTAAACATATAAATGCTCCTAAATTATCTAACCACAAGTCACAATTTTCCAGCTTTTCCAGCAAGGTCAGTGGCATTTGATGCTGTGCCATTGCCCCATCCCTAACAATGCACATCTAAGAAACACTACACAAAGATTCCCACAACATAAATTCACAGCATTTGGGTTAAGAAAAGCAAAACTGCTCTTGATATTAAAAAATCTTTCAATGCATTTGTAATTTATTTGCAACAATTCTGTTTAGTCTGGGAACTGTAGACAGTAGTAGATTGTAGCTCCTGGTAATAAAATAATGCAAAATCTGTAAAGCTATCACAATGTGGTACACAATGCCAAGTGGATAGGTTATTTAATTTTTTTTATTTTATAACCGCTTTATCCTGGGAACAGTTGAAGTTGGTTCACTTCCACCGGGAAACACTGAACACAAGACAGAAATGCCAGAAAATTTATTGCAGGGCTTCAGCCATCCCTCCCTTAGACATAGCCAATCATGTCTGTGTAGATGCCAGCCGATAGCACCACTGAGATCTAGGTTTGAAGGCTGGCTAAGCTAGCATAATAGACCACTGCACCACCAAAGCATCTATGAGGATAGTTGATCACACAAATATGTGTGTTCCTCTTTAACTAGTCGAGAGATGTGAAATGTTCAAGCAGTAACTGTAGGGCTGTGTTTGTTAAGCCTCTGATGGTAGCAACATAAACAATTTTTGCACCTATATTTATGGCATTTAGCAGACGCTTTTATCCAGTTGTGACTAATGAAATACAAGCAGCTGAGGGTTAAAGGTCTTGCTCAAGTGCTCGACAGTAGCAATTTGGTGGTGGTGGGGCTTAAACCAGCGACTCTCCAGTCAGTTGACACCAGCTGCTTGATCACCTGGCAAAATTTTGAAAATATTGGACAATGTTGGGTTTCCAGGAGCAATAAAATGCATTGCTTTATCATGTGACAGCTAATCACTGTGCAGAGATTGTACCTGCAGTCCAACATTTCCAACATTTGATCAATCACAGCACAGATATGTTGAATAATTGACCAATTGCAGCACAGAAATGATGTACTACGGCCTCTGCTGGCTGATTGATGTCACCTGCACAGAGGCGGGGAAAGAGTGCGTATTAGGGTGTGTCTCTCCGTACACAAGGCTGATTTGCATATATACACAAGGCTGATTTGCATATATGCACTCGCCTAGTGTGGGTGACAAAATGCATGCGGCTGATGCTCACTTGTTGGAGGGGGCGTGGGTTAGACTCGTTCTCCTCAAATCGGAGTGGTGATCGGCATTAGTAGAGAGGAAGCATGAGGCAGTCGGGCAATTGGACGTGCTAAAAGTCGGGAGAAAAAGGGGAGAAAATGCATAAAACAAAATATTTTTAAAAAATGTAAAAATAATAGGAACGATACAAAAGAACCCCAACCTAAGGTTGCACAGTACCATACTTTATCATGTAATATTAATAATAAAATAAACTTTGACTTTACTGTTACTATCTATTGTTTATGTTAGAACAGGTGGTCTTAAAAAATTACTAGGGTTTAAGGATTTTGTAGATTTATCATTGAAATCACCTTAAAATATGACTTATCTCATGTAATGTGCATGTAATTTGCAGATAATACCTGCTATACATAATGGACAGCAGTTCAACAACATTTATGTAACAAAATCTTTTATGTATGTAACAGAAGGTACTGAACTATGGAGATTACTGCTGAGATTCAGTAGATTTTTCTTATTCCATATTAATATTACAGATTGCAGTCTTCTTTCAAACTTGCAAGGTGACACAAAACAATTAAAAAGCAGATTATACACAGTTAACTAAAAAAGGTATATTTTGTTAGCGTTTATTAAGTCATACTATTTTTTATAGTCTGCTATTGAAGGCAATTTAGAAGCACCCTGGAACTTCAGCTTCAGCCAAGCGTCCTGTCCAAGCAGGCATGGGGCAGCAGCCTGCACCAACCAGACCAGCTCAGAGAACTCTACAGGCACATCTCTAAGCATGGGATTAGGTCACCTAATTATTGCTCACCTCCTCACTGCTGCAACAGTGACACCTGCTGTCTGGTTAAAGCGCTGACACGATTGTGTAAATGCTCTCTATGTATAAGAATCTGCCAGTGTCTGGTATAAAACTGTAACTGGCAGCTTACACATGTTTTAGAGGAGGCATAAGTTAGCCTGTGGAATCTCCTTGACCAGTGTCATGGATGCAGTGGGGAGTGGGGAGTTAGATGCAGCTAAATGCAGCTAAATATGGAAACAAATTTGATGCAGCTAAATATGGAAACAAATTTGAAAAAATAATATAACAAATCACTTCTTTAAACTTATTGAGATGAACATTAAAAGAAATTTGCTGGTGTACCATTACACTACAGCAGGGGTTTTCAACCTGTGGGGAGTACCTTACTTTTAAAACTAAAGCAATTCATTTTTCACCCACAGGAGACATATTTAATTAGTCTTGCTGATCACACAGCTCAGTCTAAAAAAAATGGACGTTGGCTAGCAAAACTTAAAAACAGGTGATCGTATAGATAAATCGGTGACAAAAACAGTGACTGCTGTTATGACGTGTGTGTCTTTAAGAGAGCTGTATAGTGGGAGATGCTCTGTTCACAATATCGCTACAAGTGATTTAGGAGTTGATTCTTATGAAGCAAAAGTTAAGTTTCTCTTCTCAGTCATTTCTCAGTTTTTACTGTTATTAATGAATGCTGCGGTTTCAAATAAACACCAGCTACTGGAACATTTTGTGTGACTCACATTTCTGACAGGTAGGAGGCTTAATTAAACTGGCTATTACCACAGAGTGGCAAGTTCGAGGTCGGCACACGGAGGGGGGGCGCATGTCCAAAAAGGTTGCAAACCCCTGCACTAGAGAAATCACACACAGCCCTAGAGCACTAGAGTTTTTCACTCAGGTCTCCAACTAAGATGCATAAACCCCCATTTGCAGCCTATGACAACACTTATTTAGGAAAGAACCAGACCACTTCTTTTACCACTTTGATAGAATGACACTCCTAATTTCTAACAGTAACTCCTAATAGCAAATAAACAACAAAAAATAAAACTAAGGATTTTATCCTTTATTTTACAGTGCTGTGAGAAATGTATTTATTCTAGAGGAAATACAGAGAAGCAAATTCACATTCTGAATGTTGTTAAGAGATGCGAAAAACTAAAGTACCTTAAGGACATCCACATGGACACTGGGAAAACAAGCCAAAGTACTCATAGTCAATACCAGGAGGAGGAGTTTTAACACAGACCCTTGTATTATGTGGCACCCATACTACTGGCTGTGCCACGCCAATAGAGTAGATGGTAATGAAATGGAAAAGCATGTTAAGAGTGGTGTCCTTCTGTGTTGCCATTTTGGCTGGCAGAAGGGGCACTGAGGTGCAGATGATGTGTCAGCTTCTATTAGTTGACAATCACACACTTCTTGTAAGTGTTAATTTGCTTCAGGTGGAAGTCTTTTCTATATGTCATGGTTTCTCCCTTTCACACTTATCTGCTTTGTTGGCACACCTGCTTTTCTCTGATACCAAGCCGCTCGGTCTGGTCCAGTCTTCTGTATTTTTCTGGGAACTCACGCCAGTGTCACAGCGTTTTGGGCCACATGATAGAACTGCGTTGGATTGTCCCAGAGGCAGTGTGACATCCCTTTTCAAGAGTGGACCCCACCTATAAGTTCTGATTAAAGGTTGTCGCATATGGCCAGAGAAGTCTGTCATACTGTGAAAACCAGTTTTTAGTTCTGTGCTATCCCTGTACTATTTACTTTCTCTGTTGCAGACTGCAGAGGTTTCTGTATCTTTCATTTGTTACTTTGTTTTGGTTATTTTGACCATATTATTTATTTGCTTATCCCCTGTTGTTAGTGGCTTTTCCCATAGTATTGTTCTACCTTGGTTAAAGTATTTCCAATTGGGTTCATTTCATTCTGTGAATTAGTTGTGAGGCGCAATGCGGCCCATTACAAAAGCCTGATCTTAGGATCTTTCCCATTCACCGAAAAAAAGATAACTAAAAGTAGCTTGCTCACATTATGTTCACATCTATCATTAGTCACAGCAGTTGTATAAATTGATTTAGTAATATAACCTTATATTTAGAGGGATGAATTATAGTAAGGAATAGTATATTAATATTCAGTATAATTAAGTTTTGCAGTTTCTTTTACAGCCAGTTCCTGTGCGTTTAATTTATGGATGATCTGAAATCATTTTGCCTGACAGGAAAAAAACACTGATCTTTCGGGCAGTGCGGTGGCTCAGTGGGTAGCACTGTTGAAGGCATAAAGGTCCTGTGTTTGATTCCCATGTAAAGCGATCTGGGTCCCTTCTGTGTAGAGTGCATGTTTTCACTGTTTTAGTGTGGGTTTCCTCCAGGAGCTCTGGTACAAAGACATGCATGTGTGTGTATGTGTTTGCCCTGTAATGGACTGGCAACCTGTCCGGAGTGTGTCCTACCTCCGTCCCTTGAATTTTACCTACCGTGTCCTTGAATAGGATACAGTGGTGGTAAAACAGACAATAAACGAATGAATTATCAGGTTTTCGCCCATAGTAAAAAAAGGATCAACCAAAGACAACCCTTCAAACACAAGGAAAATACAGGTGAGAATCAAACCTGGGTCTCCTAAGCTGTGCTGCACCAACCCAACACTACTTATTGCTACACTCTTTCTCTCTCATTATGAACATGATTTTGATTTGATTATAATGCTTACTGCCTGTATTAAACACTCAACAACACTCTTGTGCCAGCATTACGGTGCTCTTGTGCAGAAAAAGAGATCCATAAAGACATGGTTTGACTAGGGAGTGGAGGAAGTCCAGTGGTCTGCACAGAGCCCTGATCACAACCCAACTGAACACTTCTGGGATTCATTGAAACATTGACTGTGACCCTGGCCTTCTTCTCCAGTATCAGTGGCCCTGAAGTGGCCTGGCCACACAAATTTGCTTTTGAATAAATGGGCACAAATATCCACAGATATTTGGATATTTGTGCCCAAAACTTTGTGGAAAGCCTTCACAAAGGCTGATAAAAACAGAGGCTGATAAAGCTGCAGTGAGGGAATTACAGCACATGCAATGGAATGTCCAAAAGCCTATGATCAGGTGTCCAAATACTTTTGGCCATATAATCTTTAACAAGGAATTAGAAGGCCATGTTGCATCGTTAAAGGAATTTATAGAACTCAAATTAATCATCTATGTTGCTGTTTGTGGCTGTCAATTTTTTAATTAATTCACAATAAACGTGTGCCAAAAACACTAGTAACAATTGTTCACAATCACCAAAGGTATGTTTAAAGAAAGGATTTTCTCTATTAACTTTATATTTAAGAGGGATGTCCATTAACATTTTGCCATGTAGTGTAAGTCCTCTGTTTTGCTTTAAGTCATGCCAGCTCTTTGAACAGATTTTACATGATTTCAGCATAATTAAGCTGATTTCTACTCATTTATCTTACAAATATGCTTCTACTTAGTTCCCCATAGCTCTACAAAAAATCTCCCCTGCCTCCCCAAAGTTTCCCACAGAACGGCTGCTGCTGTGAATGTGATTAAATTAGTGTTCCCCTGAGTGTCAAGCATTTGTTTGGCTAGGAGAGGAAATTGGCCTGATGAGACCATGACTCACTGCATAAGATTAGTATGGAGTCATTTTAAGAGCACGTAAAAGCGAAGTACAGCAAGTTGGGCCCAAATTATTTTATTTTTAGGTTTTTCTGGATGATACCTTTTATTAAACTCATTGAGGTCTTAGCATAATTGCCTTTTTGCTGAACATTCTTATTACGCAGCATACATTGTAGTATCTACAGCATACTAGATCGTTTTTACTATGTTCTTGTGTTTCTATGACCATTAGATTTGTTTATCCCCAACACCAGGGACATAATTGCAGGTTTTAAAGAAATAAATGCAGACATATACAGAATATGAAGATTTTGGGCTATTACACAGTTCTGAGCACATTCATCATTTTGAGAGCTTTTTGTTATGTGTTGTTATTGTAATAATGCTTTTAGTTTTCCCACATAATCCCACCACACTTGTTCTGTAGTGTCCTAAATCAATTTCTCAGGTAAGGCAGCAACTCGTTAAATGTATACTAGAGGGAAGAAAATTTAAACATTGTTTTGAATGAAGCCTGTGTGTACATGTTTTATTAGTTAAGATGTTATGGATAGCACATTGCAGAAACCAATTAAAATGATAATAAAACCTTCACAATGCAACTGAAATCCATTTACCTTTATGCCACATGCTGTCTATAATTTTGCTAAAACCAGCAGAGCTATTTGCTGCTCTTTCACACTGCTATTTTTATTCATAATTTCTATTTCCTAAAAATCACTGGGGGCAGTAAAGTAACACACTTAAGGACACCAATCCATTACTGGGCCTAGATTATCCCTCCTTAGCCATCCATGTCTGTATGGAGCCGTAGGTCCGGCCCATAGCACCGCTATTTATACCCTTTATGAATGGTAAATGACTAGCATAATTTACCACTGCGCCACCTAAGTGCCCACATGTAATATATTAAATGTACTCTAACTTTTAAACAAGCCACTTTAGGTTTGTCAGTTCTTCTGTAGCAGAGAGGTTAAACACAAGCAGCATCCTACTCATATACCATGATGCTCTATGTCACTAAGGGTACAATTCTTATTCTTTCATGTGGTGTGACAGTTTATTTCAGAATCAGAATCAGAATCAGGCTTTATTGGCCAAGTATGCTCACACATACAAGGAATTTGTTTTTGGTTACACAGATGCTTGCAGTGCACGAAAAATACAGTAAAGACAATCTTATTCACACAGCTCACACTCTCCTTACACACACATTCATACCCGTAAACATAGAAAACATTTGTAAACATTTAGCATGTGCAATTTACATTGTGCTGTATTGGAGTGTGTTTGGATCACACATGCCAGAACAAACAAACAAAAACAAACAAAGCACTACGGAGCTCCTAACCAGTGTCGCCATCTGCGGCACCATCTTGGATGTATGTCCATCATGTATTTTCCATCATGCTTAGTGCATCACATTTCCTTGTATCTGACTGTCCTTTCTGAAAATGTAGAATGAAAGTGTGTGCCTGCAAATACTGGTTTGTAGGTCACATGCTGTATTGCAATTACTTCTTCTCCCTTGTGGTCATACACAGGCAGCTGAGATTAAATAACATGCAAAATGTTTTATTTAAAAGCTAAAAAAAAGAAGAGATAAAGCTGACATGAATAGAGCTCTTTTTGATCTATGTGGTGGACACTCTACTGAAGAATATTTGAATGGAAAAATTATAATACTTTATTATTATTAATTTATGAGCTTCTATAAGATTAAACTACAAATTAACAGTAAAACTGAATTACCAGACTCAATAACAGCTGTAAACACCAAGCAAAGAGCAGATTTATTTTGAATGAATGTATTATGTGACATGCATTATGGGTTGTATATTTTTGTAAATAACTGCCTCTGGGTGAAATGTTGTTCCATTTCACTTTCATCAGCCAAAATCTTTAGTGGTGGACTTGTGAATTAGACTGCTGCACCCCAACCAAGCACAGTTACTGCCTTTAATTGCCCCCAAACTTTGTGGTTCTCGAATCAAATGTAAAATATGTTCTGGTACAAACTGTAATGATTACTGCTTTAGAAGTCAACTAAAGCATTTGACTAGATCTACTTTTGACCTGTTGCATAAAAAGGAACGAATATACCCCTGGCAGCAAACAAAAAAGGATTTTCTGTGGCCATGGTAAATAAACATTTCTAAAAGCCACCAACAGCATTTCAACAGATAGACAATACTTTTTAAGATGGTTCAGTAAGCAAATCCCTGGTGCTTTGGTGTCATTAAGATTGAATAGATTCATTTCCACAGAATAATATTGGTTAGTAATTCAATTTACTTAAGTTAATGGAGAGATGCTCTCTCAGGATATTAACTTTTTATTTACTGCCACAGTGCGGTTAAGGCAATCTCATCACAATTGTGTTAAAGTGGAGAAGGACTTCACATCTACACCAATCAGCCATAACATTAAAACCACTTTTTTGTTTCTACACTCACTGAGCATTTTATCAGCTCCATTTTGTAGTTCATCTGTTTCTCTGCATGCTTTGTGAGCCCCCTTTCATGCTGTTCTTTAATGGTCAGGACTCTCACAGGACCACTACAGAGTAAGTATTATTTGGGTGGTGGATGATTCTCAGCACTGCAGTGACACTGACATGGTGGTGGTGTGTTAGTGTGTGTTGTGCTGATATGAATGGATAAGACACAGCAGCACTGCTGGAGTTTTTAAACACCGCACTGTCCCTGCTGGACTGAGAATAGTCCACCAAACAAAAACATTCAGCCAACAGCGCCTCGTAGTCAGCGTCCTGTGACCACTGATGAAGGTCTAGAAGATGACCAACTCAAACAGCAGCAATAGATGAGCGATCGTCTCTGACTTTACATCTACAAGGTGAACCAACTAGGTAGGAGTGTCTAATAGAGTGGACAGGGAGTGGACATGGTATTTAAACTCTAGCAGCATTGATGTGTCTGATTCACTCTTACCAGCACAACACACACTAACACACCACCATGTCAGTGTCACTGCAGTGCTAAGAATGATCCACCACCTAAATAATACCTGCTCTGTAGTGGTCCTGTGGGGGTCCTGACCATTAAAGAACAGCATGAAAGGGGGCTAACAAAGCGTGCAGAGAAACAGATGGACAACAGTCAGTAATTGTAAAACTACAAAGTGATTCTATATGGTAAGTGGAGCTGATAAAATGGGGACAGTGAGAGTAGAAACAAGAAGATGGTTTTAATGTTATGGCTGATAAGTGTATATCAGGAGCACATACAGGAGCCAGAACAGGAGCAAAGGTATAGACTAGCAACGAATAACACAACCACACACAAAAACCAAACAGGGAAGACGGAACACCAGGGATTAAATATAATCAGGACACATTGGAAAACAGGTGAGGCTGGATAAATAATAAATAAATCATGAAGAAGGTGTGAAGACAGAGGGGTGACTAAATGTGTGACACTCAGACTAAAACACTGAATGTGGGCTTGATGTTAAAAAGATTGAGAATGCCTGATATAGGATAAAATATGTTTGTTTACTTGACATTTAAATGGTATGTAATCTTTGCTTGGGCGTCACGCGGTGAGTAGCACTGTCACCTCACAGCAAGAAGGTCCTGGGTTAGATCCCCAGGCAGGGCGGTCCGGGTCCTTTCTGTGCGGTGTTTGCATGTTGTCCTCGTGTCTGCTCCGGTTTCCTCCGGGAGCTCCGGTTTCCTCCCACAGTCAGAAAACATGCAGTCAGGTTAACTGGAGACACTGAATTGCCCTATAGGTGAATGTGTGTGTGTGTGTGTGTGTGTCTGCTCTGCGATGGACTGGCGCCCCGCCCAGGGTGTTACTGTGTGTCTTGCACCCATTGAAAAGCTGGGATAGGCTCCAGCACCCGCCACATGCCCCCCCCCCCCCTTTGCTTAAATGTCTAGTGTGCATATCATTTCAGCAAAAAGACAGACAACAACAAATACCCTATTATAAAAATGTTAAATAGTTATAAAGTTTTTACAAGTAGTGCAATAATTCAGAAAGTATTCAGGGTCCTTAACCTGTTGCACCCCTTATTTGTGGATTTTGAATTTATATAATTATCATTTTACTATCAATCTATACTTAATCACCCAGAATGACAAAGTAAAAACATGTCTTTAAAGTTTTTCTAAAAATACTTGAAAATCAAGGGGTCCGAACACTTTCTGAATTTACTGTACTGTATGTCCAGCTTTAATCAACTGCTTCTTCATTATTCACCGCACAACCACTGAACCACTGAACTCTTCAGTTTATCCTGTAATGTCCATAGGTTAACAGGTAAAAATCCGATAACTAAATGCAGTAAAGTGTATCTGTTGTTAATTAGATAATTGTGCTGGAACTTCAGAGCCCACACATCCTGATAAATATTTGAAAGTGTTATGTAAGTGCTATAGTGTGGGAGTAGACACAGTGTCTTCCTGAGAGAACATATTAGTAAAACTTTAACTGTAGTTCCCTTTTCCAGGACATGACATTTAAATCATCCCTCAGGCTGGCTCACTCTTGTTTACACTTTCCCCAAAACATGTGTTTTAAAATAACTGCAGTGGGTTTCTTTCTGTCAGACTGGATTTATTTGTTAATCTACTGGATGACATGTTTTGCCTCACTGTTGTGCCCACCAATTATTACTGCATGTCATGCTGATTGGATTTCAAAGCTGAAGGGTTTTTGCCTTGATCACAGGCTATGTAGCGAATCCTCCTGGTATGACCATATTTGATTGCCCCTTCCCTGCGCAGATCAACCAAGCCTTTCCCCTCAAAAGATCATCTCCCTTCTTCAGTCATTCTGTCTAACACTTCACAATGAGAGACACTGCAGCATCAGAAACCTACCATGGCTATGCTTCAGGTTTGTAAACTAAATTAAACTGTATGGCCAAAGGTGTGTGGACACCTGCCTATAAGATTGTTGGACATCCTACTCCGCACCCATTAACTATGGTGTGGAGGCTCTGTGTTCATTTAATAAAAAGAGCGATTATGAGATCTGGCATCAATGTTGGATGGGAAGACCTGGCATGCAATCAGTGGGCTTCCAGTCAGAGCTGTCTGCTGGCCACTGGAGTTTCTTTGTATGAAACATGATAAACCATGTCTTACAGACCAGTTTCTTCACAGGGTCACAGGCATAGTCATACTGGAACAGATAAGGGTCTTATCCAAAATGTCGCTACAACATTAGAAGCAAGCATATAACAGTGTATGTGTGTAAAATGTGTGTGTGTGTATATATATATATATACAGTGGGGAAAATAAGTATTTGATCCCCTGCTGATTTTGTAAGTTTACCCCCTTACAAAGACTTGAACAGTCTATAATTTTTATGGAAGGTTTATTTTAACAGAGAGAGACAGAATATCAACAAAAAATCCAGAAAAAAAACATTAAATAAAAGTTATAAATTAATTTGTATTTAATTAAGGGAAATAAGTTTGATCCCCTACCAACCAGCAAGAATTCTGACCCCCACAGACTGGTTATGTGCACAAAAGGCACACAAATTAGTCCTGTCCCTGTATAAAAGACTCCTGTAACAGAATCAGTTTCTTCCATTCAAATCTCTCAACCACCATGGGCAAGACCAAAGAGCTATCAAAGGACATCAGGGACAAGACTGTAGACCTGCACAAGGCTGGAATGGGCTACAAGACCATCAGCAAGACGCTTGGTGAGAAAGAGACCACTGTTGGTGCGATAATTCGAAAATGGAAGAAATACAAGATCACAGTCAATCGCCCTCGCTCTGGAGCTCCATGCAAGATCTCACCTCATGGGGTAAGAATGATTCTGAGAAAGGTGAGGTCAGTCCAGAATTACACAGGAGGAGCTTGTCAATGATCTCAAGGGAGCTGGAAGCACAGTCACCAAGAAAACCATTAGTAACACACTTCGCCGTAATGGATTGAGATCCTGCAGTGCCCGCAAAGTCCCTCTGCTCAAGAAGGCTCATGTACAGGCCCGTCTGAAGTTTGCCAATGAACACCTGAATGATTCAGAGAAAGCTTGGGAGAATGTGATATGGTCAGATGAGACCAAAACTTCAACTCCATTCGCCGTTTTGGAGGCAGAGAAATGGCCAGTGGGGATGGTGTTCTTGGGGTCATATCCAGCATTTCTCTGCTCCCAGCTCCCTTGAGATAATTGACAAGCTCCTCCCGTGTAATTCTGGACTAACCTCACCTTTCTCAGAATCATTCTTACCCCACCAGGTGAGATCTTGCATGGAGCTCCAGAGCGAGGGTGATTGACTGTGATCTTGTATTTCTTCCATTTTCGAATGATCGCGCCAACAGTGGTCTCTTTCTCACCAAGCGTCTTGCTGATGGTCTTGTAGCCCATTCAAGCCTTGTGCAGGTCTACAATCTTGTCCCTGACGTCCTTTGATAGCTCTTTGGTTTTGCCCATGGTGGTTGAGAGATTTGAATGGAAGAAACTGATTCTGTGACAGGAGTCTTTAATACAGGGACAGGACTAATTTGTGTGCCTCATGGGCACATAACCGGTCTGTGGGGGTCAGAATTCTTGCTGGTTGGTAGGGGATCAAATACTTATTTCCCTTAATTAAATACAAATTAATTTATAACCTTTATTTAATGTTTTTTTTCTGGATTTTTTGTTGATATTAAGTCTCTCTCTGTTAAAATAAACCTTCCATAAAAATTATAGACTGTTCAAGCCTTTGTAAGGGGGTAAACTTACAAAATCAGCAGGGGATCAAATACTTATTTTCCCCACTGTATATATATATATAAATTCAACAGGGCATTTCCTTCAGGATATATAAAGTATCTATCTATCTATCTATCTATCTATCTATCTATCTATCTATCTATCTATCTATCTATCTATCTATCTATCTATCTATCTATCTATCTATCTATCTATCTATCTACCATCTATATATATATATACTGATCAGCCATAACATTAACACCACCTATCCTAGTTTCTGCACTAACTGTTATCCATTTTTTCAGCTCCACTTACTATATAGGAGCACCTTGTAGTTCTACAATTACTGACTGTAGTCCATCTATTTCTCTACATACTTTTTTTCAGCCTGCTTCTTCAACCCTGTTCTTCAATGGTCAGGACCCCCACAGGACCACCACAGAGCAGGTATTATTTGGATGATGGATCATTCTCAGCACTGCAGTGACACTGACATGGTGGTGTTGTGTGTTGTGCTGGTATGAGTGGATCAGACACAGCAGCACTGCTGAAGTTTTTAAACACCATGTCCACTCACTGTCCACTCTATTAGACACTTCTACCTAGTTGGTCCACTCTGTGGATGTAAAGTCAGAGACCATTGCTCATCTATCGCTGCTGTTTGACTTGGTCATCTTCTAGACCATCATCAGTGGTCACAGAATGCTGCCCACAGGGAGCTGTTGGCTGGATATTTTTGGTTGGTGGACTATTCTCAGTCCAGCAGTGACAGTGAAGCATTTAAAAACTCCATCGGCATTATTGTGTCTTGTCTACTCATACCAGCACAACACACACTAACACACAACCACCTTGTCAGTGTCACTGCAGTGCTGAGAATGATCCACCACCCAAATAATACCTGCTCTGTGGTGGTCCTGACCATTGAAGAACAGGGTGAAAGCAGGCTAAAAAACAGATGGACTACCGTCAGTAATTGTGAAACTACAAAGTGCTCCTATTTAATAAGTGGAGCTGATAAAATGGACAGTGAGTGTAGAAACAAGGAGGTGGTTTTAATGTTATGGCTAATCAGTGTATTTATATCTCTATCATAATATAACTGGGCTGTTGAGAATAATATAATTAGATGTTGACATTATGCCTGGATATTAAAATGAGCTGGAGTTTAAAAGTGTGTATACTGTAATGTGTCTAAATGATGAATGAGAAGTAGATGCCTCATTGGAAGGTGTCAAGAAATAGCTATAGTTATAATTAAAGCCATACGTAATTCACAGCCATAAAAAGCACGTCACGGACCATAAATTGAGCCGTTTCCATTAAATATATGCAATTTGCTGTAAAATTCAAAATTTAAGGTTTGTGTTTAGCGATTTAACATTTTTCATATGTGTAGCATATATGAGGCGGTCCGAGCAATCATACGGCATCATAATTAAGTTAGTGTAACAGACTTTTCTGTGCTGTAGTATGCTGACGATGTTTGATGTATTCGTCTATGTGCAGTTTATTTATTTCTTTATAAACTCAAGCAAACTCCCACACTGCAAAAAATTATTTTTTGACTTAGTAAATAGAGTGAAGATTTTTAAAGTACTTTATACAAGAATATATAGTACAGTCTTGCTACTTAAGAATTTCACATATAATTTAGTGTGTTACTTGGTGTTTCTTTGTAATTATTTGTTATCAAATACATTAGTAAATTTTATTCTAAATACCAAGTAAAATGAACTATGTTTTTTATTTCTTGGATTGAAGCAAAGCAAAACTGAAAACTTCTAGTAAATATTAATATTAGGGCTGTCGTTAATCGATTAACGCATTAATCGATTAACGCGTTAAAATTTTAATCGCGATTAAAAATAATAATCGAGATTTACATTTTTAATCTATTTTAATTTGGCTGTTTGTGCCACATACATGTGTGTCTCTGTGGTAATTAACTGTATTTCAGATGAATTGGGATGTAAAGCGCACGAACTGTCCGATGAAAAACTACTTTTAGCGGTTTTCACTATTCTTACGTGTTGATGAAAAGATGAATGAAACCACGCAAGCTTTGTATCGAGTATCTCCATTGGCTGCTAGAGCTGTCCATCAAAACTGCGTAGCTCCGCCTCCTCCCCCTCCGGTAAGAAGTTGTGTGATGTTTCATCTCTACAGTTTATTCAGGTTATTCTATCACATGGCTATAAACATGATTTATATTTGTGATATTTGTAGTTTTTTAAAAACACATTTGTATCTGAAATTTATATGGACTAAGCGTTTACATGGACTGTTTTAATTAACACTTTTTTTATAGCTACAGTCAATTACTTATAGATAATGTCTGCTAACTTGACTGTTTCAGGTATTTATAGATGTTTAAATGGTAATTTAGAACAATATTTCCCAGTCATGTTTCTGCACAAACACAGTATTAAAAGGTTTTCTTAATAGATCTATGAAATAATCATATCTGTGTTTTGATGCTTTATTGATGCCTTATATTAGATCAAAACATAATGGTTGGTGCACCTGTTTTCAGTGTCAGGGTTATAAACAGGAAAAGATCCTCACTTTTGTCAGATAATGTGCTTTCTAAAATGAATTTAGATTTAATAAATTTATCATATTTTATGAATGTTTTATTGGTAAACACGTTCTTGCAATAACAATGTGCATAACTGTTCAAATTTTGCTTAATTATTAGTTTGCGATTAATTTTGTTCTTTAATCGCGATTAATCTCGATTACAAATTTGAATCGCATGACAGCCCTAATTAATATATGTTCCACGCATGCGCATTGCCTGGCAAGTCCGGACATGTTTCACACACAGAGTGCAAAACGAGCTGCTGATTTTTGAATCTTCTCAAGTCTTCTCACAACAAAGTTTGTTGGTTGTTGAGGACATACTTTGGCCAAAGGGGACTGTTTTATGGTAAGTTGTCATTTTTTAAGAAATTATATTACCGTGCCAGTTAATATTATAAATATTTAAAAAGTTGTTTAACTTTCTACACTATTGACTCCAAATTAGCATCGCAAAATTAATGTTATGTAGTTATATTAATCGGGATAACTTGTTCCGTTTAATGCATGTGGGCTTAAAACGTTGGTTCTAAAATAGTTCTTTTGTCTAATGATTATGAAAGCCCATTTTGCTACTTAAAAATAAATCTGTATGAGGATGTAGTCCCGGGTCTTTCAAATACAAATGTGCATTATTAGGTGACCTGTGAGCAATCCTTGAGAAAGTAAAATTAATGTAACATATGTAACATAACATTTTGAGGTCTACATAAAATGTATAATTACTAACTTATGTTATTTTTTAATCTTTGTCTTAGGTGAAAGATGAGTTCAGGAGGATAACTACAGTCAGTCCACATGGAGCAAGTGTTTCTGACAAACCTTTACTTCTTTTACATCTATTTTTATTTTTTACTGCAAGTTTTCAGAAAAATGTTTGAAAGATTGATATCATTTATTTTGTCCTTACACTGTGACACTTTTATAGTTTGTTTTCCATTTACAGTTTTTACTTTTGTGTAGTGAGTGAGACTTGAGAAAACACGCTGTTTGAAAGAGATTTTGTCCACTGAACTGTAAGTAAAAATGCATTTCCATTAATTGAGCAAAACAAATAAAAAAGTTTGACAAAAAATGTTGTCTGTCTGTTATAGTGGTTTTTGTATATGGTAATCATTGATGTTGAATTGAATAATGTAAAATTATTTGGCATTTTATAATATAGCATTTCAATAATATATAGCATTTTAATAATATAATATATATATTATAGCATTTTATAAGCCATGTTTTAATGCTTTTAGTGCTGCAATGTTTAAGTAAAATCTACTAAGATACAGCTATTAAAATATACTTGAAGCAGTTTGTAGCAAAGTAACATTTACTGAATAATTTCTAGTAAAATCCAGATAGAATTGTGAGTAACTTTTACTTGAATATATGGTCTGTTAAATTTACTAGCAGTTTGTACATGGAAAAACTTTCCTAAGTTTTTTTAAGTAAATCTTACTCCACATTTTTTGCAGTGCTTCCATTGATTCTATCATTCAAATTATGAGTGTTATTTAATGACTGCCTTGAAAAGTGGCACTTTTTCCCTGAAATCTGTGATTTTTTTAAAAAGGAGGTCTGTGAAATTAAGCACAATTACCTGTGAATTTAGTAGGGTCCTAATTATAATTAAATATTATAATATAACTTTTATAAATAAAGCTGAAATAAAATCCTAGTACATGCACTGTCATCCCTGTCCCATCATATGTTCTTCAAATATTTGTTTTCTGGTATGTTTAGATTTAAGCCAAGAAATACTTAAACATAACCAAAAATTGTGTTTAAACAAGGGTATTCATCATTATTCATCAATCACTGAGTCATGATTATAAGCATTTAGACACAGTTTTGAAAAAGGGCAAAGAGAGTGGCATATGTCATGTTAGTTCCTGCTGTGGACCACAGCTACTGCAGTATTCAGATTGAAATAAAGAAACACAGAACACATGCCACTCTTTAAGCGCTTCATTGATCCATGCTCCAGGTTTTAAATAGTTTGATTCAATGCGAATTCTAGTTATTTGGACAGTGGAATATCTGTACAAATCAAATGAGAGCTCCCTGTCTGAACATGTGAACATAAAGCATGTTTCCTCTTGGAACTAGAAGGTGTACTGGCTTCAGTGTTAAGGTCAACCTCTTACAGAGATGAGTTACGTGGCAGCATTCATGGCTGCTCTGGGTCTAGACTTTCTCAATGCGTAACTTAGTAACTGGTGCTCTTTGTTGTTTTTGGCAGTCTTTCTCCCAGGCCTGGTATCAATGTACCTGCACTTTGTAAAATTCTATCTGTAGTGAGGACCTTAGGAAAAAAAGTGAGGTGCCAAAAGCAAAGGATATATTCGTCTTAGTGTGATTAACCTACAGATCAGATTTGAACTCGGGTTAGCCTTTGACATGGACAGGACATAGCTCCTGGCTGGCGCATACAAAACGTAATCTTAGCCATCAGACACCAAAAAAGTCTCACCTGCCCTTGGCTGAGTGTAGTTTATATAACAAGTGACTTTTAGTTAAATATAGAGTTGGCGGTGTGCATACAAAGAGTGGTATGGGAACTGATGAATTCTCTAAAGAGTTCCGATTAAACCATGCTATTCTCAGAAAGTACCAAGGCAAATTCACTAGATTTGTTGTTAAAACTGGGATGCAGTGTGCATGAATCTCAAGCACTCGCTGAAGGTATCACTTAAGAACTGTTCTCCAGCCTTTCCCACTTTTTTGACCAGAACTGTGGAGAAAACATTATATGTGGTAGCTTTGTCTTAATCCCCAAACAGCTTACAATACATAACAATAAAATAAAATGTATATTAAAAATGTATAGAGAACACTACACACCTAAAGTTTAATATTAAGTTGTATGAAGCAACAAGAACAAACAAACAAACCACAGAAAATCCCCAACAAACAAAAACAAAATTTGTTTGAATGGCCAAGTACTGTGTTAATATTCCTGTGATATTCCTGTAATATTCCTGTGACTGTGAGAGGTCTGAGGGCTGTTTGTACAATCCCAGAATGGTCTAATTTTGACCATCATTTCGACTGTCATCATGCACATTTCAAATATGAGGCTGTAAAGCAACAAATCCAACTGATGGGCTCCAGTCAGTTCCTTAAACCTCTTCGATAGGGCAGGTCTTATTTGCTGTACACCACATACAGTGGTGCCTTGTAACTCGACCTCCCCTAAACTCAAAATCTTCAAAACTTGACGCCCTTCGTCAAGAAATTTGTACTCTTAAACTTGACGTTTACCTAAATTCAACGTGTTCAGCTTCTTTTTTTTTTTTATTATTATTTATTTAATTTTAAATTAACAATGAACAGCCGCTTTGTTCAGCGTTTGGCTTGAGCAGTGCAGTAAGATGCCATCAAAGAGTGCTTATGAGACGAATCAGCATTTGTGTGGAATAACTGTCAAATTCGCTCTGAAAGCATCCACATGTATCTGTGTTTAGCTGAATTTTTCTCCTGTGTTACTTTTAAACTTGGGTTATAGCTCAGGGTTCTGAGAAATTGTGAGAATCAGCTTTTCCCAGTCTAAAACACTAATCGTAAAAAAAAAGCTTAATGTGACTTAATGTATTAAAAAAACAACATAGAAACACTAAACCTCTATTATTATTAATTATTACATCTTAATTTTTAAAATGTATGCCAGAATATGAATCTTCACCATCTACGCATTCACATGTCTTTTCGAAGTCACCATACGGACGGGACCAACCATGTTTGAGACTTTGTAAGATGAACCTTACCTGTGTCAGAATATGTTTCTCTAATAGCCTGGGCTACTTCTGCTCTTAAAACATCTAGTGGAACTCTTCGGACACATCTAGTGCAGATTTTTAAGAGACTTTTTTCAAATGATAAGAAATCATAAGCTGTGCTTTGCTTCAAAATGCATAGTCCAAAACACAACAAGAGGACCAAACAATTTAACAATCTCAGGGTAATGCTCCAAATAATGGTGTTTTGGAAGTAGTCTGACACCTGCAAAAAGTTGCTGGTACTTTTGCCTATGTTCAGAAATCTTGCTCTCAAGGTAAACTACAGATTCCTCAGTGTGTGGCTCATTTTCAGGTATCATGTGCCCTATTAAAAATGGAAGCAATCTTATCAAACTCCAGTTTTCATTAGCATTACCACCAACTGTATTCCGTCATGCAAATGAACAGTGGAGTAGATTAGGCTTATTGGTCTTATCTGCCCCCTTGTAAGGGAAATGCAGTATAGACTCATTAAGACTTAGTTACGAGCAAAGCTAAGCACTGTGCAAGTTATACTTGCACTACACCTTCAAAAAGGTCACGCATGACATCTTGGGGATAACCAGAGATGCATTCTCTCCAGAGAAGCTCTCAGCAAAACCAGCAACACCATGAGCACCCAAGTTGTCTGCCACCACAGCTTGAACTGTGCCTTTCACAAACTGCTCAGCGCAGTGCTTAGGGGTCCGTCTTTCTTTATAGCTGTGTGTAATGGGTGTAATGCACTAACACTGACAATTACTTTAAGGACTGACTCCTCAACAACAAAATCATGTTTCTGAAACACTTTTTGTAACCTATTTTCTGAGAGAGGTGCAGAAGCAGAAGTTAACAGATAATGCAATTCTTCTAGAAACTCATCTGGAACATGAACAACATGCTCAAGTTTCAATAACATTGCAGCTAAATTCTCCACAATAGTACTAGTCAAGTCATTAATTTTGTCAGTGTCTAAATGATCATCTTCAGCCTCAGAAACATCACTCTCTTTACTCCTGTACTTTTGAGTGATGGCAACTACACATATTTTAAAATCAAAAGTCCCATACACATTAAATAGTCTGATTAAGACTTTAGATCACTGAAACCCTGGAATAACGGTAATAAATAAATCTCACCATAAGCAGATCTGCATTAGCACTAGCACAATATATTATCAAACAAATAAAGTATGTACAACAATAAAACGTTAATATTATTCAGCTAATATTATTCAGCAATATTAAACAATATAATAAGATAAACATCATGATTAGCATGCAGTTAGACAGATGAATGTGAATTAGGATTTTGTAAAGCTTCAAATTACCTGAGATGCCATTTCAGTCATAACAGCTTTAAAAGCTTTACTGCTACACGTCATTGGCAATGTTCGCAACATAATTAAAAAAACATACAAAAGTTTTATTGTTGTTCAGGAAAGGGGAAAAGGTCAACAAATTCAAAATCAGCTTCTTCTGTGCCATCTTCGTGTTGTCCAGTCACTGTAGCTATCTCTCCACTCATAAGTCTTGGTGCTAGGCTGGATATCCTTCTGTAGAGCAGAGACCAAAATACAGGGTAAAAGTCTATCTATGAAAACCATTCATTTTTGCTCGCAATGACTACTGTCATTGAGTCTGTTTGTGGATTTTCAACCCTAATCGTAACTTGCTGGTATATATCTTTGCCAGGCACTTCTACAATGCACCAATAAATCCCAGCATCACGTACGGAGACATTTTTTATACTGACCTGTGCCTGGGATGTATCAGGTACTTTGGTAATTCAGAACTTTTTCCTATCACTTGTCACCCTGTGTGTTTGTTGCCGCATACCTCCATAATTGTCTATCTCTTGACCCATTGTACTTTTATCCCCGAAGTTACATGTGAATGATGCATTACCCTTAGTTAAAGTAACTGTGATTGTATCCACCTGACTGCTCTCGGACAGGGTTAACACAAGTAGTCTTACTGCTCATAAGTTCTCTCCACTAATAAAATTCCTAGGTTTTAGTACAATAAGTCACTTTAAGCTTTGTGCACTCCATAGGAAATAACGGCACAGTCAGCGCAAAAGCCACTTCTGATGTGAATGCGCCTTTTCTGAACGGAATAGGGTATTCCAAGATTAAGCATCTCCACGATTAAGAAGCATAAGGAAACAATGAAGTGTTTTTATATTAAATTTGTTATTTTCAGTGTATAAGAGTAAAAAACTGTTGTGTTCTTTTATGAAAGAAAAGACTCACCAACTAACAGTTACTTATTTATTTAATATGATAAGAAGATCAAAAGTTTGTTCCCAGCTGGGGGCTCTCTATCTCCAACCACCATTAGCACACAAGCATCAGGAAAGCTGAGAAGAGCAGCCCCGAACCTTCCTGGCAGGAATTTAAATATTCTTAACCACACCCACAGTCCATTTGTCCATTTCTTTGTTTCAGTCCATTTCTTCTTGTCACCTCTTCCATGGGCCCACTGCCAGTTCCAGAATCCTTCTTCTGTCCTTGTTTACACCATATATGGACTTCCTCTGGTATATTGTCAATTCATTATCTTACACAATGTTATCCGACTCCGCTTATCATATCCCATACATCCTGCCCTAGTACATTGAGTTACATTGAGTGCCCTCAGCTGAGAATGGTATACCATAACAATTTTGATAAAGAAAACACCCATGTGAAGGGTTGAACTGCCACGGTTGACAGTTGGCCTTTCAAAACCCCAACAGTTCAAAACCCCAATATTTCAACAAAACAACCCCATTATTTTACATTAGCCTAAAATATATGCAGTTCCACAGGACCATGGAACGCATTAACAGGTTTCCCATACATCCTTATGGGAAAAAATACCTTGTTTCAAGGTACCACTCTAGTGTAAATATAGCTCAAACTCTATTCAAGTTTGAAGCTTCCACCATCATCATAAAAATTAGCTACACAAAATCCCTCCAAGTGGAGTTTTAATTGAATTGTGGCCATTAACAATAGGTTTGCTGGACAAAACAGTTAAGAACCTCTACATTAGTTCCATTTGATGTGTAATAATGAAAGCTTTTTTGCAGCTCTGCATCTTTCACACTGAATTGTTACCTCCTCCCACACTACAGCTCTTAATTGATTAGCCTTTTGGGGCCATTGTGAATGTGTATAAATAAAGCAAAACTCTGCATGTGGTTAGTACACAAAATGATTAAGCTCTACACAATACAAGTTTACCTACAGTAGAATCTAAATTCAGGGGTGTTTGTGCGGTGGGGGTTACTCATACAGATGTACAGCACTAATTGTAGGCATGTCATGACCCACTGCACATTCAATCAAAGGGTGCTGAGCTGATCTATACAAAGCATTCAGCACAGTTGCATCTTAACAGATGCTACCAAGTACTGCAGAGACACAGATGATTTAATCAAGCAAGATAAGACCACTGGAGAAAACCTGCATGAAGAATGTTATACTAATGAGACATAAGTAGAAAATGTAGCATGCGTTAGAAAGCTAAAAACAAATGGATTCATATGAATTTGAACACTTGGAATTGCCACATAGCTGCTAATGAAGCACAGGAAATCCACTAAAGATCATTAGATTGTGGACTGTAAACTAAATGGTTTACCAGTTGTCAGTCCAAATACTGCTGAGCGCTAAGAACTGTACCCATTACAATCCTCGGCCTTGATTATTATTCTCAAGTCCTGATGTTATCTGCTGTGTTATTCCATTAGCTGTGTTACTAAGAAACATTAACTGTATTATCGTACTTACGATAACAATATTGGGCGGCACGGTGGCTAAGTGGGTAGCACTGACGCCTCACAGCAAAAATGGTCCTGGGTTCGATCCCCAGGTGGGGCGGTCCGGGTCCTTTCTGTGTGGAGTTTGCATGTTCTCCCCGTGTCTGCATGGGTTTACTCTGGGTGCTCCGGTTTCCTCCCACAGTCCAAAGACATGCAAGTGAGGTGAATTGGAGATACTAAATTGTCTATGACTGTGTTCGATATAACCTTGAGAAGTGATGAACCTTATGTAATGAGTAACTACCGTTCCTGTCATGAATGTAACCAAAGTGTAAAACATGACGTTAAAATCTCAATAAACAAACAAAACGATAACGATCAATTATTTTGAACATATTTAAATGATATGTTACAAAATGTACACTTTCTTATTTGCAAAAATGCAGTAAAAAGTTCAACCAATGACAAAAACACTACTAATTATGATACCAAGGAAAAACAGAGGACATGTTTCTTCTGCACAGTAAAATATTTTAAGCTGAGCAGCCTCAAGTGGAATAAATGGAAAGTAGGACTGGATTTATTTACTAAGAGTTGACTGGCCATTTAAAAATGAGACAGTGTGAGGGTGTAAGGCACAGACGTGTGTTTGACTTTACTAGCCCGCAGCAGTTCTTGATAAGAATGAGAACAGCATTTATTCCAGAAACACTGGCAAAAAAGACAGAAACACACCTGAAGAGATACAGCACAACACCAACTCATACCTAGGATCACTTCAAAGTAACTAGAGCTTCTTGGATAGTGGGGATGCTTCTGTTTTTAAAATAATGAATCCAGTATCTCGTAAAATTGGATATCTGTCAGACAATTAGATCTGGAGATGCAATCACAACAAAAAGGCTAGAAGGCCCTTAATATAAATTTCAAAGCAGTGCTGATGTCACTTTCCATCAGAGATTTTTTAGTCCGCACTTACACATCAGGCATACCATTATGACCACCTTCCTAATATTGTGTTGGTCCCACTTTTGCTGCCAAAACAGCCCTGACCCGTCAAGGCATGGACTCCCAAGATGTTAGCAGCAGATCCTTTAACTCCTGTAAGTTCCGAGGTGTGGCCTCAGATATATGAGCATATCCTACAGATGCTCGATTGGATTGAGATCTGGGGAATTTGGAGGCAACTCGTTGTTGTGCTCCTCCAACCATTCCTGAACCATTTTTTCTTTGTGCCAGGTAGGTGGTACGTGTCAAAGTAACATCCACATGGATGGCAGGACCCAAGGTTTCCCAGCAGAACATTGTCTAAAGCATCACACTGCCTCCGCCGGCTTGCCTTCTTCTCATAGTGCATCCTGGTGCCATGTTTTTCCCAGGTAAGCAACGCCCACGCACCTGGCCATCCACGTGATGTAAAAGAAAACGTGATTCATCAGACCACGCCACCTTCTTCCATTGTTCCGTGGTCTAGTTCCGATGCTCACGTGCCCATTGTTGGTGCTTTTGGCGGTGGACAGGGGTCAGCATGGGTACCCTGACTGGTCTGCGACTATGCAGCCCCATGCGCAACAAACTGTGATGCACTGTGTATGCTGACACCTTTCTATCAGAACCAGCATTAACTTCTTCAGCAATTTGAGCTACAGTAGCTCGTCTGTTGGATCGGACCACACGGGCCAGCCTTTGCTCTCCACGTGCATCAATGAGCCTTGGCTGCCCATGACCCTGTCACCGGTTTACCACTGTTCCTTCCTTGGACCACTTTTGATAGATACTGACCACTGTAGACTGGGGACACCCCACAAGAGCTGCAGTTTTGGAGATGCTCTGACCCAGTCGTCTAGCCATTACAATTTGGCCCTTGTCAAACTCGCTCAAATCCTTAAGCTTGCCCATTTTTCCTGCTTTTAACACATCAACTTTGAGGATAAAATGTTCACTTGCTGCCTAATATATCCCACCCACTAACAGGTGCCGTGATGAAGAGATACTCATTGTATCTCACTTCACCTGTCAGTGGTCGTAATGTTATGCCTAGTCGGTGTATATCCAGCATATGGTTACAATCTTCTCTTTTTCATCCTAAACAGGACATGTCTGGATGGGAGATGGTGGATTGTGTGCTTCACCTAACACAGTGTGACATGGTGATTCTTCTTAATGTAGCATCACTACACTGCTGGCACAAAGAGCTTCTAAATTACCCAGGTTGGGGATATAATTTTCAACCAGTTGGAAAGCTGAAGGTTCTGTCCTAAATAACGTTT
This sequence comes from Trichomycterus rosablanca, assembly GCF_030014385.1. Classification (NCBI taxonomy): domain Eukaryota; kingdom Metazoa; phylum Chordata; class Actinopteri; order Siluriformes; family Trichomycteridae; genus Trichomycterus; species Trichomycterus rosablanca. The sequence goes on from NC_085999.1 coordinate 23,243,588, forward strand.
ACATTAAATCTGCTTTCAAAAAGCTCTGCTATGAGAAGTGTGGTAAAGCCAAGTACATGATCTGTCACAGCAACAGTGCCAAGATTAATCATTTTTGCCCTCTGTTTTGAGTGCCACAGTTTCCTAATTACAAAGAACTGCATTTATTTTGCGCAGGAAAGGATCATTTAATTTATTTGATATGCTCAGTTTGGCTCAGTTAAAAAGGGTCAGAGCAAAAGGTCTAGAGCACAACTGTGAACTTTAAAATCATGTAAACAAATAACCAAGAATATGTGTTCTAAACCTTTGAAGTTGCAAGTCCATTAACCATGTATGAATTCTATATTAATTATTTATGGTGCATAAACATGCATCTATGATTTTACTATATAAAAACAAGTAAAATCAGACAAACAGGCATAAGATCTATGATGAAAAGTCATTAATTAAAGAAAAAACAAATCACTGAAATAAAAGTACTTGTTAATCCAGCTTACCAAGTTTGATTTGTAAGCCGATGTAGCCAGCTGAACACAATCAGACTTTATTTTGCAAGCCTTGTAGGATAAAAATCTCACTAATCTGGAACCTTACCATTAAACAGTGGTAGCCTATCTGGTAGAGCTTTGGGCTATCAATCAAAAGGTTGAGTTAGAAACCAGGCTCTGCCAAATGCCTTTGTTGGGCCCTTGTGCAAGGCCCTTAACCCTTTCTGCTTTAGGGGCACCGTATAAAGGCTGACCCTGCGCTTTGACTCCAATTTATTAATGAACTGGGATATGCATAAAAAGTACATTTTACTGTACAGTTGTATATGTATATATGACAAGTAAAGGCATTCTGTTCTATTCTAGACTAATAAACTTAAGAAGTCATCTTAAAGTATCTACAGGAACAATTTAATTAAAAAATTCCAAGCAGCTAAGAAAAACTGAATATTGTCTGGTGACAACTGAACATTGTTAGTGTAAACATGGCTGAAACAAGGTTCTGATTAAGCTTGTATGTGTGTGGTGTTTGCTGAGAACACACTGCAGCCTTATGCCAAGTTCACACTACACGATTTTTGCCCTGATTTTCGCTCGGCGACTGGTCGGCGATTGATTTTCCGGGTCGGGAGCAACTCAGCGTTTGCTCGGCGATCAAAACTCGGCTCTCAGTCGCTAAGTGTGAACTATCCAACAACTCGACCCGACCGGCTCGCCGACCGCTCGGCGACTGGATTGAGTTTTCTAGCACGTCAGATATCTGATCTCAGACGGGCAACTGGGAATGAGTGACATGTCGAACAGCCAATGAGAACACAGGATACAGCGTGAGGGGAAATGCAGGAGAGGACAGGGGACGTCCTCTACAAAACATAATACCCACGCTGCATTGCAAAACTTACTACAGAACAAGCCATATACTGTTTGTGTTGCCAAATCCACTCAGATTCATTTATTTTTCCTCCTTGATATTACGCTGCACATCAGCGCACAAACCCTTTGATCTCTCGCTACTTGTTGACGTAAATTTTTTTGGACGTGGTATCATTAAACTTCTCGTCACTTCTCACGTGTGTTTTTGTAAAAAAAAAAAAAAAAAAAGAAAGAAAGAAAGAAAGAAAAAAAGGGAGACCAGAGAAGCTCGCCTGTGATTCCAGTTGGTGATGGATCGTGTAGTGTGAAACCCCCTATCGCCGATCAGTCGTGTAGTGTGAAATATACACTGACTGAAAGACTCCCGAGTGCAGGAGATTCAGTCGTATAGTGTGAACTGTACAGCGACCTGACGACTTGGAAAGTCGTGTAGTGTGAACTTAGCATTAGCAGAAATATGCAGACAGGTTAGAGATTTAATTAGAATTGGTTCTGTGAGATTATTACTGAAACATATATTTTGACGAGTACAGTTGCTAAAGCTGGACTCAATTTGCTTGCATATTGGATTAAACCTTCCAGAAAGTACACTGCAACATCTACAAAAAACATCTGTGGCCTGGCCCTAAAGACTGCTGTGGGCTTAATGCTTGATTTTAGCAGGCACCAGATCTAGTTAGGAGATAGAATCTTGCCTCAGGAGACTACAGCCTGTGTATACGTGTTATTGTATATGTGTTATATGTAAGGCCCTACCTAATTCACAGCCTTTAAAATCGCCTCACGGACCGTGAAATAAGCTGTTTCTTGTGTAAAAATTCAAAATTTTTTACAGTTTGTGTTTAGCGATTTAACAGTTTTTTTTTTATTTGCATAAAAGACTTTTCTGTGGTGTAGTGTGCCGACAATGTTTGATGTATGTGTTTATGTATTAAGTGCATTTTGTCCCTTTTGGGATTCCATAGTCAAAGGAAAAGTGTGTTTCTCTACACACGTGATCAACTTCGTGCTACAGTTACATTAGCAATTGGTTAGACAAAATGTCCAAGATGTCAAAGTCTGAAGAAGCTAAAAACACAGCTCGAGTAACTACGTTTGGAAAACTCCCTACCGATGCTGTGGACGCAGGGTGGGGGGGCGGGGAATCAAAACATGGACAAGGACGTTAGTCTTTGAGAGGAAGCTATTACGGTAGGCTGTGCTGTGTATTGTAGCTTCTATTGATTCTATCATTCAGTTTATAAATGTTATTTAATGACTGCCGTGAAATGTGGCACTTTTGTGTGCTTTACAATGGCTGACCCTGCGCTCAGACCCCGACTTTTAAAGAAGCTGGGATATGCAGAAGAAGAATTTGATAGTACTGTACACATGTATATATATATATACTGTGGGGGAAAAAAGTATTTGATCCCCTGCTGATTTTGTAAGTTTACCCCCTTACAAAGACTTGAACAGTCTATAATTTTTATGGAAGGTTTATTTTAACAGAGAGAGACAGAATATCAACAAAAAATCCAGAAAAAAAACATTAAATAAAAGTTATAAATTAATTTGTATTTAATTAAGGGAAATAAGTATTTGATCCCCTACCAACCAGCAAGAATTCTGACCCCCACAGACCGGTTATGTGCTCATGAGGCACACAAATTAGTCCTGTCCCTGTATAAAAGACTCCTGTCACAGAATCAGTTTCTTCCGTTCAAATCTCTCGACCACCATGGGCAAGACCAAAGAGCTATCAAAGGATGTCAGGGACAAGATTGTAGACCTGCACAAGGCTGGAATGGGCTACAAGACCATCAGCAAGAAGCTTGGTGAGAAAGAGACCACTGTTGGTGCGATAATTCGAAAATGGAAGAAATACAAGATCACAGTCAATCACCCTCCCTCTGGAGCTCCATGCAAGATCTCACCTGGTGGGGTAAGAATGATTCTGAGAAAGGTGAGGTCAGTCCAGAATTACACGGGAGGAGCTTGTCAATGATCTCAAGGGAGCTGGGAGCAGGATATGACCCCAAGAACACCATCCCCACCGGGCATTTCTTTGCCTCCAAACACGGCGAGTGGAGTTGATGCCAAAGAGCTCAATTTTGGTCTCATCTGACCATATCACATTCTCCCAAGCTTTCTCTGAATCATTCAGGTGTTCATTGGCAAACTTCAGACGGACCTGTACATGAGCCTTCTTGAGCAAAGGGACTTTGCGGGCACTGCAGGATCTCAATCCATTACGGCGAAGTGTGTTACTAATGGTTTTCTTGGTGACTGTGCTTCCAGCTCCCTTGAGATCATTGACAAGCTCCTCCTGTGTAATTCTGGACTGACCTCACCTTTCTCAGAATCATTCTTACCCCACCAGGTGAGATCTTGCAGGAAGCTCCAGAGTGAGGGTGATTGTGATCTTGTATTTCTTCCATTTTCGAATTATCGCACCAACAGTGGTCTCTTTCTCACCAAGCTTCTTGCTGATGGTCTTGTAGCCCATTCCAGCCTTGTGCAGGTCTACAATCTTGTCCCTGACGTCCTTTGATAGCTCTTTGGTCTTGCCCATGGTGGTTGAGAGATTTGAACGGGAGAAACTGATTCTGTGACAGGAGTCTTTTATACAGGGACAGGACTAATTTGTGTGCCTCATGTGGGGGTCAGAATTCTTGCTGGTTGGTAGGGGATCAAATACTTATTTCCCTTAATTAAATACAAATTAATTTATAACTTTTATTTAATGTTTTTTTTTCTGGATTTTTTGTTGATATTCTGTCTCTCTCTGTTAAAATAAACCTTCCATAAAAATTATAGACTGTTCAAGTCTTTGTAAGGGGGTAAACTTACAAAATCAGCAGGGGATCAAATACTTATTTCCCCCACTGTATATAACAAAGAAAGCCATTCCATCTGCCTTAGATAATCGTATTATTACTCTGCAGGCATTAACTCTAAAAATAGTTCCCATTATAGCCTTTCGCCTCCACTTAAAAGTTGCGCTTTGGTCTACACTTATATAAGTACCTCTACAATTTCATCTAGACTCACAGGAAACACTGCATTGTTTGATGTAAATGATTTAAATCTGTTCATCATTTTGCCTCAGTATTCAGTTGGGACAGCTTCTAAAATTAATGGTCTCTAGACATCAAGTATTGTTCTTGACAGTGGCTGGATTGGGGATGGATTGATTTGTTTGCTTTTGAGTCCAAGTCAAGGTATGAAGGGTGCTGTGTAGGATGTGTGAACAGAACAGCAGATGTACATCCTGTCTACAGTGTCTTCTTTACTAGCCAAGTCTTTTTCCCAGAGCTTAGATGGCTAGCAGCAAAATGTTCAGTGTCAGTGTGTTTTTGCTGTATATTTTTTATGGATTTTTTTTCTTTACATGCAAGCTGCACTGCAGTAGATCTGTCTCATGTTGTGTAACAGTGCTACAAAACAGTGCTAAATGATCTTGCTGTGCAGATACAAGCTGGAGAAAATGGCAAATCAACATAGCAGGAGAAGCAGGAGCACTAGGCTGCAGCATCACAAGCTGTTTTACACCGAACAATATGTTATATTTCTGGCAAAAGTTAGTAACTTATATTGCTTAAAGATTTGGAAAAAAAATTTTGCCAGGACAAGCGCCAACACAGACACAACTGGCTAGGTCTGTCTGGAGGGACGGCCAAACGGATTCTGCTGAATTTTTGGTTCTGCTGGCTGGTTGAGGCATCTGCAGCAAAATGGTGAATAATGGAGAGCATTGCTTGTGAAAAGAAGTGGTTGGCAACTGCATACATGTTGGAGGGGGCAAGTGTTACCTATGACCCTTCTTGGCAAGGGTTGAGGTATGCAGCAGTTTTGGATACATCTAGATTGGGAGAAAAAGAGAAAGATACAGAAAAGGAGTACACAAATGCATATAAACAACAGTGTTTTATATAATAATAATAATAACTCTATAAATGACTCTATTTTGGTCTTTCTGCAACCTGATCCATTTATAATTTAGTTAACGTTTTACAGTAGCCACATAAAAAAGCATTTGTTTAGGGCAGTCATGTTTGAAAAAGGAAAAAAAAAATAGTTTTATTAATGTACTGATTGAACACAGACCATGCTCAGGCAATGAATGACTCATATGGAGCTTAATTAAGATAAATGGTGATGTGTTACATAATCTTTTTTTCTTTAATACATGACATAATAAAAATATTTTATACTCTCTTGCTCTCCTTAATACATTCCCAACAGAGTGTTTTATTTACTTTGACTTTTATTTAATATCAAACGGTATTAACCAAGACATTTATACATTCATTCCTTGATTTAAGGCCTGCAACACATTCCAAAAAAATTGCTTCTTATAAATCATATAAAAGTATTTCACACATTTAAAGTGTAAGATGGTTTTCACATATCCAGTAAGAAGAACACGGCGACCAAGGTCATGAAAGAGAACAGAACGCGCGAGGATAAACATGGCAAGGATGGACAGATTATCGCATCACATGACCAGAAATTATTTACAACATAACAGACTCTATGTCGCCAATCTGTATCTTCTTATTTTTTAATATGTTTTATAGCATCTTACTGATTCTCTATAACTGATTCCTTATAACTGATGCAATTAGGACCTCTGCTGGCTGATTGATGGCGCCTGCACAGAGACAAAGGAATAATGGGATGAATGCATGGCTCTCCATGCGTAAGTCTGATCCACATATGAACCCGCCTCATGCAGGACAATAAGTAGGGGGCGTGTGTTTGTCTTGACTCTCCTCGGTTATGCAGTATGTGTAATAGCGTAATGCAACTGTGTAATTGAATATGGCTAGATTGTGAGGAAAATTGGGAAAAAAACAAGATGTGTAAGAAAATCATTGACAATTGACAACAAGACAATGTTCCTCAAAGAAAAATTGGAGGGGATTTGAAAATTTCAACTTCTACAGTGCGTAATAATAAACTATTAATATTAAATGATTCAAGGAGGAATTTCAGTGCTGAACACCTGTAATCTCAGATTCCTCAGACGGCACTGCTTTAAGAACAGTCATTCATTCATTGCTGATATATCTACATAGACAAGGGATTACTTTGACAAACCTTTGTCAAGCATAACAGTCTGGAGTTACATTCACAAATACCACTTAAAACTTTACTGTGGGAAAAAAAGCCTTATGTTAACCATGTCCAAGGTTCAGAGGGATGGATCATCACACAGTGATCTGGGATGGATCATCACATGGTGAGGTCTGTCAGTGCCTGTTCTGGTATTCGGTTGTGTCAGTGCTCTTGGCAAAGGTAATTTAAACTTCTGTGATGGCAGCGTTAATGCAGAAAAGTACACTGTGATTATAGAGCAGCATATGCTGCCTTCAAGACAGCATCTTTGCCAGGAATGTCCATGCATCCGTGCACACATTATAATGGCATGGCTGTAAAAGAAGAGGGTACGGGTACTGGACAGGCCTGCCTGCAGTCCTGATCTGTCCCGATAAAAATGTATGAGGAATTTTAAAATGAACACAATGTCTACTGTACTGTTGCACACTTTAAGACGTGTATGCAGGAATAATGTGACAAAATAACACCTGACTTTATTGCTTGGTGCCAAAACATCTTTTAAGTGGCAGTAATACAAAGTCGTGAATGCTTTACCCTCCCAACTTTTTTTAGAATGTGTTGCAGGCCTGAAATGTGAGATTGGATGTACATTAGCAAATTAAATTAAGCTGACCAGACAAAACATAAAATCCTTTTGGTTCATACTGTCTGCAATGAGATAAAATTTTCTGATTAGGGTTGTACAATAAATGCAGCCATGGCACAAATTCCACATCAGATTAGCTCTGTCTTTTAGTTGTTTTATTCAATACAGACATTTACAATGCACACATTTTAAATGAATCTTGACAGTGATATCTCCTTGTATGTTGCAAAATCACCTTTAATTAAATTTTTAATTATGGCTTATCAACAAAATGCTTCTTTTAATTCTTTGAAGTGCACCATGTAAGGAGTGGTTAGGAAGGAAAAAGCACAGACTTTTTTTGTAAGTCCTCTTCAGTTACACGCAGCATATCTTCAACACAATTTATATCTGCTTGGGATTAAATTAATGTGGTTTTCAGGAAGAGCCTGCAGTGAGCATTATGTTTTGGGCAGTGGACAAATCAGTCATGGTTGTAAAGAATATCACCCAGTCAAAAACAGAAACTTATCTGATGTTACAGAATTGAAGAAGATGGTCTGCAAGTTTTAAAACCGTTCTTAGACACAATTACCATTACAGGGTGAAAGAGTTTCCATGTAATAGATCTTCTAGCAGCTTAGGTTTCATGACGTCTGTAATAATAAAAGTGAAAGGGCAAGAATCAGCTGCATGCTGGATATACTATGACCTGTAATGCCATCAAAGAGTTTGAAAAAGAGCCAGGAGGCCTTGCTATTTTAAGCTACTTCAGTTGCTGAGAGGATGTACTGGGATCTGACCTATAATTTCATGCCCTTTAACTGGTGAGGGCTGTTGACTTCCAGAAAATCTATCCTATAATCAGAGCAGTGTTTCAGTGTAGGTTAATAGAGCAAAGAAGATCAGGAAATGTGACCTTAGATATAAAGGTTTTTACATTTAAGTATTTGACTGCAGCTTTTATCCATGCAACCTATACAAAATACATTCAACCAAATGTCAACAAAGAGCCTTGCTCAAGGGTCCAACAGTGGCAATTTGGTAGTTATACCCTCAAGTTTTCAATCAATAGTTCAAAGTATGAGGGCACCTGACCATAAGCTTGTTAGAAGGCTTTAATATAAAGCTGCCACTTCCCCCTTTGTGTCTATAACAACTCCTTGTTAAGGCTTTCTGGATCATTTTGGGGTGGCTCTGTAGGAAATGGTGCCAATTGATTTAAAGGAGTATTTGTAAGGTCAGTCAGGAAATGCTGGACAAGCAGGTCTGGTTTGCAGTAAAGATTCCCATATGTGTTTAGTATTGAATACAGTCAAAGGTTTGTCCAGGCCACTGGAGGTCCTCCATACCAAACAAGGTACAGTGGTACCTTGAAACTCAACGTCACTTGGTTCTGGGACTGGCATTGAGTTTAAAAGGAGTTGAGTTTTAAGGTACTTTTTCCCATAAGGATATATGGGGAAACCTGTTAATGCGTTCCGTGGTCCCGAGGAACTGCATATAGTTTAGGCTTATGTAAAATAACACTTATACACCGCAAATAATACAAATATAATATAAAAACACTGAAATAAAAAGCTAATTCTTACAATTTCCCAGAACCCCGAGCTGTAACACAAATTTAAAAGTGAAACAGTGAGGAAAATACACCTAAACACAGACACATGTGGACACTTTTGGAGTGAATCTGATAGTCATTTCACACAAATGCAGATTCGTCTCATATTCACACTTTGATATCGTATTACGCACAGCTCAAGCCAAGCGCTGAACAAAGTGACTGTTCATTGTTAATTAAAATTAAATAAATCTTTTTTTTTTTTAAACAAACTAAACACATTGAGTTTAAGGGAAATGTTGAGTTTAACGGTACAAATTTCTTGATGAAGGGCATTGAGTTTCAAAGATTTTGAGTTTAGGGGACGTTGAGTTACAAGGTACCACTGTATTTATTTGCTGTGTGTACAGGGGTGCAGTCATGCTAGAACAAGAAAGTGCCTTGTGCAAACTGTTTCCACAAAGTTAGAGGCACAAACTCAGAAGCGATAAGAAGGAGTCGAGGTACATTTGGCCATATAGTGTACTTCAATCACTGAGCCACTATTTAATACCCAACTGCATTCTCCCTGTATTTTTTTCTCACCATTTCCTTTGTATGCTTTCTTGTTTGGACCATCTTTACTCATTCCATTGACTGAGAAGCAGAAGCTTTGAGTCTGCATATATTACTTTGAACTTTTCCACTGGCTCATCAAATCCACCCACATGGTGTGTGCCGAGTGACATGCAGCACTCGGCAGTGCATACTCTTTTTAAACAGGAAAAATAGAAAGACCTACACACACGCATGTGGGAGGCATTGTGAAGTGCTTTTACTTTAGGCAAACAAAAATCCTTTTGTGACATTAAATCATACAGTATGCTGAAAATAGGGATGATTATTGGGGAAAATCACCGCTTTAGAAAACTGCTAGATTGCTTTATGTAGGAGGCTTTGTTTATGCTGTGTAACTAACAACTAAGAGATAAAATATATACAGATTTTAGCCACATAACAAAAAAATTTTAAAAAGAAAAAGAAAAATTACTAGTCCCATAATGTTTGGAGTAAATCTTTTCCACAAGTGATAGCTTTATTCTTTACTCCCATGCTTAACTGATAAATAAATAAGCATAGACAGCAGAATTGGGCTAGAGAGCATTGTCTTGTACAATGTACACAGAACAAAATACTCTAATTAGAGACTGCACTGTCATGATAAAATAGTTGCAGTGCTCTGAGCCAATAGAAAATAAAAAAGTGATGATCTAAATAATTAAAGAGAAATAATACAAGTATACACCGATCATCCATAACATTAAAACCACCTCCTTGTTTCTACACTCACTGTCCATTTTATCAGCTCCACTTACCATATAGGAGCACTTCGTAGTTCTACAATTACCGACTGTGGTCCATCTTTTTTTCTGCATACTTTGTTAGCCCCCTTTCATGCTGTTCTTCAATGGTCAGGACTCTCCACGGACCACTACAGAGTAGCTATTATTTGGGTGGTGGATCATTCTCGGCACTGCAGTGACACTGACATGGTGGGGGTGTGTTAGTGTGTGTTGTGCTGGTATGAGTGGATAAGACACAGCAGCGCTGCTGTTGTTTTTAAACACCATATTGTCACTGCTGGACTGAGAATAGTCCAACCAACCAAAAATATATCCAGCCAACAGCGCTCAGTAGGCAGCATCCTGTGACCACTGATAAACTCAAACAGCAGCAATAGATGAGCGATCATCTCTGACTTTACATCTACAAGGTGGACCAACTAGGTAGGAGTGTCTAATAGAGTGGACAGTGAGTGGACACAGTATTTAAAAACTCCAGCAGCGCTGCTGTGTCTGATCCACTCATACCAGCTCAACACACACTAACACACCACCACCATGTCATTGTCACTGCAGTGCTGAGAATGATCCATCACCTAAATAATACCTGCTCTGTGGTGGTCCTGACCATTGAAGTACAGAGTAAAAGCAGGTTAAAACAGTATACAGATGGACTACAGTCAGTAATTGTAGAACTAAAAAGTGCTTCTACATGGTAAGTGGAGCTGATAAAATGGACAGTGAGTGTAGAAACAAGGAGGTGGTTTTAATGTTATGGCTGATCAAGTGTATGTTTGGCTTTGTGGGTGGGGGGGTTGTATGGCCAAGGCCCTGCAATAGATTGGCATCTTGTTCGAGGCTTGTAACTGCATTGAGCCTGGCAATTTCTGTGGAAAATGGACCCACTGCAACCCTCACCAGGATAAAGTGGTGGTAAATCATAAAAATGAAATAGAGAAAATTGAAAGAGATTGTTTAAGTGATGCAGCCCTTAACTGCAAAAACCAAAGTTAGTAACTAGACTTAATCCTAACTTGAACCAGAGCCACCACAAAAACACCAAAGCTTGTTTGGGTTAATCACACTCACAGCTTCTACTGCAAATAGCAAATGAAAAACTTTAAAACCATTTTGCTGTGTAGCTTCTTCTATCTCACTGCCTATTTAACATTTCTATTCCAAGTCTCATTAGCAGTCTTTCAGCTGTACAGATCTTTCATGTGGACACTCTATAAGGCCGGTTTTGATGATTTGCTTTGGTATGTTTCACACAGTAAGCAGTAACTGATGCAGTATTTATCTCAAGCTAATCAAAAGAACTGGATGAATAATGCTGCAGGGCAAAGATAACACTTCATCCTCAATATGAACCTTAAGCTGACCTTCACATTATAAATAAACTGGTTCCTCTAAGCTATCCTAGGTTATATCTGAAAAACAGATACATCAGCTTTCAAGATGCTTGCACACATAATGTAAAGACATTCAAACTACAAAATAAATAGTGTATGGCACTTAGATGGCACAGTGGTCTAACATACTAGCCCAAGACCACTGAGATTTTAAGCTCCCAGAGCTGGGATCTCGAATACACCGTATCGAATCTCAGCTCTGCCTTGCCGGCTGAGGCTGAGCGGCTACATGAACAACGATTGGCCTGTTGTTCAGATGGGTGGGACTAAGCCGGATATGGGTCTCTCTCTGTCAGACTGGTGCAATTACGACCTCTGCTGGCTGATTAGAGGCGCCTACACAGAGATGAGGAAAGAGTGCTCTTAGGGTGTGTCTCTCCGTACACAACGCTAGGTGGCACATCATTCGTCAATGTGTGGGTGATAAGATGCATGCGGCTTGCTGCCCACGTGTCAGAGGGGGTGTGGGTTGGCTTCGATCTCCTCGGTCAGAGAAGGGATCGGCATGGGCGGAGAGGAAGCGTGATGCAGTTGGGCAACTGGACGTGCTAAAGGGGGAGAAAAAGGGGAGAAAATGCATTAAAAAAATCATTTTAAAAAACTTGTGAACTGATGAATCTTGTGTTACGAGTAACTACCGTTTCTGTCATAAATGTAACCTAAGACATTAAAATCCTTATAAATAAATTCACAAATGTAATGTGACTACACTCAGTCAGTGGCAAGTGCGAGCATGGTGAGAGGAGGTGTGCGATAGACTACGGTTCTTCTTGGTCATAGGTTAAAATCTAAGCTACTATGGAGGTACTTTAACTGCACCAAAAAAAGGTAATGTGAGGTAACTGTATTCCATACAGTGCTTTATATGCCTCAGTGTTTCATACAGTATACAGAAAAAATTATGTTTGTTGATGACATCACCATTCATAGCCAACAATTTTGATAACTACCCAGACGCACATTAAGAGAAGCAAGATTAAGAGTGGTTTAGGGATAAATGTTTTTTATTTCTTTCAGAAGATCATAGAACATTAAGTCAGACTTAAAATTGACTAGTCCTACCAATATCTGCCCTGATGGTCCTGCTGGAATCAGATGATTTCTTATCTGTAAACTACCAACGCAAAACAAAATCACTTTGCATTCATTCAATGTAGCTCAATGGTTTTATCAGTAAGAACCCAGGCTCTAATACAGCCACATTAATAACGTGTGCAGAAAAAGTTCTCAGATTGGGTCAAAGCTTAAACAATTCATTTTAAAAATAATGATTTAAATAGACTGTTTAATTTTTTTTACATAGCTGTCTTCATTCCTGTCACAGCTTGAATAATTGGGGCATTAGTAGACTATCAAAGACTATTTACTATGCATGATTGCAATTAGCATAATGCCACCTCGAGACTGATGAAAAGTCAGTCTCATTATTCATTTTTGCATTCATTCATTTAAAGCAGGGGTGTCAAACTCATTTTCACCGAGGGCCACATCTGCATTATGGTGGCCCTCAAAGGGCCGATTGTAACGTATCCTGCTATGATTGCAGTCTGCCTTTTAAGTCTTGGACAATTTTTTGTTTTTCTTGGAGGCTAAATTCTGTGTTTGGTGTCAAAATGTCAAATGTATACTGTATATTTTTAATGTTTATCTACATTTATATTGTACTCCTTTACCACAGACACGGCCTCATAACACAAGAGACGTACCGGTCTTTCTTCTTAAAGCACAAACTTTTATTCACTTTCCCATCTTTCATTAAATTACCCTCCTTCTGCTTCAGTTTTCTCTTCTTGTACATTTTGGGATCATTTGTTAATATTTCTCAACAACTAGTGGCGGGATGCGATCACTTTGCAGGTCACAAAATCGGCATGCACTGTGCAGCATGCATATGATTTTACAGTGTATTTTAAGACAACCATACATCTTTTAAACTCTCACATATAATGACGTGCCGGGCCGGATTTGGCCTGAGAGCCTTGAGTTTGACACCCCTGATTTAGAGATTCTTGGCAAAACCCCTACTATGTAAAGTACAATCCAATAAGTCGAGATCAGACACCCCTTCCAACAATTTCAAGTGTTCAGTGTTCAAGTGTTATAGCCTGTTGATCAAATGTGTATAAATTAGGTGAAACAAACAATTTGCTTTTAACTTTGTAGCAATAGTTTGTCCATGCATAAACGCAAGGCAAGGACGATAAAGATGGTTTTTGTAACAGGGCTGGACATGCCTTGATACAAAAAGCACAAGATGCGATCCCCACACACCTGCAAGAAAGGAAATAAAACCCATTTGCAGGTATTTCATGAAGGCAGAACAATACTGTGGCTAAAAGCCACTAACAATCGAGGGGGACAATAAAATTTAATAGGTGGCTAAATTTGTAGAAACAAAGTAACAAATCTGATACACAAACAATGGCCATCCTCAACAATGTCAAGCTCTCTGAAAACAGGAAAGACAGAGAACTGTCCAAAAAAAGGTGGAAATATCACTGTAATGGTGATACTGTAATTAGTTCAGTTTGGAAAAGTTAGTATACGTTGTGTTGAAAGTCAGTTGTAACCAAAAGTAGGAGTACAACAAACTTGTTCCAGCACTTACAACACAAACACCCTGTGGAATGGGAGCAATGTGTGAAAGAACAGGATAAAAATACAAGTGGCCCTCAGAATGCAATCAAATACCCCTGTATCCCTGCAACTAGTGCCCTTTCTAAGCAGGTTTTCAGTATAGCTGGGAACACTGTTACCTGCCACAGGGCATCTCTCAAGCCTGAAACAGTATAGGCTTGTGTTTTTTGTAAGGAACCTAGAAAGAACTGCTTTATGTGAAGGTGATATGCACTTTTCCTTAACTGAAAATGTGTGCATTAGTCAAAGTTAGAGTTGCTTGTATGCTTTTTATTTGAAAGGATAAAGCTAATTAAAACTTATACACACATTCAGCTCTATGAAGGGATATTTAAAAGTAACCATTATTTGCACAATTTGGTAGGTTGTGCTGTTATACACCGCTCAAAAAAATGAAGGGAACACTTAAATCACACATCGGATCTCGATGAACAAAAGATTCAAGTTAAAAATCTTTACTGATATAAATTGTGTAATTAGTTAAGAACAACATGACATAACAACAGTCAATGGAAACTAAAGTCATCAACCCATGGAGGGCTGGACTCAAATTCATACAGAAAATCAAAGTAAAACATTGAAATCATAGGCTTATCTAATTTCCATGAATTTCATCACGGCAACTCATAATGTTACTCAGTAGTGTATTGCCCCCATGTGCCTGTATGCACTCCCAGCAACATAGGGGCATGCTCCTGATGAGAAGGTGGATAATGTCCTGGGAGATGTCTTCTCAGACCTGGATCAGGGCAGCAGTGAGCTCCTGGACAGTCTGTGGCGTGACCTGGCGGCGTCAAATACACTGATACATAAAGTCCCAGAGGTTCCCAATTGGATTCAGGTCTGGGGAACGTGAGGGCCAGTCAATGGCATCAATGCCTTCATCGTCCAGGAACTGCCTACACATTCTGGTCACATGAGGTCAGGCATTGTCCTGCACCAGCGTAAGGTCTGACAATGGCTCTGAGGACTTTATCTTAGTACCTAACAGCATTCAGGGTACCGTTGGCTATCACGTGGAGGTGTGTGCGACCCTCCAAGGATATGTCTCCCCAGGCCATCACTGACCCACAACCAAACCGGTCATGCTGGATGATGTTGCAGGCAGCATAACAATCACCATGGCGTCTCCAGACTCTTTCACGCCTGTTACATGTGCTCAATGTGAACCTGCTCTCATCTGTGATGAGAACGGGGCGCCAGTAGTGGACCTGCCAATTCTGGTGTGCTCTGGCGAATGCCAATCAAGCTGCATGGTGCTGGGCTGTGAGTACAGGTCCCACTAGAGGACGTCGGGCTCTCATGCAACCTCTCATGGAGTCTGTTTCTGACAGTTTGTTCAGAAACATGCACACCAGCAGCCCACTGGAAGTCACATTGTAGGGCTTGGACAGTGCTCCTTCTGTTCCTCCTTGCACAAAGGAGCAGATACCAGTCCTGCTGCTGGGCTGATGCACTTCTACAGTCCTGTCCTGCTTTCTGTTCACATGGGTCAATAGTCTACTGAATGCTTTACTTACATACATGCATTTGGTATTACATACATACATGCTCAGGGGACCATATTGGACTTCTGCTGGTCCTGGGACCTGAACTTACAATATTTCAATTGCACTGTGCAATCCCAGCTTTTTTCAAGTCTCCTCATTCTGGGTTCAGGCTGCCAACGGGGTGTTTCTGAGACATGCTGAAAACAAACAATTAAATTTGAATAGGAAAAGCTGAAAAGGATTCTTTCTTATTACTGTGATTATTTTCACATGTACGTACAGTGTTTTCTGCCTTTCAGGTGTATAATATAGACATTCAAACTATAAAAGAAGTGGTGAGGAATTATGCTGTAGGTTGTTTACTTATCCCTTACTTATGTCTTTGCAGTGCAGGGAAACAACAAAATACATCTGGTCTATGGGGACCTACCATCCATCCATTGATGGATGGTGTGACAAAGTTTACAAAAACATGTAGCAGATGTGCTACAGTTATACACTGCACATCTATATGGTAGATGTGGCTTATAAAATTAATGTATGTATACAAGTAAGTGTATGTTGAATGAAAATGAATCAAATGGTTCAGATCATCAGTTTTTAATTGAAATGTTGTAGGTCATGTAGAGTGGAATTGTTGTTCACAATGTTGTTGTTTTTTGCACAATGTGCAACTTAATGTACACAAGCGAAAGAAAAGGAGTGCAGTCCAGGCTTCATTAATATTAAACAGGCCCCTCACAAATGGATAACGGTGCTGGAGTTCTGTGGTTTTCCTGTTTATAAATGAGAATTGTTCAGCCAGTGTTGTGCTTTGAAGCTGTGTTTAATCTATGCTTCAGCTGTCTTACCAGTGAGGTACTGTCATTATATTGTCCAACCATCCAGAACCTTGTTTATGAATGACACAAACCTATGAATTACACTTTTTCATGTGCACAGTACATTTAAAAACAGTCTCCAGTGGTTTGTCAGGTTAGATGTGTGTAGTCGCTTGGAAGCTCTATTCTTCAGCAGATCCTTCTGTTTTAACAGCAAGCTCTCTGGGTGTGTTGACTGTTTAGTTATGTGCATCTCAGTGCTGCAAGGCTCATACGAGGGGCACTTGGGTAGGCGCACATGCCCTACACAATACCCTCACTGCGTTTACTCCTCCACACAACCAGGGCAGTCATGAGCAGTGTGACCAGAATAGGCACTATAATAAATGGCCCCAGGATCTGGTTTGGTGGGTCGTGCGGGAGTCGTCCAGAAGGCAAGCAGTTGTGGAAATAGTGGCGGTGAACACGGATGAAAAATTCATCCACCAGCTTGTTTGGCCAAAAGCAGTTCATCTTCAGCGCCACAAAGAAAGTGCAGTTTGTGAGCTCTCCATAGGACCTTTAGAGAGAAAGAAAAAAAAGAATGTTAAGTTTTCAGTTTGCAAAATAACTATGCACAATATAAGCAAGAGTATGTGGACACCTAAATATGAGCTTATTGGACATGCATTAAAAAATAACATATGCATTAATGCATAACCCAACCCTTTTTTTGGCTTTAACAGTCTACACTTTTATGGGAAGCCTTCAACAAGACTTGAGTGTGTGTGGAAATTTGAACTTAAAAATATATACAAGTCAAAAATATATAATTTGTTTAACATACACACACACACAAACAAACACACACATGTACACTTAATATGAGTGGAGAAACCTAATAAATCCAGCTGCTTACAGATGCATGCATGAAACCTCACTGTCCTCTGTCATGCTTCATCATGGCTCACAAAATGACACTGTGTAAATTATCAATCAAACTGAGATAAAAACATAGCCTAAACAGGGTTTCTTAACAACTGAGCCACAAACCATAAGTGGTATGTTACATAGCAAACTTTGTGCTTTGTTAATTGGTTGAACCTAACTGTCTAAAAAGCCATAATATAAAAAAGGACAAACAGCAATAATTAAATAAACAAAACAATAAAATTCAAGGAATGCACAAATCAAAACCAAATGAAAGCTGCAGACCAAAGAGGGACTAAAAGAGGGACCAGAAACATTACATGTAACTGCCAAGAAACCAATTATTTATTTTGAATCCTCAGTGTTTCTACCCCAGGAAACCTGAAGCAACTTTAGTGGACTAAAGTGACCTTTCAGTCACTATAAGGCCTCTAAGCCACATGTGAAATGACCAGTATGAACAGGCTGACACAACTTTATAATCAGGCTGTTGTGGGGCACTAACTGGACAGCTGCATGCCCCGTGGGGATAAGGATGTCATTTAGAATAGCAGTCTAAGATTAAAAAAAAAAACCTCAAGAACAAAAGAAAGAAAGTAAAACATGGGAGAGGAATGAGTGTCTGGTCACTCCTGATTACACATCTTGGGATGACCTGGGAAGTGTGTGTGTGTCGTGTTGGGCAGAATTAGTACTGACAAAGGAACATGGGTTACTGGAACTGTTGGTAAAGCTTTATTTTCAAATGAAACGACTCCATCCTGGCTCCATTTATTGTTAGCCTTTCTAAGGATATAAAGTAATATCATATGATGCCAGGATACCTTTGTTCAAGCAGTAAACCAGGTAAAACTAACAAAAGCACTTAAAATATCAAAAAAAATTAAATCAGAGCAGAAAAATACAGACCTAATTATGTAGTGATAGTGTTTATGTAGAGCAAAACAGTGATATCAGAATAATAAAGAACAGCATTTATTCCAACCATGATGAATTGCATTCTATTGATGGTGTTTATAGCCTACCAGACTGACTTACTGTGAGCCAAATGGATTAAAGTCCTCATTAATATGTGCAAATATCATTAAACACAGAATCTAAATACCATTAAGCTGACTGCTATACAGGTCTGTACAGACATAAAATTTAAGCACAATCCCAATATCTCAATTTTAATTTACTAAAGTGACGAAATACTCCAGTAATCCATCTTCCATTTACCAAATTAACACTGCATCAAAAACTATTCACCACAAGTATTGATCACAGAAAAAGGCATGTTTATGAGGTATATTTTGTCATTGTTTATAGTGGATGTTGTTGGTTGTGTTTAGTCATTCTGTTTAAACACCTGCATGTCTCGTAAACACAATGTCTAAACACTAAAAGGCATGTACAGTTATAAACATAACTACACATGCCTTTAAAACACTTGCACATGTTTCTTAGTCATGTTTAGAAGGTGTGTGTGTCATAGTGATTAGACCAGAGGTGGGCAATTACATTTTCCAAGGGGCCACATACAGTGGGGTCAAAAAGTATTTAGTCAGCCACTGATTGTGCAGGTTCTCCTACTTAGAAAGATGAGAGAGGTCTGTAATTTTCATCATAGGTACACTTCAACTATGAGAGACAAAATGAGAAAAAAAAATCCAGGAAATCACATTGTAGGATTTTTAAAGAATTTATTTGTAAATTATGGTGGAAAATAAGTATTTGGTCACCCACAAACAAGCAAGATTTCTGGCTCTCACAGACCTGTAACTTCTTCTTTAAGAAGCTCTTCTGTCCTCCACTCGTTACCTGTATTTATGGCACCTGTTTGACCTCGTTATCTGTATAAAAGACACCTGTCCACAGCCTCAAACAGTCAGACTCCAAACTCAACCATGGCCAAGACCAAAGAGCTGTCGAAGGACACCAGGAAGAAAATTGTAGACCTGCACCAGGCTGGGAAGAGTGAATCTACAATAGGCAAGCAAGTTGGTGTGAATAAATCAACTGTGGGAGCAATTGTAAGAAAATGGAAGACATACAAGACCATTGATAATCTCCCTTGGGGTCAAGATCTCATCCCGTGGGGTCAAAATGATCATGAGAACGGTGAGCAAAAATCCCAGAACTACACGGAGGGACCTGATGAATGACCTGCAGAGAGCTGGGACCAAAGTAACAAAGGCTACCATCAGTAACACACTACGCCGAGAGGGACTCAAATCCTGCAGTGCTAGGCGTGTCCCCCTGCTTAAGCCAGTACATGTCCAGGCCCGTCTGAAGTTTGCCAGAGAGCATATGGATGATCCAGAAGAGGATTAGGAGAATATCATGTGGTCAGATGAAACCAAAATGGAACTTTTTGGTAAAAACTCAACTCGTCGTGTTTGGAGGAAGAAGAAGAACCCAAAAACACCATACCTACTGTGAAGCATGGGGGTGGAAACATCATGCTTTGGGGCTGTTTTTCTGCAAAGGGGACAGGACGACTGATCCATGTTAAGGGAAGAATGAACGGGGCCATGTATCGTGAGATTTTAAGCCAAAACCTCCTTCCATCAGTGAGAGCATTGAAGATGGAACGTGGCAGGGTCTTCCAGCATGACAATAATCCCAAACACACCGCTCGGGCAACGAAGGAGTGGCTCCGTAAAAAGCATTTCAAGGTCCTGGAGTGGCCTAGCCAGTCTCCAGACCTCAACCCCATAGAAAATTTGTGGAGGGAGTTGAAAGTCCGTGTTTCCCAGCGACAGCCCCAAAACATCACTGCTCTAGAGGAGATGATGAAAATTACAGACCTCTCTCATCTTACTAAGTAGGAGAACCTGCACAATCAGTGGCTGACTAAATACTTTTTGGCCCCACTGTAAGAAGCTGGGACTGTTGTGGAGGGCCGGACCAATAGGATGTACTTAATTCTGTTTAATATTAGTTGTATTATAAAAAGCAGTATATTGTACAGTTTTTTGGTAATCTGTTACTGTTAAGACTAGATGTTACAGGCAATAAAAATTAGAAGCAGGCAGAGTAAAAACATTGTTTTATTATTTAAATTAACTTTCATGAAAATAATTGTGAATAAAATGTGCAGGTTTTTAAATGAACTTTACACAAAGTGCTTTTGCTATTTAGTTTGGAGTAGAATTACTACATTTGCTGTTTTTCAGTCCATTTATTTTGGAAATCACAAAGCTGATCTTGACTGCTTCAGTTCTGGATGTGTTAAACTTAAAAAAGTCTTTGTTGCTGTTGCAGTTTAGCTAGCAAAGTTTCAGATGTGACTTAGAAAAATACTTAGAAGTTCATGTCTTGTTAAAATCTCTACTGTCTCTCTCAATCGCACTCTGTTCTCTCAAACGCATTACAGTTTTTTTGTTTTTTTTAATTGACATTGACCTCGTGCGGGCCGGTTGGGGACAGTCAATGGGTCGGATGTGGCCAGCAGGCCGTACAGTGCCCAGGTGTGGTTTAGACATTGTGTTTAGGATGTTTAAGAGGCATTTTTAGAAGGTGTGTGCAGTCATAGTGTTTAGACATTGTGTTTGGGAGATGTGTTTAGGCGGTGTGTTTAGGACACATGTTTGAGTGGCATGTTTAGGAGTTAAGAGATGTGCTTAGAAAGTGTGTAGTAGGGATGTTTAGGAGGCATGTCCTGATGACACATTACTGATAAATATGTGCTTTATTTACTTCATATAAACCAGGTGGTGTCACTAATGTTTAACATTATACACCCCAGTAGTCAAAAGTCATAGCCTTCAGTTGACAAACAGTGCAAAAGTTATACAGGTGCCAGTTGTCTCAGAAAAATGGTGACAAAATATATCAAATACAGCTGCAGAACAAGCATTAAAAAAGAAACTCAATTAAATATTTTTGATTAAATTGACCTGAATACATAATACATAAATGGTTACCAGAATTAAAATGTCCATAAGTTTCTTATCTAAGAGATAAAAATTAAAACTGGTGTTAAAAGATATATAAGATATATATAATTTTTTTCTGAAGGTCACCTAAAATCTTCCTTAAAAGCAACTAAAATAATTACGATAAATTAATCTTACCGACATGGGGGCTTTTATTATTCCGGTAATCTCATTTTATTATTCTGGTCAGGTGCTATTAGCATATAACTGGCTGCCAAAAAGCAACATTAACAACAAAATCTGAGCTTGGTTTTATCTGTCCAGTTATTTCTAGAAGAAGGTTCCTATAGAGCAGTGGTCTCCAACCACCGAGCCA
The DNA here is from genome assembly GCF_030014385.1 of Trichomycterus rosablanca. Classification (NCBI taxonomy): domain Eukaryota; kingdom Metazoa; phylum Chordata; class Actinopteri; order Siluriformes; family Trichomycteridae; genus Trichomycterus; species Trichomycterus rosablanca. The sequence continues at coordinate 23,264,993 of NC_085999.1, forward strand.
TAGACTGGTCATTTATTATTGGGCCCCACACAAAGAATAAACAATTAGAGATCGCTACAAGAGCAATTACATTTTCAATACTCTTCGGGTGTTATTGTTTCCAATCACCCCTAGGTGGGAGCAGCGTCTCGTTGCTCAGGATTTACATCGATTTTTCATTCTATAGTTATTCTATTTTAAATCCTCTTGCCCCTGCCGGTCCGTCTTATATGAAACCGGTCTGTGGTGGTAAGGTTAGGGACTGCTGATATAGAGAGCCCAGATTTGCCTTTAAGCTCTTGTCTTGGACATACACTAGTCTCTTTAAATAAATTTTGACCTGGCATTTTTTTTTTATTAATTTATGCATTTTCTCCCAAATTTTCAATTTTCCTCCCAAATCTGGGTTCTTACATAGCGTTTGAAGACCCCACCCACATAGTCCGGCATCCCGCCCTAGCAGAATTGTCTCTGCTGCAGGCACTGCCAATTATGCCTGCTACACCGAGTTTCGAATTGAGTTCAGAATCTTGGCACAGGTGTGCTAGCGGAATATCCTGCTGCGCCACCTGGGCGCCTGACCTGGCAAATTGTTTAAAATGATCTTGCTCTTGCATTAGATAAATGTTTTTTTTGAAAATCTTCTAGTTATTAGCTGAGTGAAGCTACTGTTTCTAATGAATTTTCACATCTATAGTTTATTTGCTCTGATCCAAACCAGGAGATAAATTCGGTAACTTCTTGCAGTTTCCCCTTGGTTCAGTTTCTTTTCACACAGATAAAATCAAAATGCAACCAAAATGCTTCAAAACAAACCAGGACAAAATTCGCTTACTGGTCAGATGTGTATGAGATGAAACAGTAAAGTAAATAAAGGGCCAGTGTTCAGTGTAGGTTTAGCTTAGACTTGCAGAGGACATTTGGTAATTGGGTTGGATCAAGGTCAGACCATGTTTTCACCACACACCATCTTCCAAGGGTCTCAGTGAGGTAGTTTTGGTCCATGCTCACAGTCATTTGTTTTAATCACTCCTGAAACATACCCTTCCATCGATGTCTCACTTAAGGAAGCTTTTTTTTCACACACCATATGCTAGGAGTAAAAATCCTCTAGCAGATGTTTGACCCACATACTCACCAGATTGAATTTCTAAATAGTTTAACAACACTAAATATAAACTGCCTGGGGAAACTGGAGACACGTTCAAGCACACAGGGACCTTGACTCTGCTGTGGCTGATATAAAGCAAGAGCTGCACATAAATAAAGAAGATGGTAAACAACGGTGTTCTGGGTTTATCTGTGGGTGTGTACACAAAACTGAAGAATGATATTTAGAATAATGACTACAGAAATGAATATATGAATATGATTTGTCCAACAGTAAACTCTGCAAACTGTGAACTGCTGTCAGAAGTCATTTTGTTTACAGCAACAATTTGTTTATAGCAAAATGAACAAATTATTACTCATTAGAATGCATTTGTGTGACAAAGTTAAACATATTGCTTTGCACATGAATATACACCATTCAGCCATAACATTAAAACCACCTCCTTGTTTCTACACTCACTGTCCATTATCAGCTCCACTTACCATATAGGAGCACTTCGTAGTTCTACAATTACTGACTGTAATCTATCTGTTCCTCTTCATGCTTTGTTAGCCCCCTTTCATGCTGCTCTTCAATGGTCAGAACCCCCACAGGACCACCAGAGTAGGTATTATTTGGGTGGTGGATCATTCTCAGCACTGCAGTGACAATGACATGGTGGTGGTGTGCAGTGATGGCATAGTTACCTTTAAAAAGTAACTTAGTTACTTTATTGATTACTTGATTTTAAAAGTAACTTAGTTACTTTATTGATTACTTGATTTTAAAAGTAACTAAGTTAGATTACAAGTTACTTTATTAGTTACATTCAGCAGCTGCCGTAATGCAACTGGTAAACAGTAGGCGATTGAAGCGGAATAAGAAACAAGAAAGACGCGGAAAACTAAGTCCTCTGTTCACAAGTGTAAGTAAGATCAATAAAATAAAATTTTTAGAGACAAATAAATAACAAAAACACGATAAATATCCAAAATTTTGGCGAGTGGGGTTTGTAATGAGTCTGTAACTATGGTGATATTACGTCATCACGTCCCCACGTGTAGTACGTAGCGGTGTTGTGTGCATACTGCATACTTCTGTACTGAAAGTATGTACTTCTTTACCGGCCGAGTGGTGCATACTTCCTCCAATCTAGTGCATACTCTGTAAGTATGCGATTCCGGGCGCAGCTCGTGACTTAATTGTCGCATAGGCCAGACGTCACCCCCCGAGACGCAAAAATAGTAACGCACAGTAACTTCGATAAGTAACTTTAATCTGATTACTGGATTGGAAATAGTAACGCGTTAGATTACTTGTTACTGAAAAATGTGGTCAGATTAGAGTAACGCGTTACTAAGTAACGCGTTACTGACATCAGTGGTGGTGTGTTAGTGTGTGTTGTGCTGGTATGACTGGATAAGACACAGCAATGCTGATGGAGTTTTTAAAGACCTCACTCTCACTGCTGGACTAAGAATAGTCCACCAAACAAAAATATCCAGCCAACAGCGCCAGGGGGGGAAAGCGTCCTGTGACCACTGATGAAGGTCTAGAAGATGACCAACTCAAACAGCAGCGATAGATGAGAGATCGTCTCTGACTTTACATCTACAAGGTGGACCAACTTGGTAGGAGTGTCTAATAGAGTGGACAGTAAGTGGACATGGTGTTTAAAAACTCCAGCAGCGCTGCTGTGTCTGATCCACTCATACCAGCACAACACACACTTACACACCACCACCATGTCAGTGTCACTGCAGTGCTGAGAATGATCCACCACCTAAATAATACATGCTCTGTGGTGGTCCTGTGGGGGTCCTGACCACTGAAGAACAGCATGAAAGTGGGCTAACAAAGCATGTAGAGAAACAGATGGACTAGAGTCAGTAATTGTAGAACTACAAATGCTTCTGTATGGTAAGTGGCGCTGATAAAATGGACAGTGAGTGTAGAAACAGGGAGGTGGTTTTAATGTTATGGATGATCGGTGTACATAAAAAGAGTAAAGATTACCATACTAATGAAACTATTAAACTAGCAAAAGAAATGTCATTTGTAACAAAATATTTAGTATTGTAGGTTTTATTATAGTTTTGTTATTGTCACAAACACACACACAAATAAAACAGGATCCATTATCTATTTTTAGGAAGCTCAGCTGGCGACAGGAGTTTGTGGGTGTCACCCTGAAGCCTCCCTGGATGAGTGAGCTGCCCCAGAGGCAGTATGATGACCCCTTTTCCGAAGCAGTCCCTAAGTAGTGAAACCACGCTGAGCGTAGGCTGCGTGAGTTGGTGTTAGCTCACTGCTTATGTTTAGTGTTCCCTATGTTTCCTTTTTCAGTCGAAGATGGCCACAGCAGCCTGTCATATTGTAACAGCCATCTGCTGGGGCTGCAGATGTTTTTGTGTATTTCATTTGTTAATTTGCTCTTTTTATTTGATAATTTAATAGCAAGGCATGACCTGCCCTGTTACACTATCACAGAGGTGCCCAATACTTCGATCACTGTGCACGCTGGTAAATCGTGCCTCATTCAAACAGGTCGACATGATTGAAATGTGGCCACTGTTGTTTGTTACCATAGCTACGCCTCAGCCCGCTTAAAGCACTGCTAATCTAAAAAGTTTTCATTCATAAGTAGCCTGTTTCGTTCATACGTGGAAGAAGCTGGATGACAAACAGTGGCATTTATTAGAGAGCTAACCAACATGTTAAATGAGCTTAAATTAGAGCTGCAAGGAAAAGACAAATGTGTGGTGGATATGATCAGCTCTGTGAATGCTTTCAAAGGAAAACTGTTATTGTTCTCAAAGATGCAGCATTATGGCGCCCAGGTGACGCAACGAGATATTCTGCTAGCACACCAGCGCCAAGATTCTAACCGCAGTGTTCAGATATCTTGGCGCTGGTGTGCTAGTGGAATATCCCGCTGTGTCACCTGGGTGCCATGACGCAGAGATTCTGAACACCGCGGTTAGAATCTCGGCTCTGCTACCAGTCGGCTGGGCACCATCTAGCAAGCACAATTGGCAGTGCCTGCAGCAGACAAAAATTGGCCACCATGTCTGCTGGGTGGGAAAATGACCGGACTAGTGGGTGGGGTCTTTTAACGCATTTGCAGCTGTAAGGGCAGTTGTAGCCTAGTGGTTAAGGTACTGGACCAGGTAATCAGAAGGCCCTTAACCAATGACTCAATTGCTTAGATTGTGTACTGTCACAACTGTAAGTCGTTTGGATCAAATTGAAATTCCGAAAATGTAAATGTTAAATGTAAATGCTGAGCACGGTTAGCAGACTGAGGCTAACCCTGTAAAAGAAGGGGTCCACAAGGGGCGTGAGCAGGCAAATATACCCCCCTCAAATGCATTAGGGATCCCCAGCAGTGGAAGACAAACTGACAAACGCTAAAAGCAGTGGGCATCTTGCACACAACTGAATACTGCACGGTACATTGAACAAATTTAGAATGTGATAGCAGACTTGGCACAGTGCTTTCTAGACTTTAGTTTGCTTGAGCCGATTGCAACATTCATGTGCTTTCCGTTTGGTGGTACAGCTGAAGCTGATGTGCTGGCTTTAAAAACTGCATTGTTGTTCCACATACACCCATCTGCTCTTGAAGATAACATTTTAACCCTACAATCAGACATTTATATGAAGTCAAGGGCTGGACAATTTTGAAACTTGCTGGCTGAGGAAAAATATCCAAACATAAAGAATGTGCCACATATTTGACAGCATTTTTGGATAAACAAACTTGTGTGAATCAGCCTTTTCCCACATGAAAATAATTAAGTCTAAATTTTGGTCCAGCCTTACTGATGAATGCTTGGAAGCTGCTTGAGAATTGGCATCAGCAGCTATTGTCCAGACTACACAAACCTGGCTGACACAATTCAGTGCAAATCATCAGAATAAGGTTAGTGTGATTTTCAGTCACTTGCCCTGTAATGCTGAATATCAATGTAGGCAACTGAACCGCATTTGCATTTAAAAAGGTTGGCCAACCTTTTTGAAAAGTAGATCGCGATGACCTGTCGACTGAAAATAGTAAATCTCAAGCCACAAAAGTGTGGGCACCCCTGCACTAGCATAATGAAATATCTATGCTCTGTTACACACAAATGGCACGGACAGTTCCAATTTCTTTTAAACAGTTTCTTTTAATCTGATTTTACACTTGATAGAATCTTTTGCTTGATCACAACTACTACTCAGTTTTGGTACCGCATGAATATTTGGCATTGGACTGCTCTCCAAGTCCATTCACAGATATTCTATTGAATTTAGATCAGGGCTCTGCCTCAGCTATTCAGCTTCCTAACATTAAGCCACTGAAGTGGTGAGATTATGGTTGTAGTCTCGCTGAAAAATGAACCAACTGCATAAAAAATTCAGCAGTCCAGAAAAGGACTTTATGCTTTCCTTAAAAATACAGGTATTGGCAGCACCCACTTTCCTAATTTCTTAATTTATAACAACTGCTTAGTTCCTACTGGAAAAAAATAGCAGACTATACTAGGGATGTCCTGATCACGTTTTTTTGTTCCCGATCCCGATCATTAATTTTGATCCCGGACCGATACCCAGTCTCAAACCAATACTTGTATTTTCAAGATATTGTCTAGATAAGAACTAGATAATACTCTTCACACAGTGCACACTTCAAGTACATTACAGTTATTCAAATTAATCCAATGTATATGTTTAACAACTGAATAGCTCTGCAGTGCTGTAGGAAAAAAAATTGCCTGCATCCAAGCTATTGCTTAATGTTATTTTATTTTTACAAAATAAAAGTAAACAAACTTAGTGCAGCATTGTAGTAGTAAAACTAGAACACTCAAAATGAAGTGAAGGTTCTTTTTGAGAAAAATCAGCATCTCAATGGTTTGATGGAAGTTTCTACGCGAAGTGAGTGTGTTTTGACCCTTTGGGGCTTCCATAGTGCATGGAATAGCTTGACTAACGCAATGACTCTAGCTGTCCACTATTCGGTACCGTAACAGAAGAAGTTAATAAAGTGTTGTGCTCCCGACAATTTGTGAATATACCGTGTATTTATTTCTTTATTAAGCAAGTGCATCACTACGTTGTTTTGTAAACCGGAATGATCCTTGACTCACACACCATATAAATAGTAAAATTCTACATTAATGAACGCAGCTCTGCTACTACCGCCTCGTGAAACGCTCACATTGCAGACATTACACTTCGCTGTTGGACTTGTTTCACTTTCCAATTTAAAGTATTTCCACACAGCGGACATGCTGACGTAAAACAAAAGATCGGGATTAGGATCGGCTTTAGTAAAGCCGATACCGATCAGTTAAAAAAATGCCTTTATCGGCCCCGATTCCGATCTTTGAAATCGGATCGGGACATCCCTAGACTATACCACTATGGGGAGTGCACAAAGTGGTTCATATGGTTGGTGCTGCTATTTTGAGTTCTTGTTATTATTTCCTAAAAGACATGGCACAGCTCAGATTAACCTCGTCATCAAGGTTCAAAGTTTATCACAACACTCATACAACCTCAGTGCTGCAGCTGTTGTTTTCTGTGACACTGTACACCCATCCAGTCATGTAAAACATCCTGACCTGTGTTTATTTTTAAAGTGTTGACTTCCTGCACGTGTACAAACATAGGTGTGCAGCCACATTTACCATATCAGAATGATCAGTAATCATGTAATCTAATCTGTGGATGACAAGTGAATGACAATTTAGTAGCAAACTATCAAAATATCAATGACATTATGTCAACGAGTCGTCATGCTTTAATACAACCCCAAATCAGAAAAATTTGGGACAGCATGGATAATGCAAATAATAAAAAAAGTTTCTTACATTTACTTTGACTTTTATTTGATTGCAGACAGGATGAACCTGAGATATTTCATGTTTTGTCTGCTCAACTTTATTTCATTTATTAATAAACATCCATTCCTGGATTTCAGGGTGCAACACAGTAAAGCATTTACCACTTTGTAATGTTGCCATTCCTTTTTACCACAGTTAAAAGACGTTTTGGCACCGAGGATACCAAGTGATTTAGTGTTTCAGCTTTTATTTTGTCCCATTCTTCCTGCAAACACGTCTTATGATGTGCAACAGTACGGGGTCGTCGTTGTCACATTTTTCGTTTCAAAATTCTCCACACATTCTCTATTGGGGACAAGTCAGGACTGCAGGCAGGCCAGTCCAGTACCCGTACCCTCTTCTTCCGCAGCCATGCCTTTGTAATGTGTGCAGCATGTGGTTTTGCATTGTCTTGTTGAAAAATGCATGGACGTCTCCAGAAAAGATGACATCTTGAAGGCAGCATATGTTGCTCTAAGAGCTCAATGTACTTTTCTGCATTAATGCTGCCATCACAGAAGTGTAAATGACCGTTGCCAAGGGCACTGACACGGTCCCATACCATGACAGATCCTGGCATTTGTGCATGTAACTCTGTATTGTAGTGCTTGACAAAAGTTTGCCAAAGTAATCCCTTGCCCATGTGATTATATCAGCTATTGTTAAGTGGCGTTTCTTGATGCAGTGCCGTTCAGGCCCTTGGCCTTTACGCACTAAAATTCCTCCCAATTCCTTGAATCGTTTAATGATATTATGCACTGTAGAGGGAGAAATATGCAAATCCCTTCCAATCTTTCTTTGAGGTACATTGTTTTTAAACATTTCAATCATTTTCTCACACATTTGTTCACAAACTGGATATTCTATGATCATCTTTGCTCATCAAAGACTCAGCCTTTCCTGGATGCTGCTTTTGTACCAAACCATGATTACAATCACCTGTTGGCATCACCTGTTTGGAATCACATAATTATTTTATTTGCATTTTCCATACTGTCCCAACTCTTTCTGTGTAGAGGTATTTTAATTTACATTTACCAATATTAAAACCTATATAAATGGCATGAGAGTTTGGCAAAGCTTAAGCTAATGTTAGAGCCATCATAACATGCTAGACATTCTGCAAAGAAATCTTTCAAGTTTTTGTTTGTGAGGAGTTTAGATTTAGCAAAAACTGCATGAAGTAAGCGTAAACGAACCAGCCTGCTTTTCTTTTCTACACAGTTTTGTCACTCATCTCAAGGCCAACAGGGTGTACGGATCCACCACGGGCCTTAATGCACAATGTAACATCTGAATGATCGGAGAAAACATGATAGACGCTAAACACTCTTCAGTGGCAGCACTAAGCAGTGCTCTTCACTTATAATAGGTCACTCACACTTAAGTATCCAGCAATTACCATTTGAAAGAAGAAATGTCTTCAGTCCTAAATGCTGCAAAAAATCTCCTCACTTACACTATAAATCACACAGCAAATCCTTAAATCCTTCATCAATAAATACACAGGAAGGGATTTCTTATTTGTTTATATATTAGGATTTTAATGTCCTGTTTTACACTTTGGCTACATTAATGACGGGACAGTTGGTTACTCGTTACATAAGATTAATCAGTTCACAAGTTCAATGTCAAACACAGCCATGGACAATTTTGTATCTCCAGTTCACCTGACTGCATGTCTTAGGACTGTGGGAAGAAACCGAAGCTCCCGGAGGAAACCCACACAGACACGGGGAGAACATGCAAACTCCACATAAATAGGACCCGGACCGCTCCACCTGGGAATTGAACCCAGGACCTTCTTGCTGTGAGGCGACAGTGCTACCCACTGAGCCCCTGAAGGGATTTCAAGCAACTCTGTCAGTTCAGATGAAAAACTAACAAACCTAACAACAAACCATGTTTGTGTTAATGTACCTGTATGGAGCATTGGCCTCAACCCCACTGTACACCTTTGGGATAATTTGGAACTGGCCTCAATGTTTTGTTTTGTTTTGTCGAGTTGACAGGCACATGTTTTAACATCTTGTGAAAAGCCTTCCCAGAAGATGAAAGGCTGTAGCTGCAAAAGAGAGGGACTCCGAAATAATGCCCATGGTTTTAATATAGGATGTCAAACAAGCTCATGGCAGTGTGTCCACATACCTTTGGCCCATATAGTGTATTTTAAGACTATTTCAGTATTTATTTGCTGCATACAGTGAGCTATACAAAATCTAATAATCGTATACAAATTCTATTTTTTTTTTCATTAAAAACATCAATTTATAAACAATTTTTGAAGTATTTAATACAGACAATATAGTTTCGTGTGGCACATGTTTTCCTTTGTGGCATGTTTTAGTTGTTGGCAGAGTCATGTAATTGAAAGCACAACTGAAATTCAGTGTCAGTGGCCAAGGTCAAGCCTGTCTATCACAGCAAACATTAGTCATGATTAGCATAAAGAAATTATTTACTGTTGAAAGCAAAGGCAAACAATCCAGAGAAAAGCAAGCCAGATGTGTTGTGTCATGGCTGACCAGTCTGATAATCATCAGTATCAGAATGGCCTCATTAGTTATATCCTAAAACATCCAGAGCCATGTTTTCATCTCCCAGGTAAAAGCTGGGGAGTAAAAGCCAAAATCAGCCAGCAGGCATGCTTTCTGAACTGTTACCTAATCGATGCTTGGCCCCGTGATGGATTGGTTTTAATAAACCAAAACTGAAGAAACAGAGCAGCTAGAAATCATCAAAGCAGCAGCAGCATCCATGGTTACAGATTTTTTAACAGATCAGATGGCATTTAAAACTAGCACGTTTCATTTTGAATGAAATTGATCTGCCAGCAGTGTAACTCTTAGAAAAGGCAGAATGATGGGGGGACATGACGTGTCTAGAATTAGTCTGTCAGGAAACAACTAACAGAGAAAACCTTTTGACCCAGACCTTCACATGCTTCAAGCATCAAGGTTTTTAGAGTCAAGCCCCAACATCAGCTGCATCAGCCTTAAAACTGCTTATAAAAACATGGAAATGAAGGCTTTACATCAGTGGTTGACCTTTTGTCAAATGTTATGACATTTTTTGGTGAACTATTTCATTTCCTTTTGATTATAAAAGGTAGTTACATTTCCAGTGAAAAGTGTAGGTTGTAATATTTTGGTACTGCACCCACCCCAGGCTTCTTTGTGTTTTTTTTGTGTCTATGAACACTCATACTTTTTCAGTTTCACCAGTCTAATAGTCAATAAATTAACTGAGCATTCTGACGAGATTTTTTAATAAAATCAAAGCTTTTTAATACACAAACAATCCAAAATGCAAAAACAAGTATTACATGTATTAAAATGCTACTATTAAAACATTGGTAAATAAACAGAAAATGATTTCAATTGAACAGCAGCTTCGCTGAAGTAACAATAACAGTCAGCAGAATAATAAAATATTATAATAAAAGTGTCCACTGTGTTTTCACTGCAGCTAAACCCACCTGAACTTAGCTGTCGCTGTTGTTCTTGACTACTAAAATATTTATGCCCAAATGTCAGCGGCCTGGTGGCTCACAATAAACGGTTCCTAACACATTTTAAAAGCCAAAAGAGGTGTGAAAAACAAAAGGAGCAGAATGCAGAAAGTTGCTTGTGAATAAATCTCCTCAGGCTCTTAATGAGATATTAAAAGCCTCTTTTACATTCTAAACCCATCTACACACCGGTTTCCCTTAAGTGCTGGTGACAGCTCTGGGTTATTTATGCCATCTTTACACAGTCATTTTTTTGGTTAGCTTTATTTCACACAGGAACAACCCAGTACATGCGGTGTGGCTTATAACAATTATGCATAGAAGAAAGCTGGTGGGATTTAATTTGAATATAATTTAGATTATGATTAGATGCATTGAATCCCTACTTGTCTGCTTAACCCAGAGGTTTGTCACATTGACCCCTGTCAGGACCCACATGAGATGGCCTGAGACACAGTTGAGACAGCAAAAAAAAATTGAAAAGCATAAATGAAAGTGTATGATTAATAAAAAGTGTTATTGTGTAAATCGCTTTGGATAAAAGCGTCTGCTAAAATGCTGAAAATGTAAATGTAAATATATATATACCGATCAATTACTGACTGTAGTCCATCTGTTTCTCTGCATGCTTTGTTAGCCTGCTTTCACCCTGTTTTTCCAATGGTCAGGACTCTCCCAGGACCACCACAGAGCAGGTATTATTTAGGTGGTGGATGATTATCAGCACTGCAGTGACACTGACATGGTGGTGGTGTGTTAGTGTGTGTTGTAATATCCAGCCAACAGCACCCCGTGGGCAGCGTCCTTTGACCACTGATGAAGGTCTAGATGACCAACTCAAAGAGCAGCAACAGATGAGCGATCGTCTCCGACTTTACATCTACAAGGTGGACCAAACAGGTAGGAGTGTCTAATAGAGTGGACAGTGAGTGGACACGGTATTTAAAAACTCCAGCAGCGCTGCTGTCTGATCCACTCATACCAGCACAACACACACTAACACACCCCCACCATGTAATTGTAACTGCAGTGCTGAGAATGATCCACCTCCCAAATAATACCTACTCTGTAGTGGTCCTGGGAGAGTCCTGACCATTGAAGAACAGCATGAAAGGGGGCTAACAAAGCATACAGAGAAACAGATGGACTACAGTCAGTAATTGTAGAACTACAAAGTGCTTCTATGTGGTAAGTGAAGCCGATAAAATGGACAGTGAGTGTAGAAACAAAAAGGTGGTTTTAATGTTATGGCTGAACGGTGTATTTTATGAAGCTTCTCCCACACAATGCTCATGAGAATTTCAGTCACATAACAGTGTGATCTTTTCTTTCTTTAACATGAACAATAAATGTGAATGGAATAAAATATATTCAAATACTAGTAAATAATATAATTTGTAAAGACGATCACTTAAATGTTTAACAAGTACATTATTTAGCTAGGAACACTAACCGGCTACTACTGCGATCCAGGGTTTACATCCCCAGCAATGTCATCGACAAGTTGGGCAGGAAAACATACAAGTGGTAAAACATGAAAAATAAGTGGTTTAAGCCATAGGGGTGATGAGTGGGGTTTTGTAGGGTCAAAGAAATGTTGAGCCCTAACAATGAGGTTAAAAACAAATAGTGCAGCCATAATTAAAGCAATTCAGTCCTGTTTTACTTGCAAAGCCATTTCTGTTTACAGGTACAGCGGGGGAAATAAGTATTGAACACTAACATTTTTCTCAGGAAATATATTTCTGATGGGGTTATTGACATGAAATTTTCACCGGATGTCGGTAACAAGCGAAATATTTCACACATACAAAGAAATCATAACAAATAAATCCATAAATTAAGTTATGTTTAATAAAGTGGAATGACACAGGGAAAAAGTATTGAACACATCAAGAAAAGGAGGTGCAAAAAGGGATGGAAAGCCAAAACACCAGCTGAAATCTGTCCTTATTTAGAAAGCAATCCTGCCCCTATCAGTGCAAATTAATATTAGCTGGTTTAGTCCTGATTGTTGGCCTATATAAACATTTTTTATCACCAAGTTGTCACACAAGAAGCATCTTGTGATGGGTAAAAGCAAAGAGCTCTCTCAAGACCAAAACATACTGATGGTATTGGTTACAGATATATTATATTCCAGTAAGCACCATTGGAACCATTACTCAGAAGCAGAAAGAACATAATTGTACCATAAACCATGACCAGGTGCTCCTTGCAATATTTCTGACAGAGCAGTTAAAAGAATAATCAGAAGAGTTGTCCAAGAGCCAAGGACCACTTGCGGAGAGCTTCAGAAAGACCTGGAATTAGCAGATACTCTTGTTACAAGGAAACAATGAGTAATGCACTTAACCACCATGGCCTCTATGCATGCTCACCGTGCAAGACTCCATTGCTGTAGAAAAAGCTTGTTTAAAGTTTGCTGCACAACATGTGGGCAAGCCTATAAAATACTGGGAGAATATAGTCTGGTCAAATAAGACCAAAATTAAACTCTTTGGGTGTCATAGCACACACCATGTTTGGAGGGGAAATAGAACTGCACATCACCCCAATAACACCATACCAACAGTGAAGTTTGGAGGTGGGAAGATCATGGTAAGGGGCTGTTTCTCAGCATATGGTGCTGGCAGACTTCATTTCATTGAAGAAAGGATGAATGGAGAAATGTACCGAGACATTCCTGATAAGAATCTGGTGCCATCTACCAGGATGCTGAAGATGAAACAAGGATGGACATTTCAACTAGACAATGATCCCAAACACACAGCCAGGGAAACTCTTAAATGGTTTCAGAGAAAAATAAAGCTGCTAGAATGTCCCAGTCAATCACCCGACTTCAATCTTATTGAAAACCTATGGAAAGAACTGAAGATCAGAGTTCACAGAAGAGGTCGTCTGAACCTTCAAGATTTGTCTGGAAGAATGGGCCAAAAATACACCTGAACAATACATGCAACTAGTTTCTCCATACAGAAGGCGTCTTAAAGCTGTCACTACCAACAAAGGATTTTTCTGTGTATGAAAATAAATTTCAGTAAGTGTGTTCAATACTTTTTCCCTGTGTCATTCCACTTTATTAAACATAACTTAATTTATGGATTTCTTTGTTATGATTTCTTTGTATGTGTTGATTATTTGGGTTGTTACCGACATCCGGTGAAAATTTTATGTCAATAACCCCATCAGAAATATATTTCCTGAGAAAAATGTTAATGTGTTCAATACTTATTTCCCTCGCTGTATATGTGTTGATGAAGATTAGATACACACGGCGATCGTGATGATTACATATTGCTACAGAAAGCCTGTCATTTTTTATTCCGTTTCATCAGCCTGAAAGGATTGAAAGTCGCATCTCTTTACTTTTATTAAGCAAGCTGTAAAAAATGGAAGCAGAACTGAAAAATCTCTATTTTTAAAGTATAGAGACCGTTTGTTTTGTTTACTGTAACCCAAACCTGACCAAGATTTAAAGACAGAATAATAAATGAGGAAGAGTGTTAATAAAGGGTTATCAGAGGAGAGGATTCTGTGTTTCTACATCAGTCAGTTTTAGTTTACATGTTTCATTTGAAGCAGACGTCCTTCTATAAATACTGTAGAGATACATGTCTGAAAAACTCACTCATCCAAACAGTACTTTAGGGCTGATGTTTTAAAAATGTGTTAATGTTTAGATTACTCACATCAGTATTTCTGATTCTCAGTAATATATCAATCCATCAATGTTTTCATCAGAAATAGTACTAGGTCACAACTCATTTTACTGTGCATTTTACACTCAGATCTGGTAAATTACTGGCTAAAATTGTGATAAACAGGGGCATGTGTGAAAGGAACTAAAATTAGCATTGCTACTCACTTTACAGTTTCCTCCCAGCTGCACCAGTGGCGCTCATCCAGAGCTTCCATGTCTATCTTGAACTGAACCAGGCAGAACTCCTCGATGGCATATTCATAATGACTGCTACATGCCATTGCTACTGCAGACAGAGATACTGTAAAAAAAAAAATTAAAAAAATTAAAAAGAGGAAATAATTCAGGAGAGCCATACCCAGTAATTTAACTCCATCTACACTCCCAAAGCAATTTATTAGGAACACATAACTGATACATACACTTATACCAGTAGTATAACACGAACTAAAACGTCAATAAATGTATCAGGTGCAGCAGTGTTGTTGGGTATGTTCTGTATGGGTATCTACACTGCATACTTGGTCTTCCAATTTGCTGTCTTGCTCCTTTTCATTTTTCCCTGTTTTTTTCTCTGATTCTTTTTTTATGTCTTCCTCAAGTTTTATCCACAGCTCCTTTGGTTTTCTGTCAGATATATCCATCAAAAGTATTCAGTACCTGATGTCTCCAGGTAATACTCTGGAAGCCTGATTGGGGGGTGGGGTTGAGCAGCTAGATTTTGGTGTTAGTATTTATTTATTTTATTTATTAGGATTGTAACGTCATGTTTTACACACTTTGGTTTAATTCATGACAGAAACGATACTGGTTACTGGTTACACAAGATTTATCAGTTCACAAGTTTAATGTTGGACAATTTTTGTATATCCAATTCATCTCACTTGCATGTCTTTGGACTGTGGGAGGAAACCGGAGTTCCTGGAGGAAACCCACGCAGACACGGGGAGAACATGCAAACTCCACACAGAAAGGACCTGAACCGCCCCACTTGAGGATCAAACCCAGGACCTTCTTGCTGTGAGTGCTACCCACTAAGCCACAGTGCCACCCTTTAGGTGTTAGTAAGATGATGTATTGAAAGTAGGTGGAGTGTTCGATGATGTTATCAGACATGCTTGAATCTCAGGTTTTAAGGTAGTAAAATGACTTTTAATAATAACTGATCTTAGTTATAATTAGGGAATACATAGGGTCAAGTTGGAGCCATGGTCAAAAGTATGTGGAAACCTGACCCTAACCTTGTTGTACATCAAATGCCCAAAGTCATTGTAAATTAATGAAAGGAAATTAATTTAGAATGCACCCAGCTAATAAGCACCCAATTTTTAAACTTGACACATATTTATGGAGCTTGCTTTATGGAGAAGTGGACAACCATGCTGGATTTGGAAAGTCCTTCCCCTTTAACGTTAGCAATAGCTGTGACTGTATAGTGTACTTGGACCAAATCATTTTGCCTTATATAAACAGAACACCAAAAGTGATACTGGAATTTTGCACATCGAAAAACAAAGACTCCATCTAGCAGTGTAAACAAAGTAAAAACACAGCCAAACAGAATCTGCGTTCAAATAATCGATCACAATACACAGTGAGCACATGCATGGGAAATTGAGCATTTTTATCTGTGCAGAGAAACGTTTCTTTTTATGCCATGAATCTGAATAACAGCCAGACTCCTCCAGGGCCAAATAATTATTTTGATGTGCAGCAAAAGTGCAGCCATAGGCAAGCAAAGCAAATGATCAGAGATAAAGTGCTGAATATTAAAACTGTGTACTCAAGGCTGGTGATGAGTGTTGGCCAAAGGTCACTGTGACACGTTCCAGCAAAAAAAAGAAAGAAAAAAAAGGGAGAAAAGCTTAGCTTCCTCTACCGAGCTCAGAAAATGCAAGTGAATAATGAATAATAGACTGAAACGTCGTGTTCTGCCTTAATAACACAAAGAAAGACTGACTTTGCCCTGAGTGGATTTTACAGACATACTGTGTGCAGCTGACAGTTAGCAGCAGTCTGTGTTCCACAGTTATTGTTGAAAAAAAAAAAAAAAAAACACCCAGCAGCTTGCCATTTATTCCTCAGGACTGAGTGTTTATGACTTTCAAATGCTCACTTAATTCAGTTGGCCTGGAATAAACTGTGGTGAATAAACTGAACATGCAAACATTACTCATAATATTTGCAACATGTACACAATATATACAAGAGAATGCGACCACCTCTCTAAATCACGGTGTTGCAGCCACACACATTACTAACAGGTGTAGAAAATTAATTCAGGCACTTTTAATTTTGTAGCAGTGGGTCATTTACTGTTCCATCATGAGATCCACAATGATATGTTTTGATGTGTTTAATTTGGCCAGCAAAGAGGGTCAGAGGGTCTTTTGCCTAAATGAACACAAATTCCCACAGATACGCTCCAAACTTACGTGGAAATACTTCCCTGACAAGTGGAAGCAATTGTAGCTGCAAAGGGGAAAATCTTCATAATAATATGCATGGTTTCGGACTGGGATGTCCAACAAACGCATAATCAGATGTCCACATACTTTTGGTCTTTTTTTTTTTCCTTCCAAATTAGTCATATCCATTTACCCAACTGCATTACGCTTCCTCTCTACTGATGTTGATCTCCACCCCGATTGAGGAGCACCCAGACTAACACACGTGTGCAGTAGCAGACTGCATCTTTTCACCTGCACGAGGCGAGTTCATATGCGATCAGCTTTGTGTTTGTGTACAGAGTCACACCTTGATCAATGCATTACCCTCGTCTCTGTGCAGGCGCCATCAATCAGCCAGCAGAGGTCGTAAATGCATCAGTTATGAGGTCCCGTCCAGCACCCCTCTTGAACAACAGCCAATCATTGTTTGTGTAGGAGCCCAGCTCTCCAGATGGCAGAGCTGAGTTTCAAACCGATAAGTTTAAAATGTCAGCTCTGGAGTGCTAGCATGTTTTACCTCTGTGCCACCTGAGCGCCCCTACTTTTGGCCCTTTAATGTATTTTATAAAGCACAAGCACTCTTCTTCTGCAGAAATTGTTTTAATAAATGGCACGTCAGCTTTACAAGCCATATTGTTTTATATTAATTTATATATTTTTTATTTTATTTTTATTTATTTATTTTTTATTTATTTTATTGATATATTTTTATTTATTTATTTTTTATGTTATCTGTGTTAACATGGATGCCAAGAAACATTTGTTAAAATAAAAGCGTAATGGCACTCAGGTGGTGCAACCTAATATGTTAATACAGAAACTCAGGTCAAGTCTCAGTATCATAGTTTCCTGTTGAAATCAGCTATTGTCTGGTGAAATTAGACCTGTGTTAGCCTGCAGCCCTTTTTGGCCAGTGTGGAGGTCACAAGTGTAATGGGAAAATGGATGTGTGGTGACAAGTGTAATAGGGAAATCGACGTGTCTAAAAAGAAACTCATATTGTAGCAGGCTGTGAAAAACTCATAACGTCATTTATCATTTCCATTCATTTCATTTTCCTCATACACTTTTAGGAGCAGTCAACGGGTGGGCTGATGTAGACATCCAGAGTTAAGAACCACCCACCCATTTGCCCATCCAATAAAAAAACTCTTAAAAAATATCTCTACTATAGGTATTTTTTTCATAATTCAGTTTTCTGTAATTATGTAATTTGTCATCAAAATGGATTGTGTCCCTATTGGCCTTTTAGAGTGTGTGGGTGTGCTTAGTCAGTTCTCCTCCTAGATTATCGCCAGGTTCGCAGTTTTCCTGTCAAATTAGGCTAGTTTAAAAATGCAGTTGCAGGTGTGTGAGTATTTAAGCAACCTTTAAAATGTAAAAAAAAGCTTTTATTACAAACAGTACAAAATGAAATACCTACTCAGCACATGCTAAGGAAGACGAGAAAGAGAGCACAAAGGTTTAAAACAAAAGAGTCGTTAAAAAGTCATGACAGATAAAGAGAAGTCAGAACAGAAAATAGCAAACAGTGAAAACTGTATGAGGTTGAGTGATAATAAAAATCAGATGAGAACGACTGTCAAAAAGTTCAAAATAGCTTTTTATGTAATCTAAAATTCTAATGAGAAATCATAGGGGGATGGAATGAAAGTTGTTAACAGACAAAGAGGATCAGAGGGGAGAAGAGAGTACAGGAGAGGAAAGAACAAAGAGTAAGCACAAGTCAAATTCAGTGCTTTTAAGGCACACCTGGGCATGAGGTCAGTGGCAAATAAAAATCAGACGTAAATAAATGTACATCACACATGAAATACAACAGGATTGTTTTTATTTTGACAGGACCGCTATATGTAAGTTTCTATGTACGTGTGTGAGTGTATCCAGCTTCACCGTAATGTGTAGTTGACCAGAACTGAGTGCGATTGATAGAGACGATACAGTTTTAACAAGACATGAACTTCTAAGTACTATTTATTTACTAAAGTCAGATGTAAAGCTGTTTAAGGATCACAATTTAAATCTAGGGTTTAAATCGCCATTGCGGTACTAAACACAGAGAAATACAAGAACTTGAACTATGCAGAGCGTCACATCTGAAGCTTTGCTAGTTAAACTTTAAAAGCAACAGGGACTTTTTATTAAGTTTTACACATCCAGAGCTGGAGCTGTCAAGATCAGCTTTGTGATTTCCAAAAGGGACTGAAAAACAGGAAATTAGGTCATTAGACTCCAAACAAAATAGCAATAGCACCTTGTGTAAAGTTAATTTAAAAGCCTGCACATTTTGTTCACAATTGTTTGAGATAGTTGATTAAATAGTGAAATATTATTATAATTAATATATATATATATTTTGTTTATGCATTTTCTCCCCTTTTTCTCCCTTTTTAGTACGTCCAATTGCCTGATTGCGTCATGCTTCCTCTCCACCAGTGCCGATCCCTGCTCTGATTGAGGAGAACGAAGCTAGCCCACGCCCGCTCCGACACGTGGGCAGCATGCCGTATGCATCTTATGCACCTACACTTTGACGAGTGCAGTGCAGCTCAGCGTTGTGTACAGAGAGACACACCCTGAGAGCACTCTTTTCTCATCTCTGTGAAGGCGCCATCAATCAGCCAGCAGAGGTCGTAATTGCACCAGTCATGGGAGAGAGACCCCATCATGCTTAGTCTCACCAATATCTGAACAACAGGCCAATCGTTGTTCATGTGGCCGCTCAGCCTTAGCCGGCAGGCAGAGCTGAGATTCGATGCGATGTATTCGAGATCCCAGCTCTGGTTCCAGTGTGTGTTTTTACCGCTGCACTACCTGGGCGGCCATAGTGAAATATGATTAAAGTTTTTCTACTCTTAACAGTAACAGATTTATCAGAACTGCACAACTGACTGCTTTTTATAAAGAAATACAAGTAATATTGAGCAGAATTAAGTTCATTCACAACAGTCCCAGTTTCTTATGTAGCCCCTTGAAAAATTAAATTTCCCACTGTTTTAAGGTTAACTGTGTTATCTTTAAATGTTCTTGACTGAGAAATGATCTCATTATAAGAGACAATAATAATATATTATATTAGTAATAGAATAAAAAACAATACTAAACACTGTAACCAAAATACGTTATAAATAGTATGATATACAATAAAACCTAAGCAAGAATAACAGAAGATTTAAAAGTAGTACACTGGGAGTCTTTTGCCATTTATAGCCTGTTTACTGCTAACATCTGTAACACCTTAGATTTTGTGTTAGTTCTATCTTCTGAAAGGCAGGTTTGGGCAGACTTTGAGTTGATTATTTTTGCTTGACATGGCAACCCTGAATGACACATTTTTACACATGTGGTGACGATTTGGTAAACCTGTTTGTAGCTTACTGCTCTCAGCAATTCAAATAAAACTGTTCATAACTTTAATTCATGTTCATTCTTTTCTTTGGTTCTTATACATTAGTGGTATTTTACAGTTTCACAGTTGAGGTTACACGTTTTGCAAGCTGTGTATTTTTTAAGTTACCAGCTCACTTGGTGACCAATGGTTTAGTGATTAGCCAGCTGACTAGCCAGGCTAGCTATAGCTGATTTGTTGCTAGTCACAGGAGTTAGGTTTTTGGGAAAATATAAAATGACTTTACAGAAGGCTCACGTAATTAGTTTTATTTAGTTTTATTTATTTAGGCTCTGAACCCCCCTAAAACTGGACGCTGTAATTGTATTCCTTTTATCCCCCTTCTCAAAATTAAACTATGCCCCTGTTTACATAATCTATTTAGGAAAAGCAACATGTGCTGTTGGTCACCCTCATAATTTAAACGCCCACCCAAAGATGACATCCTAGTAATGCCTCTGCACTATATTCTGGCCAGGGTCGCAGCAGGTTGGAATAGCCATTCATGTCTGTGTAGATGCCCTGCCAGCTGATAGCACATTTGAGATTCAAACCCTGATCTGGTAAATGAAATGATAAACAGAGGCATCAGGGTGAATTAGCATGCTAGTTTGTTGAAAAGCAGAATAATGGCAATTTATGTGTTAAAGAGAAAAGGCTGAAAAAACCTTTAACACAAAAAGCCTCTGAGAATCTCTGAAAATAATGAAGCCATAAACAGTAATTGGTTGTTCTGTACGCAATGACAGGTCAGTGATAAAAGAGCCATGTTTTGCCCTTTATATTTAGTTCAGTTGAAAGGGTGGAACGAAAACTGAAAGATTTGACTCATCGTGAGAGAGTTCTTTTAAATCAATTACTCATTATTTCTCTGTGCAAATTCAAACTATGAAAACATTCAAATGTGGAAATAGCTCAAACAATAAAAAAATCCACAATGTTCTAAAACTGAACGTGTTTTAACATGTCATCTATTCATCCAAACAAACATGTAGTAATATATATATATTTTAGAAGCAATAATGTTTCACTCAGAACCTTCACTCTCAGTGTGTGTTGCTGCATGGTTCCTGAGGTTTTCATCTTCTTGAGGCTCAGTGTTTGCTTAATGTACACAAACTGGCCTTTATGATTAGACAGGGTATGATGTCTGCAAACACAATGAATTAAAAAGGGAAGAACAATTGGAGGTTTTTAGTTTGGCCCCGGCTGGGTTAAAGTGGTTAAAATGGTCTGCATGCTGCAAAAATCTGGTGAGTACAGTTGCAGATTATTTTATAATCTACACTACATATATATGAACTTTGTGGGTATACAATTACTGACTGTAGCCCATCTGTTGCTCTGTACCCTATATCACCTCCATGTACCCGACTGGAACCCCACTGACTAGAAGATGTTTGGGCAGTGGATCATTCTCATCACTGCAATGACAATAACACGGTAATGGCATGGTATTGTGTGTTGTATTGAGTAATCATATGTCAGTAATCATATTTCTGTGTTTCCTTTTTGCATTTTCTACCCAACTAATCATGGTAATTTCCGATTGCATAAGGCTGCTTGAACCACACCTACACTGGTCAATGTGGGCAGTCTTTACAGCAACTGGTGGAAAGTGGTAGCCTAGGGGGTAGAGCGTTGGGCTATCAACTGAAAGGTTGAGAGTTCGAATCCCAGCTCTGCCATGCAGCCACTGTTGTGCCCTTGAGCACAACAGCTGGGATATGCAAAGAAATAATTTTTTTGTACTGTGCATCTGTATATGTATAAATGACAAATAAAGGCATTCTATTCTGTGGTGGAGAGACACGCTATGCTCTGTGTTCCTGTTGCAGCAGTTTTTAGACCTTCTCATCCTTAGACACAACCAGTTGTGTTCATTGATTTAAAAATGGAATTCAAAACGAAAAAAGAAAAACACGCTGGAATGATTTTTATAGGAAGGAGCTGCGGCTGGCGAAAGTGACACAATCATTTACCTCGCTGCCATGTTTATTTAATTAACGCCACTTTATAAACAATAAATTTTCTTTTACCACAGAGACCAAAACAATTTGAGCAGAACATTAGTTTGCTTTTATAATGATGAATAATGTTTGACTATCATATAAAAAAGCCACTCAGTAAATAAGATCTGAAAGCAAAAGGTATTTAAGATCTCCTTGAAGGTGGCCTGAAGCTTCCTCGAGTGCCAAAATGACCTTTGAATTTGAAATTGCTCCAAGGCTTCAGTTTGTGAGGCTTGCTCACACCAGGGGCAAAATTCCCCATACAACATGAAATTCACTTCACTGGCATGTACAATGATAAGCAATTTTGCAATTGTAGTTTTTTTTTCTTACATCTTGAACTTGATTAAAAAGCCCTCCCACATGAAACATTCCTAAACTAACCTCACAAAATGATGGCATGCAAGGAAATACAGGCTGTGTTCCAAAACACAACCTAACACAGAGAAACAGGATATGAGAAAGCAGTCAGATCTGCAGATCAAAGCACGAATATCTGATAAGCACCAAGAGCAAACATGTAATTCAACGATATTCTAAAAGAGGAAATGAAAGGTCATTCATCTTTCACATCATTTCTAGGATTGGGTAATACATGTAATAAATCTTTATTAAGCTGCCACTATGATAACAGCAACCTATTCTTTATCAGATTTGACCTTGAGAATGCCTGATAAAAGCTTCACTGATGTTACACAAAAATCACCTGGCTTGTAATAAATAACAACTTATTCTAAATGTATTTTGTTGGGGTGAGGTGCAGGTCGCTGGAGTGCCTCCAAACCAAACTGACCAAAGCATGCCTATATGAAAGTCCAAATGAAACAGGTAAGAGTCTGTCCAAAACTGTTGCCACAAAGTCAGAAACATATTATTTGATTTATTTAATCTTATTTTAACAATCTAAACTTAATCCTAATCTAAACTTAATAATTATTTTGTTAATTGTATTTAATTATTAATTAATAATATTATTATTATTAATAATAGTAATAATAAGAATAAGAATAATTTAAACTAATAAAAATGATGTCCATATACATTTGGCAGTATATTGTATAATCGAAGAAGCCAGCATGTGGATAATTGCTTTGCATGCTCATGTTATAGCCAATAAATATGCACAGGACCTAGTGCACTTTATGATGCAAAAATGTCAGTCATAAATTATTGGACACTAATTCCTTTTATGGCCTCCAATCACTATTTAAATATTATAAAATCTAAATATGTAAACAAAGAAAATTAAGATAAAGAAAAGCAAGGGTGCTACACCAACCCAGAATGCTTCTGTTCACATACAAGCATGGACCAGAAGCACAAATAGGGATTAGAAATGACAAAAAGCTATACCAGAATAAACAGTAAACCGAAAACTGCTATAATGAAGCAGTGCTGAAAGAACATACATCGATCAGCCATAACATTAAAACCACCTCCTTGTTTCTACACCCACAGCCCATTTTATCAGCTCCACTTACCATATAGGAGCACTTTGTAGTTCTACAATTACTGACTGTAGTCTATCTGTTTCTCTGCATGCTTTGTTAGCCCCCTTTCATGCTGTTCTTCAATGGTCAGGACTCTCCCAGGACCACCACAGAGTAGGTATTATTTAGGTGGTGGGTCATTCTCAGCACTGCAGTGACACTGACATGGTGGTGGTGTGTTAGTGTGTGTTGTGCTGGTATGAGTGGATCAGACACAGCAGCGCTGCTGGAGTTTTAAACACCTCACTGTCACTGCTGGACTGAGAATAGTCCTCCAACCAAAAATATCCAGCCAACAGCGCCCCGTGGGCAGCGTCCTGTGACCACTGATGAAGGTCTAGAAGATGACCAACTCAAACAGCAGCAATTGATGAGCGATCATCTCTGACTTTACATCTACAAGGTGGTCCAACTAGGTAGGAGTGTCTAATAGAGTGGACAGTGAGTGGACACGGCATTTAAAACTCCAGCAGCGCTGCTGTGTCTTATCCACTCATACCAGCACAACACACACTAACACACCACCACCATGTCAGTGTCACTGCAGGGCTGAGAATGATCCACCACCCAAATAATACCTGCTCTGTGGTGGTTTTGTGGGGGTCCTGACCATTGAAAAACAGGGTGAAAGCAGGTTAAAAAAGTGTGTAGAGAAACAGATGGACTACAGTCAGTAATTCTTCTATATGGTAATTGAAGCTGATAAAATGTGTGTGGAAACAAGGAGGTGGTTTTAATGTTATCTCTGATCAAAGTATGTTCAGCTCATTTTAAGCTGAATGGTTAGGTGACAGGTGTAGATTAGTTTATCTATAACATACAAGTTTAGCTGTGGGGATGTAATGATGATCATGCAGGAAAACAATATAATGTGTTGATGCAAATTGTTCGCTGCTTTGTCCAGCCTCACTCCCGGAAATGCTTTATGAATGTTGACAGAGCAAATTTCACAAAACCTTTGCTTTTTCCCTATCTCACACAACACACCCCTGCACACACACACACAAACACACACACACACATTTATTATGACCTTCCGGCACAGTTGAGATTGTGTCGACACTTTGTGGGCTGTAATTACAGGGGGAACCGATTGTCAACCCATTCAGCTGTACGGACGATAGATCACTCACAGCCATTATATAAATGCTGTCCTATCAACAGTAGCATTCACTACAGGCTGCAGTGACTCACCACAGCAACACTTTCATCAACACCTTGCCCTCCATTACGCAGCTTTAAAAACACAGTTGCTCTTGTAACAAGCAGAGTCGCAGTGCCAGAAGTGGAAATACAGGTTAGTCAATCCTGTTCTTAACATCCTTTTATTTATGGAAATGGCAAAGAAGGAAATGACACAGAGACCATATATACAAACGGCATTTCAAAAAACGTTTTGTAAAATGCAATAAAAACAAAATCTGTGATTTGTTAATAATCTTACATTTTTATTTAACTAATAAAAGCAGAAAGATGAAGTCTTGAAGGCAGCATGTTGCGCCAAGATCTCAATGTACTTTTCTGCATTAATGCTTCCATCACAGAAGTGTAAACTACCTTTGCCAAGGGCACTGACACAGCCCCATACCATGACAGACCCTGGCTTTTGGACTTGTTGCTGATAACAGTCTGGATGGTCCTTTTTGTCTTTGTCTTTTGTCCTGGAATGCTGATTCATCTGACCACAATACACGTTTCCACTGTGTGATGGTCCATCCTAGATGCCTCAGAGCCCAAAGAAGTCGATGCCGCTTCTGGACATGGTTAACATAAGGCTTCTTTTTTTGCACAGTAAAGTTTTAAGTTGCATTTGTACATGTAACTCCATATTGTAGAGCTTGACAAAGGTTTGCCAAAGTAATCCCTCACCCATGTGGTTATATCAGCTATTGTAGAGTGGTGGTTATTGATGCAACGCCGTCTGAGGGATCAAAGATCACAGGCGTTCAGCTTAAGCTTGCACCCTTGGCCTTTATGCACAAGATTCCTCCCGATTCCTTGAAGCGTTTAATGATATTATGCACTGTAGAGGAAGAAATATGCAAATCCCTTCCAATCATTTTTTGAGGTACATTGTTTTTAAACATTTCAATAATTTTCTCACGCATTTGGAGATCCTCTGGCCATCTTTGCTTATCAAAGACTTTCCGGGCTTTTATGAAATAAAATGTAAGGAACACTGCATTTTTTATTTATTTGCATTTTCCATGCTGTCCCAACTTTTTCTGATTTGGGGTTGTAAATATAAACACATTTAGAGTTTGATCCCTGCAACATTCTCCAGAAATTGGAAAAATATTTGTATACAGATTGTGCATTTTTCACCAATTTTCTTCCTATCTAGTTGTATCCAACACAATCATAATTCGCCTCTACT
Source organism: Trichomycterus rosablanca (assembly GCF_030014385.1). NCBI lineage: Eukaryota > Metazoa > Chordata > Actinopteri > Siluriformes > Trichomycteridae > Trichomycterus > Trichomycterus rosablanca. Next base: position 23,290,866 of record NC_085999.1, read on the forward strand.
GCTACAGACCAGGAAGATTGTAACCATCACACCCCTCATCTTACATGTGTGCAGTATCGACCACATCTTTTCACCTGCATGAGGCAGGTTTTTATTGGGAATGGTTTCCCACACGAACAATCATGCACAGAACTCCATTATTGCCAGTCATAATGACACGGTTTAATAGTTTTGAAACTGGGGACACTAATTGTTGCAGTTTGGCAATTGAAATTTCTGTCTTTTCTTGCATGATTCAATACTTCAGCTGCTAAACAGTCTGTGGTCGCAGTTGACTGATTCTACTCTTCATGCTACACCATACATTTTTAATAGAAAATGGATCTGAGCTGGAGGCAGGTCAGTCAAGCACAAGTATTCTGTGCGTACAAAGCCATGCTGTTGTAGTGCATGCAGAATGAGGCCTGGCATCGCCTAGACGAGGTAATCATAGACAGTTTGGGGAAAGGCATCGCCTTGATGGCAACATGTGTTATGCTATGGGCACCCACGCATCCTCATATCATGACAGATGTTGGCTTTTTTCATCTTTGGCACAGTGAATTCAATGCCCGTTTTCCCAAAAACAAGCTAAACCATGGACTCATCTGACAACAGCATGTTTCACAGCACTCTTTTGTTCCATCTGAGATGAGCATGGACCCAGAGAACTCTCCAGAGACTATTCTGCATATAAGTGATGCACAATATATAACATATTTACAACATATTTATAACAATACAGTGGTACTCAACAATACAGGGGTAAACTCGACGTCCCCTAAACGCAAAATCTTTGAAACTCGATGTACTTTGCTCGACGATTACATTAAAGTCTACGTGTGTGCGACTGCCGTTTTGTTTAGAGCTTGGCTTGAGAGGTCTGGAAAAACATCATCAAAGTGCGAATGAGATGAATGCATTTGTGTAGAATAAACTTCACATGAAATTCACTCTTAAATCGTCACATGTATCTGTGTTTAGCTGTATTTTTCTCCTGTTTCACTTTTAAACTTGTGTTACAGCTCAAGGTACTGAGAAAATGTGAGAATCAGCTTTACAGAGAGAGTCTAAAACGCTTTTGTCTAAAAAAGCGTAACGTGACTTAATGTATTAAAAGAATGGCACAGAAACACTAAACCTCTCTTAATTATTACTGCTCATAAGTTCTCTCCACTAATAAAATTCCTTGCTCATTGTTTTAATACAATAAATCACGTTAAGCTTTGTGCACTTCCACACTCCATAGAAACTAACGGCACAGCCAGCGCAAAAGTGATTTTACCGCTTCTTTTACCGCTTCTTTACAAGCATCTCCACGATTAAGAAGCATAAGGAAACAATAAAGAAGTAAAGGTGAAGTGTTAGCCCAGTGGTTAAGGTACTGGACTAGTACTCAGAAGGTTGCCGGTTCAAGCCTTACCACCACCAGGTCACCACTGTTGGGCCCCTGAGCAAGGTCCTTAACCCTCAATTGCTCAAAAAAGAAAAAAGAATGTGAAGAAAGAAGTCAAAATTGTAAGTCGCTTTGGATAAAAGCGTCTGCTAAATGCTGAAAATGTAAATGTGAAGTGCAGGTTTTATTGTATTTTTGGTTAATTTTTAACTGTTTTTTAAATTGTATTTCAGTGTGACCATGGAACGCAGTAACAGGTTTCCCATACATCCTGGAAAAAACACCTTGAAACTCAACATCTTTTAAACTAAACGCCACTCCCAGAACCAACGTCGAGTTTCAAGGTACCACAGAATATATACGTATTGTCAGTGACCTTGTATCTACAATGATTAACTATTTAATGAGTGACCTCTACCATATGAGTGTTTCCATGACACAAAAGCTTTGGGACAGCATGTTTTTCAACCCATGATTCAACCTTCAGTGATTCCATTGCCAAGTTATCTCTGGCATCCTTCCGTCTTCGGGAGACGATGGTGTAGCATCCGTTGCGGGTAAATTTATTTGCACCTTCTAGAGTGGCTGTACAAGCCAACCCTTGAGTGGCAGTCCCGGCTACAGTTGCCGCAGACAACAAGTTATCTACACTGTACCTAAATACCCATGATACATTTGGTTATCCTTCTTGTCCTGGGACCAAGCATACCAAAGCTGCCGTATGTGTGGTCAAGAAACAGTGCAGCTTGTTGACTGGTTAAACTAAAGAATCATTTTTAAACTCGACCTTTTGACTTAAACAGGGCTACAGAAAATTAAACACTACAAACTGGAAATCATCCAGTTGCTGCTACTGCTATTGTATAGTTACCATGGCATATAAGTGTCTGATAAAGATTGCCATGACTGCCTCACCCCCTACTTTAACTGGTGCCCTTGTGCAGTGAATAATGGACATTAACAGATCAGGTAAGGAGCAGATAGTTCTAAAATTGTAAGCACAACATATTGTACTGTACTGCAGGTAACCAAGCAATGGAAAAGTTGCAATGGAAATTATAAAAATGCACTTTGAGGTTATACAATTACTAACCGTAGTCCATCCAACAGAGGTGGTGGATCACTCTGAGCACTGCAATGACACCTACGTGGTAATGGCATGGTAGTGTGTGTTCTACTAGTATAAGTGTAGTAGGTGAAACTGTGCTATTGGGATTATGAAACATTAGTGTCAATACTGGGATAAAAATAGCACCTTGCTCAAAAATATGAAGCCAGCAGCGTCCTGTAGTCAGAAAGTGTCCAGTAATAAACAACTACTGATTAACAGAATGCCTGCAACAGCATTCTGAGTTCCTAATAAAGAGGCCAGAACTTTAAAACATGATTTAAAAATACCAATAACAAAAAACTGCCAATAAGAAAAGTACACTGTCAAAGCTCTTCTTGGTTAAACTATAAGCAAGAAGAACAAATCATGTTCACCTTGGCCACATCAGGTCATTGTACACAGTTCTCTTCATTGTAGTGTTATCTGCAGAGCTGGTGGTTCAACCGTGAATCACACATGTCAAAGTATAAAACAAGAAGAGATTAAATCTTCCTGTCCTTGTTTTTTCCTTCAATCTAATTAATGCAACAGTGTCACAGCACGCTTTACCTCAATCTGCATAATGAATAATCATCTAATGGAAGGAGGAGTTTCAATTCCACCTGGTTGGTTTCCTACTGACTTCCCTTTTAAGTTTACTATCAATTATTTATAGCATGTCAGACCTACAACTGTTTCTTAATTTAACAAACAGCACATTAATTAAAACATGAAAATGAAAATACAAGTTGATATCAGCAGGCTGCAGCTGTATTCTTACGTACTTAATAAAAACCTTTTCTGACCTCGCTATCGGTCAGCCAGATGTCTACACAGACATGATTGATAATGTCTGAATGCATGTCTGGGACCTGTCAATGCCCTGTGATAGATTGGCACCCTGTCCAATGTATTCTTGCCTTGTGCCAAGTGTCTCTGAGTGCAACAGTGACCACCACGACCCTGACCAAGATACAGCAGTTGATGAAAATCAAATGAAATAAAAAACCTTCTGAATCGGGATGCGAATAATTAACCAATAACCCACAGATAAATTATAATTCAGAGACACTTAAATCCACCACCACTGTGCTATAGACTGAGACATGAGCCCACAGTGACACTGGCTGTTTCTGGGGGCAGGATTGTCAAATGGTCTCTTCATTCCTGTTGAAGGTCCAGCTTATAAATGCCAACAAATTGATTTTTATTTATGGCAGTCTGTCCACTGTCCGACCAAGCTAAGATTAGCTTTTGGAATATGCTACAACGCTTGCTTTCTCTGCCAGGCTTGGGGGCTTGGCATCTTGCAGGCAGATTTACTTACATCAGTATCTAATATGTTGTATGTATACCAATCACAACAAAGCATGTTCGCATTGACAGTGTTCCCTTATTACTGCATAAAACACGACTGAATTCTGTTCCTTGCGGCAATGGGTTTGTCTCAAGTGCTGAACAATAAAAAACAAAGCTCTCCTAGCAAGCAGGAAGGAATTATGCATATCTGCATTAATATCCATTTACTAGCGCTGCTTCTTCTACTCACGCTTAGACATCTCATTATTCAACCAGAGCAAGGAGAAGCTGACCATATTTTATACCCTGATTAAGGTTTTCTTGTCCTCCCACAAATTACAAGTGACCAAACCCAATCTGTTTGTTTATGCTGAAGTCACTACTGTTGCTTATGTAGCTGGCTTGGTTGCTATGTTAACAGCAAAGGTGAAATGCAATATGTTGGTAGCATTTGCTAGAGAGAGCTACAAGACAGGTGTTAAAAAAAAGGCATATGCCATGTTGTGTTGCTGTTACTGTCATCATTGCAAACCTCTGATATCAAGAAGTTGTAGAAATCCATTTGGGATCTGAATACAAAACCTGAATCTTAAAAATCTCGTTTTTGTTGTGTTTTTTTTAGCTGGACTGACTGCGGAAATCAGATCTGAGCTGTCTGTTTGAACAAAGCATTAGTCTACTGATAAAGTGTGCGGCATAAAGGGACTAAGACACCTCACTGGGGGCACCATGGATCTGGCTTATGCGTCACTAAGTGGGATTAACACTTTTCTTCCAGCTGGCAATAACAGCTGCCATGAGGCTACCAGAGAAGATGGGTAGACCAGGAATGCCATCCTTCATCATCCATCACTTGTATGTTGGCACATGACATACTTCTCCATTTCAGCTGCAGTAAGACTGTGTTCACACTGGACGTCTTTTGTACATTTCCAAAGTGTTGACGCATAGGTTTTGAGTAACGTTAAGCAGATTGCTCTTAAACACCAAACAGAACTGGGCTCACAGGGTCCTGATGGCAGCCAGGGAGAACCTGTGTAGAAATCAATCTTTTTAATCAGTAAATATAAAACGCTTTCTTGCACAAGTTTATTTCACACAGCGAATAGTGTAAACATGCCCTACAGTTTCATGCTTTGATGATTTGCAGCAGTTGACTTACATAAGATACATTAAAGTAGACTTCAGGCAGTGAAAATTGATTTTGTTCTTAGTTAAAGTTTCACTGGAGCCAGAACTTAAAAAGCTAATCTAATTAAGTCAGTTCCACAAATAAAGCATTTTTATCCCATAAAAAAAGCATTTGTAGAGTAGTGCAGCCTGAAAGAATAAATACACAAAACAAATTAAAAGCCTTTGGGCACCAGTGTGTAGCCAGACTATCCACATACAATTATCTCAATTACAACAGCTCAAATAGACTCATGTTTTGGTAAAGATAGACTTCTGTATTCATTAGCCTCCAGTAATCTGTGTATCATTCTTCTCTCTGTTTATACACTCAGTGTTCCTGCAGGGTATAAGGTGCAAATTAAGGGAGCTGTAATGTCCCTATCTGTAATGTTCAATTTGTCCTAGAAGTCAAGAGATGCACAGCTGTACGAAAAGTGTAGCATCAATCTCATTAAACGTTACTTGCTACACCTGGAAGCAATGCTTCAAAAGTGTACCTGGGACTCAGGTCAGGGTTGGGTTTTTTGACTGTTTTTCTGTCATGGTTTTCTTTTGTCACTAGGGGTTTGCTGGGTCCCCTTGTCTGGGTTCTTTGTTTAACATTGCAGGTGCAGGGTCACTTCTAACACCTCTGTTACAAGGTGCTCAGGATCCTTTGACCATACCATTATGGACCGGACCGGACCTAGACCGCCCGACCTGGGGATCAACCCCAGGACCTTCTTGCTGTGAGAAGACAGTGCTACCCACTGAGCAACCGTACCACCAAACCATACCATTAAAAGATTTAAAAAAATTAAACATCATAACCACTGGTCTAATGATAAAGTCACAGCCTTTCTTCTGGTAGGTTATTCTGCAGCTTGTTTTTCCTACAGATGTAATAGCGCAGTCTGTGTGTCTTCTCTTCAAGAGATAATATCTGGCTCCAACAGGCTACAGCAGACTATTCTAGAATAACTCACAGAATTTGTATTGCAGGAACCAGGTGAAGCAAAAAAGTATATGCTTACTCACACAATTGGGAAAACTTTAAACACTGTTCATGTGGTTAGACACAATTTGCAAATCTGAATTACCCACTGTGCAAAAACTCTGTACACATTTTGATTCACAAAACACATTAAGCGGTGTGGTGTACTTTGACGCAGAATGACTCACACAGGTCATTCTCTCATTGTTGATATTGTCCTTTAATATAATGCAATTTGAATGTGTGAAATTCAACAGCGAGTTGTAAAAGACGACTTGAATTTTAAAGGAATCAACAGTTTAAGTGTTTGATAGAGCAACAATATCAATATGCGCAATTAGACATTAGAAGTGAATCTACAGCACTACTGTATTACATACATTTATACAGTATTGTATGTAAAGCAGCAAATGTATACAAAGGCATGAACCCTGGCATGCTATGTCATTTATAAACCATTTCTCCTGTGTGTAGAGAATGTCTGAAAATGGACTCCATGGAGAGTCCCCATGAACGCATTATTCTGAATAAAGCCATTCAATCTCACAAAGAGTAGAAGGAGAGGGCAACAAAATTGGTCAGCGTGCAAATTAGAGGTGCCTGAGCAGTGTGGTGGCAACGTGACAATATGTGCTGCCATCAGCAACTATGGTGTTCTCCACTGTCATGTGACTTTGGGGCCATACAAGAGTAAACAAGAGCATCCTGTATATGTTGTAATTTGGAACAATGTTAAATTTGTGAATGGTTTACTATAAACCTGCGTTTTATTAATGTGAGCTCCCCACCATACGCTCCTTTCCTTAACCCTATTGAGCAAACCTTTATATCCAGAAAAATCAAAAAAGTCAATGATGCAGTATGTGAAAACAGGAGAAAATCTACTCTAGGCTGTTTTCAGCATTCTAAAGGTTTATTTCCCCTGTTGTTTAGCAAGGAAGAGAATTGCCTGTGATGTACATGAAGTCCTGTGGCCCGACCTGGCACAGTAACATGATGCTGAGGCAGAATTAATGATTGGCACATTGCTTACAGTAATCAGTTCCTATTTACCTATAATTTGCAGGAATGTGCAAGTGGTCTACAATGCCCAGAGTGCAGTGTTTTGCATTTATTTATGATGTATTTATGAGTAATGATAGCTGCACAGTGTTGCACTGGCTGGCTTTGAGTAAAAATATAATAGTTTTGAATCAATTGTCTGATTTTGCAAGGTTTTGAGAGTGTAGTTTGAATTTTGTGGCTTGTGTTTACTGTTTAGATTAAAGAACAAGGATTTTTCTTTAAGTGTTTTAGCTGTTCAGAAAAACTGTAAGCCATGCACTCCAAAGCATATGAAGAAATCCGAAACATGACATCTGTGCACCAAATCACTGCTTCGGCTCATAATATTATTGTGAGTGAATCACTTAAACTAAGGTGGAAAATCTCAACCTGTACAGTTATTAATACAGCAGGTCCCAAATGGACTTTTCAAACAAAGCTGGCAGGAAAGGTTCGGCATGCACAACACATTAGCATGCCTACAGACAAGTAAACAATCTTCTGAGCTAGACATAGTTTCTACAGAGTATTAATTAGCAAATTTAAGCCAGTGACACAAAAAGACTTGTTTCACACACCTTCACAGAAATCATTACTGAAAGTTTTATGTGGAGGTTATTCTTCTATTTCTCGTATGGATTCCTCTGCTAATAACAATAGTAATAAACAATTATGCAAACACAGGGAGAACATGCCAAGACTGTATCAGTAACAGACAACAAGGTATAGACAGCAAAAGGACTCAAGGATATTAACATTCACAACATTTAGCAGATATCCACAATTAGCTGTAGTCTAACTGCACAACGACATGGTATCAACAAGACAGGTGTACACAGCGTTTAAAACCCAGTCAAGACTGCCACTATTAATTCAGTCTCACTGCTGTGCCCTTAAGCACCATTAAATCAGCCTCATTGCTGTGCCCAGTGCCACCATTAACTAAGTCTCACTGCTATGACCATAGCTATAGCTTTAATATGTGGCCAAAAGTATGTGAACCCCTGACCATGAGTTTGTTAGACATTCCAAAACCATAAGCATTACTATGGAGATGCCCCAAACCCCACTTTGCAGCCAGAACAGCAGATTTACGAAGTGTGTCTTTAGGGATTAGTGCCTATTCAGTTTAAGAACCATTTGTAAGGTCAAGCACTTACTGATGATGGAGGCCTGGCTTGCAATCTGTATTCCAATTTATGCCAAATATGTTAATTATAGTTGATACCAAGGCTATGTGCAGACCACTGCAGTTCTTTTACACCAAACTCATCCAACCAAACCATGTCTTTATATAAGTGATTTTGTACGCCTGTTAGCAATACTTAAAGCCCCCAGTCTCAATAATAAGGAGGGGTGTCTGCATATTTTGTGTGATGAACAGAGGAAGAAGAAGAGCAACTTCATTAATCATAAAAATTTTAATTTTGGAATGTGATTGATCTACATTATTGTAATGGCATACAGTGGTGCAAAAGCGTGAGTCAACGAATATCTTAACAAGTGGTGTACACCAAAAGAACAGTACTGGCATAAATGCTTGACCCTACAATAAAGGGGTGTAGTGGCTCTATTCTTCTCTAGGGGATGGTTGGGGGTGGTGGGGGTTAACCTGAAAGGAGAGGTCACTGCTGATCAGTATGACGGAAAATTCCCCCAACCTGATAGGAGTGGCCTTTCTGAGAATGACAGTGTAAAGGGTCTCTAAATGGTCTGAGTATATTGATGAGTTTTGTAATAGGTTGTACCTATTAGCACTGCAAAAAAGCACTGTATGGATTCCTATTAATAATAACAGTGTTCCATACAGAAAGGTGGTCAGTAAATATTGGTCATTGTGATTTTGATAATAGAAATCAAAGAGATTTGGGCTTTAAATGCAGATAAATCAATTACATAAATGTCAATGTCGCCTGTCTTCAAGTTTGTGGCC